>NC_077231.1:248086849-248686849 GCF_027887165.1 Monodelphis domestica
AATTTATTTAGAAAAAGTCACGCTGAGCCATCTAGAAAAACACATCAGCGTGCATTGTAACTCTTTCTAAAGCCAAAAGCATTTGGGAGTAGAGGTCAAACTAGTCCACTGTTGGGAACACCAGTGATAAAGTACAGCCAAAGGACAAATTGTTTTCTACTGCAACTGTTAAATTGATTGATACGTAAGTATTAGGTATGTTCAAGAGAGGAATTTGGAATTAGTTTGCAGCAATGAGAATGGGATTAATTTGTCAGTGGGAACTGGAAGTGAGGCCAGGGGTAAAGGCAATAAAGCCTCAGAAGAACTTCATTCCTGCTTTACTAACCTTTCTGGCTACTTTCTTTTTGAATCCATTTGACCTTTTCATTGGCGATGATGTGGATTGAAGATGTGGCATATCCTCCGTGCTATATAGTAGATACCAATTAAACTTTATCAAAAATTAATTTTATAAAAGGAAATTGCAGTTTACATCCCAATAGTCTATGTTGATGATAGTTCTTGATGACTATAGTCCAAACAACTATCCATGCTCTGATTGTCATGGTGATTTTTGAGTTCTCTAGAGAAGTTGTGATTGACAGTAAGAACGTTGGTATCATAGAAGAGGGATAAATGTCTCTGAGTTCCAGATTGTATTTGTGCTAGCCCTGACATGTTCAAAGTAATACTTATTATTTCCTGTCAGCACATGCTTCATGGATAGAATCTTAAAGAAAGATAAAAATTCAACATTGGGAAAAGCCATCAAGGAATTATGGAACTTTCCAATTCATATCTGACTCTACTTTGGAGTATCTGGGCTGGGTTCATCATCTCCTAAACATTTTAGAGGTTTTCTGATTTGTGGGTACCCCCAAGTCCTGGCAGCCAAAGTAAAATGGAGAGTCTGTATTAGAATGTTACTAATTCCTTCTGTCCTTTTTTCAGAAATAAATAATGCTTATGATGCTGTTAACACTTTTCCATCAATCTCTGCCTGCCAGATTACATTCACTCCTTCCAGAAGGAACACTAAGTTTTCTGAAATAAAGTTTAGGGTTAGATGAACTGTATCCTTCTTGGTTTATCCCAAACAGTAATTTGTTAACTGTTTTCTAAATCTCATATTATTTATTGTTAATATTGATATATGCATAAATTTTGCTCAATTAATACCTGTCATTTAACTATTTTCCAAGTCTTATAATTCATCAATGAAAGCCTACTTCAGATCCAAAAATTCTAATTTGTGACACTAGAATGAACATTTCAGCTAATCTACTACTTGTAAATATAATTGATTTCTGGTAGCCATTATTTTCCCAGTATAAACTTAGGCTCAGTATAAAGCAAATGGTATTTTATATTAAAAGTGGTAGACTTGAAACAGTCAATGATGGAGGCACAAATATTAACCACCCAAAAAAGTTCTGAAAGACTGACAGCCTTCCATGTCTTGCTCATGCAAACTCCGATCAAGCATGTCAGAGAGTTTATGGAGATTCCCCTTTCTTGTTCTTCTTTTGGTTTTTATCAAACACATACAAATCAATGGCATCACATAAAGGCCTTGTTATAATGGCATAATCTTTTACAAATTTCTGATACTAGCCACCAAATTGTAGAAAATTTTCAGCCTTCTGAAATCATTTAAATTTAATAAGATGACGAGCAATTTCATCTTCTTTGGATCAATGACCATTTTCTGCTGAGAGTGACCCACATACTTGATATCTCATTGAACAACGGGCACACGCTGGCCAGCCAAAACCTTTTGGGTAATTAATATCTTTAATATTATTTTTCCTCTTGCTTTCCAAAGTCTTTTCAACTATTTTGAACTTTCAAATGCACTAACACTTCTGGTGGTTTGTGCTACTTACTATAATTTCTCTGTGCCACTAAATGGAAAATGTTAAAGTAACTATTGGGGGAAGCTTGCCAAAATTATTTTTACCTAAAAGATGGAATCTGAACCTATCATTTTCCTATACATATTGTAGATTCAGAATTTTGAGAAAACTATTGCTATTTCTACCACCTGACTCAAGATGACTTTTGACAATGGCATTAGTTATCCACTGACTCAGAAGATATGTGATTCTCATGAATCTGCATGTGACCTCTTTTTGCAACTTTGCCATGTAATGTTTTATTCTATGAAATCATAAGCAACCTAAATGTTTGCTATCCTGTATATAATTCTAATTTGTATGTCAAGTACTATGTACTCATCTAAGGGCAATTCATTTTTTAAAAATTCCTTTTAAATTTTTTTTTTTGCCTTCTAGAAAATTTTATTTAATTAGTTAATTTAGAATATGTTCCATGGTTACAAGATTCATGTTCTTTCCCTCCCCCCCTCCTGTATCTGACATGCAATTCCCTGGGTTTTACATGTGTCATTGATCAAGATAAGGTCTATTCATTTTTGAGGTCTACTCTTGAGCAATGAAGAAAAATGGCTATTTTTGGACATGGACCTCTAGCTGTAATGATTAATCCAGTGTGATTTAAAGAGACTCTCTTGTTGCTGAGGCTGCTGATGCTGCTGGCATTTTATAAGCACTATATTGTTGTTGCTTTTGTTGTTAACTGGAGAAGAGAATTTGGTCAAGGAGGAAATCCCTAGCTCTTCATTTCCCATGATGCATCTATTCCTCTATCACCCTCTAAATTATTTATCACCTACTATGCCTATTTTCTTCACTACAAAGTATTCAAAGTGGTTTTGCTCATTGAGAAAAAAAATGGATTCCTTATGAATTATGTGTCTGCATAAAGACCAATAAGAAGTCCTATAAAGGGTAGAAAGCTTAATTAGTAAAATATGGAGTTAGAAAAGACACAGGGAAAATTGAGTAAGAATTGAAAGGAAGATGGGCCATGTACATAAGTCTACAGTAGTGTACTCAAATCCAGAGGTATTATCAGAATCCTGATAAACTTGAAATTAGCAAAACATGTGCATATGTCAGATTTCAATATAGCTCTGCTAACAAATTAGATCAAGCTAAAACTAAATATCAAATCAATGATTCCACCATTATATTTATCATTTAGAAAAGAAAGTTTCTTCCACAACATGGAATTTTTCAAAGATATATTAATCATCTCTGTATTAAAAATTACTCAACCATATGATTTCCTCCTATTATTTACCTTCCTATTTTTCTTCATTATAGACTTGAGCTATTTGACATACTTTCTGTGTGGTCTGCAATAGAATGTACCCAATAGATCTTTAAGAGATATTTTCATAATTATTATTTCCCTAACCATTCAATATGACTCTCAGCCAGTAAGGGGTTCCAGAGCTGAGTGGCATTCATGCTCTATATAGCACCAACTTTTCTGACTCCAGGGGAGGTGATGACTGATTTATGCCTTTTATCCTTTGCGTGCTGAATTGTTTATCACCTACTGTGCTTAAATCCATGAATACATAGAACCTCTCTCCTGTGAACCGGCAAACTATATATGTTATAAAAATATAGTTCAATATAATAAAGCCTGGGGTTGTGGAGGGAGTTTCCAGGTATATTTGTGATAATCTTCTAGGATTACTGATGCATTTTTATTGGTTTATTCTCAAAAAATTACCTAGAATCATCAAGGAAGCAACTCATGGAAATTTGGTACGATATTATCTTTTTCAAGTCACTAGGAAATAAATTAGTCAATTCCTGTGTTTCTGCCCTTTTCCACTCCTCTAAAAGTTTATATTGCTGTCCAAAGTGCCCAACACCAACTGACATGAATGAGGTTATTTTTCTTAGCAGCAATTACCTTATCTAGTAATCAAGTAAGAACTCAGACTACCTGTCCCACTCATTCTACTCTACCACTTACTGATGGTGGGTGGTAGGTGGTATGTATAGGGCATTTTTACTCTTTTGAGGTTCAACAAACACTTTTTATGAACTGGTTCTGAACTAAGCATTGCAGTAGACAAGAAAAAAAGTGGCTACATTTCAAGAGGAAACTTCTTTAGCATTAAATAAGAATTTTTTCCCTTATTTTATTTTAATAACAAATTTCCATATAAGTTTTCCAAAGATATATGATTCATGTTGTCTCCCTCTCTTCTTCCTTTTCCCCTCTCAGAGTTGACAAGCAATTCAGCCTGGCTTATAACATGTATTATCAAGCAAAACACAATTCCATATTACTCATTTTTGAAGGGGAATAATCTTATAAAACCAAATCCCCAAATTATATACCCAAAGAGTCACGCGAGAACTCATATATTATCATCTGCATTTGTTTTTATTCTTTTTTGAAAGACAGAAGATACCTGCCTATCTCCCTTGGACCAGTGTAAAATTCTACCTCAATAGCAAATGCATACCCTCAAACAGAAGAAGAAAGTGGAGTTGACCCCGGAATATAAGACTTCCTCAGTTCATCAGGATTCTTCTCTCTTTGTCAGACTTTGCTTTATATAGAAACTTCATAGAATATCACTATGTGAAGTCCCTGAGTCAGGTGTTGTGTTCAGGGCGTTCTCAGGTCAATCCTGGCTCTACATTTATTACCCAATGATCATCTGAGGATCATGTAATTCAAGTTAGACTTGTGTTTATTGTTTGTGGTCATCAAATAAATGCCCATCATTGCCCACTGCCCAAAGCTAACCCCCAAAAAAGATCTAAAGTAATCAATCTGCGTTCAGCCTATCTCCACCTCCTCCAATCTTCCAATTAAATCCCCCCAACTGTAATATAGTAGAGCAGACAGCCTTCAACAACAGTATATGGATTTCTGTATGTTCAACACCAATGTAAATTAAACTCGCAATGATTCCTTGATTTATTGTCTTTGGAAGCAGTGCGGTGTTTGCAAAAGTGAGTCATAATAAGCTTAGTACATTTAAGATACCTTCAACTTAGGACTTCACATTCCCCTGCCTATTACTGGGACAAACTGAAACGTGTGCTGTTCCTCAAAGGATCTAAATGAAACCAAAAAAAATATGTCTCTATCCTGTGCAATTGTGGAATTATGCACATAAACCTAAGAAGCATCTGGATCTCATAAAATAGTTGCTTTACTATACAGGGAGGCACTGGGTAATTTCTCTAATTGCTGGTTAGGGTTATCCATATTTTGAGGATTGCTAATGTCAGCATATTTCCTACAGATGCCTCAGAATTTTAAAAATCTGACAGTCTTTCACCGTGCAGTTAAGTTGTAATGATCTGTTATAATACTTAGCTGTGTTGTAAATAATAAAAGAAAAAAAGATGATTATTATTTACATATTGGGAAGCAGTGGAGTGTAGTAGATATTGAGCTCAGAGCTAGGAAGAACTGGGTTCAAATCCCACTAGGGGCACCCAATAAGTGAAAAGTCAATGAATCATGTAGTATCCTAGGTCAGAAGTGTCAAAATTCAGACTGGGTGGGGGGTGCTGCAAACAGTAAAACATTCCCAATGATGTCTGAACCAGATTAAATGGTATTCAGAAAATGTTTAACAATATAAATAAAATGCAACTTCAAAGAGGTTGGATTTTGGTTTTCTAAGTCAACATGTGTTCAGTATGGAACTAGGTGACTAAGACAACAAGAAGACAACCAATATCATTGGAAGAATTTTCCTCTTCCTTGAGTTCTCATTACAATGGAATTTCAGATCCAGTCCTAATATTTACATGTTTCTGTAAAGTGCATCATACTACAAATTAAGAATAATTGTAATGACACTTGGTTATCATTATTATTTTATTTTTGAGTGTTTTGTATATCATTTCATTTTCTCTGCTTATATGTATACAAAGCATATGTGGCAGAAATTGACTAACTCTGTGCTTCTTTCTGGAGAAAAATATTTTGTAAATAGTCTTCTTATATTTCAAATAATATACACCTTTGGTCGGGGTCCCATACTGACCCATGTCATATTAAATATCACACTATAAGATAATGATTTTCAAACCTCTCAGTGATATTAAATTGGACCCAGTTGAGGTTGTACAGCTGTAAAGACCAATAAAAATTAAAAAAAAAACTAAAGTAGATAGCATATTTTATGTCAACAATAATTTAGAGCAATTATCATGACACAAAATGGGTTCTTTAATGTAGAGGTGTCAAATTCGGTGCCTGCCAACCTCCTTATGCTTCCCAGGTCCAATTAATAGGTAACTGGGAGATTTAAAAAATAAATACAGTACAATATATGTGTTAATTTGTAGAAGTCAAAATCAAGATTCATAATGATTCATTTCTATTTTGAATTTGATGACACTGATTTAAGTTTTAAGTTGCTTAATGTAGCAGGTACTAGATCACTTGATGTACCATCAATAGAGGGAACGAATACTGGCCTGCAAACACATACATATACATGTGCATATGACCTAATACATCATTTTTCCAGAATTTGAGAGAGAGATCATGTGATTGATTCTTTTAGAAATGGTAATTGTTTGGGGGCAGAAGAACCATTGCGATGTCAAATACCACTTGAAGGTTTTTTTTTTTTCATTTTTTAATGTGTTGTCAGCAAAAATTAAAACATTTCTCAACTCATCCCATTCTCTTATTTTCCTGAGAACCCATTTCCATTCTTTTTTGTGACCAATCTATGAACATTTGGTGATACTACTTTGGGGCAAAATCCAATGCTAAGGAAATGATGCTAAACTGAATGGTGAAGTTCCATGGGAGGGCCCAATAGGATCACCATTTTCATCTAAAGTCTACTGTTTTAACATAGTTCATAATGTTCTCAGGTTTCATCTAGCCTCACATTTTTTAATGGCTGGCTCTAGTTAACCAAACAATCACTTTCCCTGACATATCACTGGTCCTTATTGGACTAGTAATTCTGAACAATTTTAGAGATATTGGTGCCAATGGTCTGATTCAATGGTGGTTTTACATTATGGACCAAATTTGACATTACCTTTAGACACTTACCTGCTCTATTATTGTTAAAGGCACATTTTACTAAGTTCAAAATTAAGTCTAGAAAAAGACAACATTCCTTTTTATTACCTTTGAAAAATAATCATCTGTAACATACCTAAAATTTTCAATGAACATTCTGTGGATCAAAAAGGATGACTGTATTATACAAAAGCTTTTGGAAATTGCTTTAGAATTTTAAATTCTATCTTTTTTATAATCATATTACTAATTTTAATAATCAGCAAAAAATAAGTTGGAGTTGATGATTACCTGAATTATTTATACTTAAAAGAAATAGAAAAATAACCATTATCAATACTAATTGAAGGAAATTTTTCCTCCAGGATTGAATTTAATCATGTATTTAACCTAGTGAAATCTGAAAGGCCATTTTATAAAGCAGAAAGAGTCCTGAGTTTGGTTCCAGCAAGACTTTCAAAATAACAATGTAATCCTAGGCAAGGCATTTCACCTGTTTTGGTCCCCAGTTGCTTCCTTTGTATAAAAAGGAGGGAGTAAGAGTCTCTAAAACCCTTTTCAACTCTAAATCTATGATAAAACAGATGAACAACATAGCACTTCCAATAAATAGATAGCTACTTATCTTAATATTCTTTTGAATAAGAATTATTATTTTATGTGATACATAATAATAATCATAATAAGATATTCACTTTTTTCATTGCTTCTCTGAGTTAAAATATCATTTGTGACATATATATATAAATAAATGCTCTGCCGTGTATAATATATAAGTATGAATGATACAAATTATATTTGGTAAACCATTCTTTCTTTTTTGTTAAAACATATACTCTAGTATTTCCTCTTATATTTCCAACAATTCACTACAAGAGGTGTAACCTATAGAATTAAGTCAATTATAGATCATCCCTCTCTTTGGGGGAATAATTGAAATGACCAAAGTTGTGATCATAGCTGGCAGCTCTTCTGTCTCAAGGGAAAATATTTTATCACTATTGCCTTATACCAGTCATCATTTTTAGAAACAAAACACCTAAAACCTTCTTCTGGCTCTCATCCCCTCCTCGTATTTAAATGTGCTGGATATGACTTGATATATCCATTTCTCTGCTTTAATTAAAACCATGTGGTTGTGATTCCATTGAACCAATTAATCATTTAAAGATAAATAATGGCTCAAGCTCTAGTAAGACAAAAGTGAGATGTATTTAGTGAAGATACAATTAAAAACCATAGTGGAAAAGGGAAAATGATGAATATACTATGATCCTGAAAGTGATGAGATAGCTCTGTAAGGGCTGATAGTATTGCTTTGGAGAGTTATTTTTGTATTTTCTCAAAGACAGAGTTGACATGGATTCTGCCATGTAGTTGATGAGTTATTAAGAAGTCAATGCAGTTCATGATATTTCTAATTATTCATTTATGTCTGGAACCATATATAAATTGTTGCATATGTTTATTTTTTAAACTCTTATCTTCCATCTTAGAACCAATGCTATGTATTGGTGCCAAGGAAGAAGACCAGTCAGAAATGGACGATGGAAGCAAAGTGACTTGCGCAGAGTCACAAAGTTAGGAAGTGTCTGAGGAGAGATTTGATCATACGACTTCCTATCTTTAAGCACATATTTGTTTCTACATGCATATGTGGCTTTAATATATGTATATAGATTCACACATATATACCTATGTGTATAAAGTTGTATATATAGAGTCCAATCAATGGTGATTCTACAGAAATGTTTCCTGGGCTTATCGAGATTCATCTACCCTCCTGGACTTCTACTCTATTAGTATTAAGTCTAACTATGGACATTCTTTGACAGTAAGTGCCCTGAAGTCTAGCTGCAATACTGAAGATATTATCCTCTCAAATCTATATTTCATTATATTTATGCACAGCATTTTGAGTAGTCATCTTCCAAACTATGGATCTCTACTTTTCATAAAAATCTTTTTAAAGAAAAAAATCAAACAAACAACAAATCTTGCCAAATAATTTGATTAGGTTAGCTAAATTTTCCAGATTTGTTTTAAATTATCTCCTGAGCAGTGTATATTAAATATAAATGTCACTTACTTGATTGAAACTTGATTTTTTAACTTCAATTATAGAGAATTACACATTCATGGTTAAAATATTTTTAAGTTAAATAACATTATGGAGGACTAAGAGAGTTGGTTTTGATCTTCTAATTCTTATTTTTATTATAAAGTATAAGTCCAGAGAATAATGTAACCATGAAAAATATTTTTTTAAATAATTAATCAATAAAGATTGGTCCAAAGTCTAAAAATCAATAATTTTTAAATGAAATACAATTGTGAAAAAGGACAGAAGTATGTTTCACTATATCTTCCAACTATGAAAAGTGAACAATTTAAACCAATAGTGATCTAATTTAGATCAACTCTTTTTTTAGGCATACAGTAAGGAATTTGCCTTTAAAGCTAGAATTATGAATGAAATGTACTTAAGATACACATATCTATGTACACATGTAGGTAAATTATACATATATACCTTTGTTTTAAGATACTGCTTTGAAATGACATTTTTTTTTTGCTAATTTTACTTTAATTTTTATCTACATTAACATTGAGACCCCTGTCTCTAAAAACCTTTTAAACTCTCTTGGATCTTAAAAACACATATTTCAACTTCAATTTTATAGAAAAACCCAATCTCCTCTTCTCATTTTTTCCTTAGTAGGCAAATATTGTGATTTCCTAATTCCTTGCTGAGGGTTGGCCTTGAAGTGTATTTAAAACCAAATAAAGAATACGAACTTGTTCCAACTCTGAGAATGTTTGAGGCTGCACCTCAACAAAAACCTTTATCTCTAACCAATGAACTTTTCTGAGCTGTTGAGAAATGACCAGAGGGGCCAATTAACTGTTTCACAATCTGAATCTTCCCTGATGCTCTGTCAATAATTTATAAAATGAAAAGGGCATGAGAGGTCAATGTCATGGAGGAGAGTTTAAAATTAAAACATTTCTCTTACATTTCCTGCTCGAGAAAGTGAGGCAATATTTTTTTTCCAAAGAAAAATCCATTTAGATATAAAACAGACTAAAACTAGGTTTCCTTTTGAGCCACCACTTGTACTCTAGCTATAGCCAATGAACTTCTTCCTCATCTTCATTTAAAATTGCAAGTATCTTCACACACTCAACTGAAGCACACCTTCTTCATGAGACTTTTTATGGTGCTCAAAAATTCCTTTGTTATCATTTTGTGTATATTTTGTATTCATTTAAACATTTTACAGCATCCAGAATTAGAAAAGGCCTTAAAAGGCTTTTCTTTCCCAGATGAACAAAAAATGGAATCCTAGGCAGGATAAATGACTTGCTTACAAAGTCACCTAGGTAGAAAATACCCAAGGAGACTTGAAAGAAAATCATCAATTCCAGAGATTGTGTTATTTAATTTATTTTTTTTGTTTTATCCTCACCCCACATTGAGCCACCCTGCTTCCCATATGACACAGTTTCCCTCAATAGAATATACGACCATTGTGGACAGGGACTCTTTCCTTTTTTTTCATGTTTCTAATCTAACCTACAATTTAAGGCATCAAAGACATCTAATATAGTCTTGCTGAATGAATGAAAGAGTAAATATTTGGTTACCATCTTTATTCAACTTTACTTGTTCTTTCATGAAACCATACATTAGAACTACAGTTCAAGGGAACTTGGAAGCCATCTATTCCAACCAGAGCTTTTGATTAAAATTATCCTCCTTGGTTGAATGACTGGTCACTGTAAATCACAAGCATCTGTATGAGGGGAAGGGGTTGTCACAAGGGCTAAGGAAAAGAAAGACCATTTTTACTCCTTTCCTGTTTCTAGTCAGTCAATGAATAAACATTTAGCAAGTAACTACCATGTTTTAGGCATTCTGTTAAGAATTGGGGTTACAAAAAGATTCAAAAGACAGTCCCTGACCTTAGGAAGCTTACAATCTAATAGAGAGGAAACATGTGGTCCACACTCCAAGGAGAGAAAATACTTTGGAAGGCAGACTGATTGGGGAAAGCTGGATCTCTGTTTTGTCTCTGATTTTCAGCCTACCTGCAAAGGATCTGAAGGGGCTTTTTCGTTCTATGAAATCAGATTTGATCTAGGTTCAAATAAGATTTCACTGTTATTGGGAGAGTCCATTTATCTTATACTGTCTGTATATCATAATCTGGAATATTTCTCTGACTTATTTTTGCTCTCTTCTTGTAGAAATGAATTTATTCATAATTCAGCACTTGAGATGGTTTGGGGTTAACTAATATAAACAGGAAAGAGTAAAAACTTTGAAGTTTGAGGTACCCCTTCCTCTTGATGTAGTTTAAAACTAAGGAAAAATTACCTTAACTAGAAATACTTAAGGGGTCAGAAAATATATTTCTAACCTAGCATAGCCTTTCTGTAGAGAGAAGAATGTCCAAGATCATGGACCCTTTTTGTTCCATAACTTGACAAAAATCAATATTTTCTTTGGAGAAAATGGGCAAATTACTGAGATATCTCTCATATTCCCCATGAAATCATATCTTTGTCATTTAGAGAAAACCATGTGGAAATACATAGAATGAACATGGGCCACACAAAACTGACAAAACTTCCCAAAGAGGAAGCATCTTAAGCACATTGCCTGACATCATATGACTGGTATCAGAAGAGGAAACTGATCCTAAGTTTTCCTGATGCCAAATCTAGCCTGTTTCCAGGCCACCATGTTCCCTCTTATATTTCATTACCTGAGTTGATAATAGGCTCTTAGATATAGATCTCAATGGGATCACAAAGGACATCACCCTCATTTTACCAGTGAAGAAACTGAGGCCCAACTGCATTTTCCCAAAGGTATTCTATATCAGATACAAAATCTGAAGTCAAATACTCTGATTCCAAATTCATCAGTCATTCATTCCTCCTACTATAGCAATTAGAATGTACATTTGTTTCTTTTTTACACATTCCTGGAATAATCTATTATATCTTTCCACCTCCACACATCCTGAGATAACTGCTACAACTGATTATTCATTTCATTTAGAGGTAACCTACCGCTTTATTTTTTTTCTTTCTTTAGTTACCAATTTGAACAAATTCAATAGGTTAACATATCAACCATTCCCTTTTGGACAGCACACTTAAAATTCGATATTAGTCACAAAGGAATGAACATAGTGTTTTTGCACCAATCCTATTTTAGCTGATGGCAAAGCTAAAATGCATACCAATGTTCAGGGGCTGTTTTAGTTAGTTTTCATATCTAGTGGTCATGATAGAGAAGTTATCTGAAGCTCATATTTTGAAGAAAGTTTCCGCAAGGCTATAAAAGAACAAAGTAGTTAAAAGTTGAAGTTGCAGGGTTAAAAGGTGAAAAGTTGGTTACATGAAGTTGGTTTCATGTGTGGTGGTTTTGTTTTATTTAGGTGTTACAATGAAGGTGGAGAGGAATAATGGGAATTTCAAGATGGAAGAAAACTTCAAGGTCACCTAGTCCAAATTACTATTGAGGAAACTGATCAGAGGGACAATGTAAATCACTGTACAATTGGAAAATCCCAGAGCTATTATAGAATTTCTATAAGTTGCAATCAGAGAAAGTGGGTAGAGACAAGATTTTAACATATTTCAGTCTTCGAACTCTTTGTTCATCACTTTTACCATTCAACCATACTGGTAATCATGGGTCTATATGTAGGATTTGATGAGTTGGAGTAAATACTAAAAGTGAAAGCAGATTATAGGAAAAATGACTCATCATATTAACAACTTCTCTCTTCATTGGAGAGAATATTTCAAAACCTAGTAAAATTGGGGAAAAATTCGTATTATCTAGACTAACTAATTAGTTATAACTAATTCACTTATTTATTTTTTTCCTTTTAAACATTTTTTTATTTGGTCATTTTCAAATATTATTCCTCCCTGCCACCCCCCTCCCCATACCTCCCATTGGCAATGCATGATTCCTCTGGTTATCACATGTATCCTTGATCTGAACTCATTTCCATGTTATTGGTTTTTGCATTAGGTTGTTCATATAGAGTCTTTCCTCAATCATAACCCCTCCACCCCTGTAGTCAAGCTGTTGCCTTTCCTCGATGTTTTTACTCCCACCATTTGTCCTCTGCTTGAGGGTAGTGTTTTTTTCTCCTTTATCCCTGCAGGTTGTTCAGGGTCATTGCATTGACACAAATGGAGAAGTCCATTACTTTCGATTGTACCACTGTGTATCAGTCTCTGTGTACAATGTTCTCCTGGCTCTGCTCTTTTCACTCTGCATCACTTCCTGGAGGTTGTTCCAGTCTCTATGGAACTCCTCCACTTTATTATTCCTTTTAGCACAATAGTATTCCATCACCAACATATACCATAATTTGTTCAGCCATTCCCCAATTGATGGGCATCCCCTCATTTTCCAGTGCTTTGCCACCACAAAGAGCACAACTATGAATATTCTTGTACAAGTCTTTTTTTACTTATTATCTCTTTGGGATACAGACCCAGCAGTGCTATGGCTGGATCAAAGTGCAGATAATCTTTTATCGCCCTTTTGGCATAGTTCCAAATTGCCCTCCAGAATGGTTGGATCAATTCACAACTCTACCAGAAATGAATTAATGTCCCAACTTTGCCACATCCTCTCCAGCATTCATTACTTTCCTTTGCTGTCATGTTAGCCAATCTGCTAGGTGTGAGGTGATACCTCAGAGTTGTATTGATTTGCATCTCTCTGATTATAAGAGATTTAGAACACTTTTTCATGTGTTTATTAATAGTTTTGATTTCTTTGGCTGAAAACTGCCTATTCATGTCCCTTGCCCATTTATCAATTGGAGAATGGCTTGATTTTTTTGTACAATTGCTTTTGCTCTATAAATTTGAGTAATTAGGCCTTTGTCAGAGGTTTTTGTTATGAAGATTGTTTCCCAATTTATTGCTTCCCTTCTAATTTTGGTTACATTGGTTTTGTTTGTACAAAACCTTTTTAATTTGATGTAATCAAAATTACTGATTTTACATTTTGTGATTCTTTCTATGTCTTGCTGGGTTTTAAAGTCTTTCCCTTCCCAAAGTTCTGGCATGTATAGTATTCTGTGTTCACCTAATTTATTTATAGTTTCCTTCTTTATGTTCAAATCATTCACTCATTCTGAGTTTATCATGGTGTATGGTGTGAGGTATTGATCCAAACCTAATCTCTCTCACACTTTCTTCCAGTTTTCCCAGCAGTTTTTGTCAAATAATATTTTTGTCCCAAAAGCTGGGGTCTTTGGGTTTGTCATAGACAATCTTGCTGAGGTCACTTACCCCAAGTCTATTCCACTGATCCTCTTTTCTGTCTCTTAGCCAGTATCAAATTGTTTTGATGACCACTGCTTTATGATATAGTTTGAGATCTGGGACTGCAAGTCTGTCTTCCTTCGCATTTTTAAAAAATTATTTCCCTAGATACCCTTGATCTTTTGGTCTTCCAAATGAACTTTGTTATTGTTTTATCTAATTCAGCAAAATTTTGTTTTTGGAAGTTCAATGGGTTTGGCACTAAATAGATAGATAAGTTTGAATAGGATGGTCATTTTTATTATATTGGCTCGTCCTACCCATGAGCAGTTAATATTCTTCCAATTGCTCTTCTAATTTTCGTTGTGTGGAGAGTGTTTTGTAGTTGTGTTCATATAGTTCCTGTGTTTGTCTCGGGAGATAGATTTCTAAACATTTTATTTTGTCTAAGGTGATTTTGAATGGGATTTCTCTCTCTAATTCTTGCTGCTAAGATGTGTTGGAAATATATAGAAATGCTGATGACTTATGTGTGTTTATTTTGTATCCTGCAACTTTGCTAAAGTTGTTGGTTATTTCAACGAGCTTTTTGGTTGATTCTCTAGGATTCTTTAAGTAGACCATCATGTCATCTGCAAAGAGTGATAACTTGGTCTCCTCCTTGCCTATTTTGATGCCTTCAATTTCTTTTTCTTCTCTAATTGCTACTGCTAGTGTTTCTAGTACAATGTTAAATAATAGAAGTGATAATGGGCATCCTTGTTTCACTCCTGATCTTAATGGGAATCTATCTAGTTTATCCCCATTGCAGATGATGTTAGCTGATGGTTTTAGATATATGTTGTTTATTATTTTTAGGAAAGACCTTTCTATTCCTATGCTTTCTAGTGTGTTTAATAGGAATGGGTGTTGTTTTTATCAAAGGCTTTTTCTGCGTCTATTGAGATAATCATGTGACGTTTGTTGGTTTGCTTGTTGATATGGTCAATTATGTGGATGATTTTCCTAATATTGAACCAGCCCTGTATTCCTGGTATAAATCCTACTTGATCATAGGGAATGACCCTCATGATCACTTGCTAGAGTCTTTTTTCTAGTATGCTGTTTAAAATTTTTGCATCTATGTTCATTAGGGAGATTAGTATGTACTTTTCTTTTTTCATTTTTGACCTGTCTGGCTTTGGAATCAGCACCGTGTTTGTGTCATAGAAGGAATTTGGTAGAACTCCCTCTTTGCTTATTATGTCAAATAGTTTGTATAGTATTGGGATTAGCTGTTCTTTGAATGTTTTATAGAATTCATTGTGAATCCATCAGGCCCTGAGGATTTTTTCTTACGGAGTTATTTGATGGCCTGTTGGATTTCTTTTTCTGATATGGGATTATTTAAGAAATCTATTTCTTCTTCTGTTAGTCTAGGCAATTTATATTTTTGTAAATATTAGTCCATATCTCCTAGATTGGCATATTTATTGCCATATAATTGGGCAAAAAAGTTTTTAATGATTGCCTTAATTTCCTCTTGATTGGAGGTAAGGTCCCCCTTTTCATTCATGATATTGTTTATTTGCTTTTATTCTCTCCTTTTTAAAAATTAGATTGACCAATGTAAAAATAGACTTGAATCCAGGACTTCAATCCCCAGAAGTTCTTGCTCCACTTCCACAGAATGCTTTGTAATCTCAATGAATTCTCACCTGGGCTGAGGGCAAAATCATTATTTAAAAGGTCTCCGCCCACAGCAGGCTCTCTTCTCTTCCTGGCTCTGCTGGCAAACAGATGTGTCTCATGATGTGAGTGAAATGTGGTTGGGCCTCATGGCCCACCTAGCACATGCTTCTCTTGCTTGCTTGTATTTTCTTTAACCCTTGACCTTTAATAAACCTCATAAAAATAATACTCCTTGCAGAGAGAAAGTAATTTCTATCTGCCTCAGCTTCCCCCAAATTTTAATCCTTACACCAGTACTTTGTCTATTTCATTTGTTTTTTCAAAGTACCAGCTTCTTGTCTTATTTATTAGTTCAATAGTTCTATCACTTTCAATTTTATTGAGTTCATTCCATTCATGTTCAATGTTATGATTGCCATTTGTGAATTCCCCAGCATTTTGATATCGTCCCCTAATTCTGACCTTTCTTCTTTTGCTATAACCTTTTAAACCAGTGGTTTACTTTAAATCAGTCCCCTTAGTCCCCTTCCTAGTTATGCTTCCCTTTAAGGCCCCTCCCTTTTTGTTCCCTTCCCATCCCCCCGCTCCTCCCCTCCCTTTTTGTACTCCTTCCCCCATACCCCCCCCTTAGTTTTCCCTTCTCCCTTACCCTGTTGGATAAGGTAGAATTCAAGATCCCAATAGATCTAGATGCTCTTCCCTCTCAGAGTTGATTTCACTGAGAGTAAGGTTTAAGTAATACCAATTAGCACTCTCTTCCTCTCCTTATAAGAGAATTCTCCCCCTCCACTTCCTGTGTGTATCTTTTTGTGACAAAGATTATTCTATTTAATTTATTTTTATTTCTTCAAGTATATCTTAGTACCATCATTGATTCCCCCCTCTCTTTTTCTTTCTTTTTGTTTTTTCCCCTCCAAATCATGTTAATGCCCTGATCTTTCCCTATGAGTAATTCTGATTACTCTATTAATGCATACAATTTTTGAAAGTTACACATAACATTTCCCCCATATGTTAGTATATATAATTTGGTCTAATTGTAGCCCTTATAGAAGAGAGTTTGAACAAAAGGAAAAAAAAACACTTTTCTCCTTTTCCCTTTCTTTCATATTTACCTTTTCATGTTTCTCTTGATCTTTGTGTTTGGATATCAGACTTTCTATTGAGTTCTTGTCTTTTCTTTACAAGTACTTGGAAATCTTGTATTTTGTTGAATGCCCATACTTTCCCCTGGAAGTATATAGTCAGTTTTGATGGATAGCTGATTCTTGATTGAAGAGCCAGCTCTCTTGCCTTTCTGAATATCGTGTTCCAGGCTTTTCAGTCTTTTAGCATGGCCACTGCTAGGTCTTGTGTAATCCTTATTGATGCTCCTCTGTATCTGAAGTTTCTCTTTTTAGCTTCTTGTAAGATTTTTTCTTTAGCTTGGAATCTCTTGAATTTGGCGATTACATTCCTGGAGGTTGTCTTTTGTGGATTTAATATAGAGGGTGTTCTATGAACCCTTTCTATTTCTATTTTGCCCCCTTGTTTGAGAATATCAGGGCAATTCTCTTCCATGATTTCTTGTAGTATGACATTGAGATTTTTGTTAATCTTTGGTTTTTCAGGTAGACCAATGATTCTCAAATTTTCTCTCCTTCCTCTGTTTCCCTGGTCTGTCACCTTGTCAGTAAGATATTTTATGTTTTCTTCTAATTCATTATTTTTTTTACTTTGCTTTATTAATTCTTGTTGTTTTGCAAAATCATTGTCTTCCAGTTGCTTAATTCTGGTCTTTAAGGACTGTTTTGCTTTTCAGTTTGGTCTGCCCTTCTGTTTGAGGCTTCCAGCTATTTCTCCATTTGGGAGTTCTTGTCTGTCATACATTTGACCTCTTTCTGAATTTTTCCCATTTTTCTTGCCAGAAGCTTTCCAACTTTTGGTTAAGCTCCATTTTGAGTTCTTCCAGAGCTTGTGGACAATTTCCATTTTGGGGGGCATATTTTGATTTTGTTTGAATTTCATCCTCTTTTTCCTCTGTAGTCTGGGTTTTCCCTCCATAAAAGTTTTCAATAGTCACTTTTTTCCCTTTCTTCTTGGAGGGTTGATCTTGGGCACTATAAGACATCCTGTTGGCAGTTTTCCCTTTCCTTTATTGTCTGAGGTCTTAGTGAGATGGGCGTGTTTTGGTACTTGTTAGATTTAAAATAGTTTTGAGTGTTAAATAGTTGTAGATAAGAGAGTGGGAGCCATAAACTGTGATAATTAAAATGTTTGGGAGCAAGGGAAATATATAACAATTATGACCACTGAAATATGCTTTCTACTGTGTCTTGGTTTTATATAAATATAAGATGGTCGCCAGGGAATATATTCCCAATTTATGAATATGCCCAAACCAACTGGGTTTTATAGAGAAATTTAATTTATAATACACTGATTAATCAAAAGAAAAAGAGAGAAAGTAGAAAGGAATAAGAATGAATAAATCAGTCAGATGGTTTTATCACTCACCCAAGATCTCTCTAGGTAAGGCTTCTCATGCCAACCTCAGGCTTCACCTTCAAGAGAGCCTCCTTTCAAGAAATGTTTCCAGAGAATTCTCCTCCTGACTCCTCCTGAGTTCTCCTTCCACAGCCTCCTTCAAGACCTCTCCAGGAGCTCTCCCTCCAGGACATCTCTCCTCTCAGACCTCTCCTTCAGAGCCTCCTCCTCTGGAACTCTCCTCTCCTCTCCCCTTCAGAGCAAAACCTCCCTCCTTAAGCAAACAATCTAAGTTCCCTCCCCTCAGTTCTCACATCTACCAATCACTGTAGATGTCTCCCCTGTGCCAATGGTGGCTCTAGCTTAACCCAGGACCACCCAGACGTCTGTGGCCTTTGCACATGTCTGTTGAAGGTCATATTCTCAAATAATTAAATCTTGATCTTTGCTGCAGCCCTTCCTAAATCCTGTCACTCTGAGTAGGGTGGAGATTGTAGTTTCCAAGACCTGGTTCTGTCATTCCAAGTATCTCTATTGTATCAATTCTAAAATCAATCATGACTCAAAGAACTTCCTGTTCTATGCGTAAGCATAGGTCAAAGCCCTTTCCATTGTTTAGCAAAAGGTTTCTGTCCTAAATTAGTCTTAAGTAGGGAGGAGAAGGATCCTCCCATGCCAAGGAGTTTCACATTCCAATAGAGTTCTTACTATCAGTAGGAAATTTTTTCAAGTATGAAATTTCCCAATGGGGAATTTTCCAACATTCATAAGTCTAAGAAATTTTAAGGTTTACATACTTTTGCCTCAGGCCAGTTCTTCTGCAGCAGCCTCTCCAGTTTGTTAACACGCCTGCCCACGTGGTCTGTGGTCTCTACTCTCCCATGTGCAGGAGTCTCCTGTGAAACCACTCTGAGGGGTAGTTCCCTGGCAGTCCTCATTAGTTCCCAGGGACCCTGGTGTGCCTCCCCCCCAGTCACGACAGAGACATTTCTCACTCACTCACTGTCTCCGGTGATCGCACTGGTCCCTACTCTGGTTCTGTTGGTGAGGTGGGGGAGGGCACTTCAGTTCATGTTTGGGTGCGAGCTTTTACTCCTTCTTATAGTGTGAAAATACTCAAACCCCATGTACCTTTGTTGCTGTGCCTTACTTTAAAGTCCCTCTTCTCTTCCAGAGATGATATTTAAGCTCTTTTGAGGTAGTCTATTTCATTAGGTGCTGGGGGAGGGGAAGCGATTTGCATCTAGATTACAGTCATGTTTTCTAATTCACTTATTTCTAAGCAAAACAGTATATGCTACATCTGTTTTGAGTTTGATTTGTATCATTTTTATTTTAATCTAAAACTGGTTAAAATGATCAAAGAAATTGTAAAAGAAGAGAAAAATGAAACAGTTGAGAAATTGCCAATAAATAATAATTATGTAACTAAACAAAATAAGGAATGAATATATATTTCATTAGATAGAATGTGTTAATATGCATTTATTTTATGCATTTAATTAGTGAAGCAAAAGTAACTTTATTTGGAGACAAGCAAAAGACATAAATCAATATATTTAGCCATAAATTAAATTGAAGACCACATAATCATATCCTACCTTGAGAGAGGAACTGTTATTAAAAACAAAATAAAAACAAAATTTAGATTATTTTTAAAATCAATACTGGGTATTGATTTCAAGGCAGCAGAGTGTAGGCAATGGGGGTTAAATGACTCGCCAATGATTCACACAGCTAGGAAGTGTCTAAGTTCAAATTTGAACCCGGGACTTTCCATTTGTAAATCTGACTCTCAATTCACTGAGCTTCCAAGCTGTTATAACTGTTATTCTTTTTTTTTTTAATTTTATTTAGTTGATTAATTTAGAATATTTTTACAGGATTACAAAAATCATGTTCTTTTCCTCCCCTTCCCCCAATCCCCTCCCCTAGCTGAAACACACTTCCACTGGGTTTTACATGTGTCATTGGTCAAGACTTATTTCCATATTATTGATATATGCACTGGGGTTTATAACCCCAGTCATATCCCCATTGACCCATATGATCAAGCAGTTATTTTTCTTTTGTGTTTGTACTCCCACAGATCTTCCTCTGAAAGTGGATAGTGTTCTTTCTCATAAGTCCTTCAGAACTGGATCAAAGAAACAATGAACTGGAGGAATTCTATGTGAACTGGAAAAATCCCCAGGAATTGATACAGGTTAAAAGGAGTAAAACCAGGAGAACATTATACACAGAGACAGATATACTCTGGTACAATTGAATGTAATGGACTTCTCTATGAGTAACTGTGCTATTCATTTTTTTTTAAACCTTACCTTCCATTTTGGAGTCAATACTGTATATTGGCTCCAAGGCAGAAGAGTGCTAAGGGCTAGGCAGTGGGAGTCAAGTGACTTGCCCAGGGTCACACAACTGGGAAGTGTCTGAGGCCAGATTTGAACCTAGAACCTCCCATCTCTAGGTCTGACTCTTAATCCACTGAGCTACCCAGCTGCCCCCTAACTGTGTTTTTCTTGAAGGATGAAGAGATAAGAAGAAAATGGAACATGTCCTCAAAGACCTTCACTTTTAATGGAAGAGTAAATACAATGGAGGGAGTGCTGGTCTTGGAGTCATGAAGGACTAAGTAAAAATCTGCGCTCAAACACTTGATACCTTTCAAACCCTAAGCAAGTTGCTTAACCTCCCTAACTGAGCTTCATTATTTGTAAAGTAATTTGTAAACTACCACCCTGGGTTGCTAACAAGAATGAAATTAGATAATGTTAGTGAAGCACTTTGCAAATTTTAAGGCACTATAAGTACATTAACTGTGATGAAGAACTAAATACCATCACCATCACTACCATCAAACCCTCCAATAAGAGATCATACTCTAGTTATCATTTTTAAGGAATCATGAAGAGTATGACAAGATAAATTTGAGTCCCTCTTCTTTCTTTGAGACATATCCAAAACTAAAATGATACATCAATTGTGTAATAAATTTGTTATTACATCATGATGAGTCCTACCTCCATCAGCTGCAGTGTGGATCATGTGTGTGTGCATCATGTTTTCTCATGCCTTTAAAGTTTCATATTTATGCCTTTCCATAAATCCTTAATCACTCATCAACTCAGTTGCTGAATACTAACATCCACTGGTCTGAATTTTGAACTATCCATTTGTTACATCTTTGGTACATGAACAGTACACCTATTTTTCTCTTCAACATATTTGATGAAGTTGGCACTACTTATCCTGTTTCTCGCCTGCTAATTGTGAATAAGACATATATGATTTAAACTCACTATGGATATTTTATATTGCATGCAATTTTGAATCTTCTAAGATTGCATTGTTCAACAAGTTAATATATCATAGTATTACTCAAAGAATTTATTTTTAAAAAGTTTTATTTAGCCAATTTAGAATATTTTTACTTGGTTACAAGAGCCATGCTCTTTCCCTCCCCTTCCCCCAAACCCTTCCGTATCTGCTGCACAATTCCACTGGGTTTTACATGTGTTCTTGATCAAAACCTATTACCATATTGTTATGTTTGAACTAGGGTGATCACTTAGAGTCTATATTCCCAATCTTATCCCCAATAACCCATGTGTTCCAGCAGTTGTTTTTTCTTCAAGGAACTTATTTTTGAAAAGTCCTTACCTGCTGTCTTAGAACCAATAGGTTCCAATGCGGAAAAGAGGTAAGGACAAGGCAATTGGGGTTAAGTGACTTGCACAGGGTCACATAGGTAGGAAGTGTCTGGGGTTCAATTTGAATCCAAGACTTCCCATCTCTAAACATGGTTCTCAATCCACCAAGCCACCTAGTTGTCTCGAGAGTACTTGTTTTTAAAAGATGAAATTTTTAACACAGAGTAACTTGGAAGTCAATAAAAAAGTTCAATCCTCCAAATCCAGTTGATGCCCATTAATGGAGGGATGAGCTTATTGGGTTTCCTGTCCAACTGCAAGTGCAATATGATTTTTTCCTATCCATTATGTTCTTCCTTTATGAAAAGTGAAGTTAGTATCTTTTAAGTGACCTGGCATATCATCTATACAATAACACAATAATAACATGAATTTGAAATCAGTGCAATATCACCAGAACCTAGGAATAATTAAACCTAAATTAACTTAGAGAAGAAATCATCCAGCCTCCACTCTGTTAACTTAACTCTTCTCAGATCACAAGCCCAGAATGTAATTTTATGTTCAATAAAACACAGACAGAAGCTGTTATCTAGGAATTGTCTCAATTTTGACTGCCAGTTGTCTAATTCATTTACATACTTTGTACACATATTTTGTATTTACCTGTGGCAGCTACCACAATGTGTAGCCTCGTGGTCTCTACAGATGGGATCATATTTTTTAAGCAGGAAGAAATCTCAGAGGTTCTTTTGTCCACATGAAGAACCTGAAATACATAAAAATTCAATGGCTTTTGCCTTTGATAATATGAGTAAAACCAAAAACAGTAGGTACAGAATGAATGTTTGTGGAATCCAAACAAGTTCTCTAAAGACTACATATTGTTAAAATAACATTTAACATACTGAACAGGAGTCAGTTGCCTAATTAACAAGCAATTTCCAAGCACTGTACTAAGTTTTTAGGATCCAAAAAAATATAATTAAATATCTCTAATCTCAGTAACCGTACAGTTAACATAATGGAATACTTTAGTTCTATTCTAGAGAGCCACTCACTATGTAACATTAAATATGATTCCTTACCTGTCTGGGTCTCAATTTCCTCATCTATAAAAGGCAGGATTATCGGTCCCTTCTAGATCTCTAACTCTACACAGTGCTCCAGAAGGCAATACTGCATCCATTTCCTTTCTTTCTCCCCAGCTCTATCCAGTAAATTTAATCTATTCATTGTCAATGGCTGATGTACAGTGTATACATAGCTGAAATGTCGCAGGTTATTGTATAAGAAATATGATTCATGGCTTGAGAACTTTCTCTCACACAAACTTTGGATCTGACCTTTGGTCGTTTCCTTCCCCAAGAAGCTAACCCTAGCAGTCATGTCAAATGATGAAGTAGGTTGGTGATGTGTTAAAATAGCAACCAGATGATATCACTCAATTCATTTTCCCCAGGTGACTAATACAAATTTTGAAGCCACCTATTCAGAGGTGAGCTGTTATTATGTTAACCTACTGAATTATTTCACATCTCTAAACTGCCAAGCTTATTTTTTTGTTTGTTTTTGTTGCCTCTGTAAAGAAAAAGGAAAACTTAGCCAACTTAAAAATATTGACAGACTGTGAAGCACTTTCAGTAGTTTAAATTCTCTTTTTAAGTCAAATATCAAAACAACTTGAAAATCTGGGAAAGAATGTGAGTCGCATTAATTGGATGGTTATGATCCATCATGTTACAGCTCATTGGCAGAGGTTAAAATCCAGACCTCTTTGGAAGTAAAATTTAAGCTTCTAAGTGGTATTTAATGACAATGAACCATTATTATTCAGTAAATACTTGGAACGTTGTGGAAGTTTTATCATAATATGCAATATGGGGTCAACCTTTCCCAGACTTTTAAGCTGATCTTCCAGAAAATCTGTCCCAAGTTTGAGGATCTCTGTTCATCTGCCTACACTAAAAAACAAAAGTTCAACTGGCCCCAGAGGTGTTTTTATGTTATTAGTCAGCAAAAAAACATTTAATATAATAAAATAGAAGGCAAAATAGCAATATGATAGTTTCTCCCTAAAACCAAGGCATCCTTCCCTATCAATACAGAAAAGATCTGGAATTAGACATTAGTAGGAAATGGATACATACATAAATAGCATGCATTGAAGAGGACATTTAAAGTTCCCAATAGTGGTCAGGTTTTTGTTGTAGACATGTAAGGAACCAGGATGGCTTGGATGTGTGCCTGGAAGCACACATACATAAGGAAAAAGTCTTTACATAAATGGACAAGTAATGTCTCTGGTGCTACAGTGCCATGAATGCTTTCTGACATCATGCTGTTATCTCCAGGCAAACCACCCACTGCTGATGGTTTTATCCCAGTGGCTGCTGGGCTTTTTTTGGTCTCCTCATCTCTCTTGTGGCCAATCCCAGTGGCACTGCTCATGAGGACGAAATTCTCAGTTTTGACCTTCATCTAGACTCTTCACTGGGGGTATTACTCATAAGAGAAGTGGGTTCAACCATTAGTTTTGTTTTGTTTTTAGTTTTAAGTCCACATATAATTTTGTCATAACTATTTTAAAAACGTAAAGTTCCAACACATCAAATTATCAGTCCTGGGGGAAAACAACAAGTACAATAATAATAATAATAATAACTTTTCTCAATGAAAGTTGGACATGGGAGAGATCTCTGTTTGTGATCATTGACTAAACTAGATGCATCTTCTCCAAAAGACAGTTCTTCCCCTTCAGATGTAAAATGTGTTAGAACACAGGACAGAGGTGGCATTCCAATTAACTAATGCTTTTAGATTAAGCATAACTTTTAAACTTTCAACTCCCTGGTCACCAAAGACAATGTTTCTATCAGAGGCTTCATTCTATGTTTTTCTTCAAAGTTCTCTACTTTGGGCTGGATTTCTTAAAGATGCAAAGGAAGCACTACAAAAAAAAAAACTATAAAGATGTGGGGAATATAAGTTTTCTACATTAGATCTCTCTGATTTCACATTATAAAGGCAATGTTATAATTTTCATCCTGTTGAGCATCATTTCAACCTTTAATATGCATATAAGGCCAGTAGTGAGGCAGACTTGAACCAAAGAATGCACTGAATTAAAATGATCACATTTTAGGAAAAATAGTTTATCTTGATTTCAAATTAAGAAAATTCTTGATTTTTTAAGAATACAATTTGTAGGGTCTAAAACTAATAATTTTTTTGTTTTCACCTAGCAATGAGAAGAAGGCATCTCATAAATCCAGGTTCATATAGAATGTTTTGAAGTATTTGTCTTTGTCTCTGTCTCTTTTTCTGTCTCTGTTTGTTGGTCTGTCTGCCTGCCTGTTTCTCTCTTGCACTGTTCCAAACTTGCCCATTTATGCTCTTCCTATAAGTGTTCAGCATGGTGTATTTATATAATAAAGGAAGATAGTTCTGAATTAGCCTAAAGAGTGTTCTTGTTTTGAATCCTATCTCATACCAGCTGTACATAATTTTAACTTTTCCTAGACTCAATTTCCTTAGCTACAAAATGGGTTAATATTAGCAACTACTTCACAGGGTTGTTGTGAAAATAAAATGATTTAGTATGTTTAAAACATTTCAAAAACTTAAAATATTATAGATATGTCATTTCTTATTATTTCAGTAGGATGTAGAAAACATTGCCAAGGGTTGGTCATTGTGGCCAGTGGTTTCCATGTAATTTTATTTTGGTATTTGAAAAAAAATCATATCACAATAATTATTGAAAGGGAAGATTAAGATTATTTCTATAAGAAAGAATATATGTTGATTTGTGGTCTAGTAAAGAGTCTGGGAAAGAACAAAAGGATGTTCAGCCTGAACAAAGCTTCACAAACCATTATCAAGTACCATTTGCACTGATTGACAAAAGGCAATTATACCCAAAGGACTTATTTTAACAATCATTTGAGAACTTGCACATCAAAATGTTTGTTGTTCCTTAAAACATGTATGTTGGGGAGCTCTATGCTTATTCCAACAATGACATCAGTAGTCAAATATTTTTAAGTTTTCTTTTGAAATATTTATGTACATTTTATAGTTAGTATCATCATTAAGTATTGAATTTTTATTATGTAGAATGTAGGATGGTTTAGTGCCATATTTATACTAAGCTATGAATTTCCTCTAAGCCAATATACTTGATGGTTCCCAGTAAATAGTTTTTCAAAAGAAATTATTTCTTTATATTGATGAGTTCTAAATATATATAAATACATATATTAGCATACCTAAGCTAAAATTTAGATCTTGGGAATAGTGGTTCCTTAAAGATTTAGGGTATGAGGAGTATTAATAATTATAATAGAGTGGTGGGTGGTAATGTCCTCAAAATATTTTCTTGGACTTTTTATTCTATACATAAAAACATACAAATAACTCAAAGAAGTCTCACTGTACTCACAGTACTTATATTTCTGGCACTATTTAGTCCCATCTTTGTTTCTAATCTTTTTTACTGGTGGCAATGTATTAGCCATGGTAACTGTAATTAGTAATGGTAAATGTCCTAAGTCTCTTGGGACCTGTTTCAACAAGAGGACACGATGAGGGGGAAAAGAGAAAAAGTAAAAAAAAAAATAGACTGCTGATGAGCTTCTCTGGAAGAGAAGTTGAGAAGACTCTATGCTTCCAAACAATTCATCTTCTAAAAAGAAGTGTCACATCCAGGTCTGAGAGAAAGGTTCAATCAAAGCTGAAAACATGCTATTGGATCAATTGGAAGGGAAAAGAGGGAATGTTATTTTTAAAAAAATCACAAAAGATGTCCATGAATCCCTAACCACTATCTTCTACTCCAATGAGATGGGCATTCCCTTGGTCATGATTCTTCTCACTAGAATTATTTCCAACCCTATCCTCAAAGTTGAGCAAGTCTACTTTCTATGTTTTGAGTTCTTGGTGGTTTCAGTTTGTACTGACCTTTGGGGAACTTTTTGCATCATTACCAAATAGAAAAATGTCCCCTCAATTCAGTCCACCTGACTCATCAGTTTAAAACCAAGAGGAAAATCTCATTGAGTTTGTGAACCAAAGGTAGGAGAGGGAGACACCCCTTCCCATACAAATAGCTAAAACGTATCAATCATTAATCAAGATAAAAGACCTGGAAGCAAATGCTAAAAATTTTTCCCCAAATGCTTTAAGTAATTCAGCATTATTGATATAAGTACATAATCCCAAAACAGTGGCTAATTTGAAGAGAAAAATTTTAACGTGGATATGAAAGTTCTGTTATGTTTTCTAAAAATGTATATATTTTTATGTCTCACAAATTATATACAAGATAAAATAGTCCATATTCCACATTTCACTTCAATGACTTTGACTCCTGGGTGAAAAATGAAATATATGCATTGTATTGATTATAATTCTCTTCATCTTAAAGGAAATCTACAAGCTAATACTGTGGAAAAATCTGTATGGGATGTATTCATGTGCTGGGTTTGTCTATTACTACTGGGTGACCTTAACCAAATTACTTAATTTTCTCAGCCTCATTTCTTCATCTGTAATGCAAGAGGCTGGAATTGGTGACCTTTTAATTACTTCCTGGCTCCAAATTTATAAATTGTTGATGGAACTCTTAAGTGGATTCACATTAACTTTAAGTCAAACTCTTGGGTCAGGCATACTTTAACATCAGAGAGAAAATTCCCTCAAACAGATAAACAGATGTTTGAAAATTAAAATAACCAGATTGTTTTTAATGCCTGCTCCCATTGTTGTAACTAGGATGATACTGACCTTCTTTCAAAAGATTGTTGACTCAAACTAGTTTTGTCCTGGGGGTGATTCACCCAGAACTTACTCTCTCTCCTTCTAGCCCCTCTTGATTTACAGCACACTACTGAAAAAATAAAAATTAAAAAAAAAAACTGCCTATAATTAGAGATGTAGTCTGTGGCCAAAGAACATGGCAGAACATTCTGAGTCACATTCAGTTATAACTCTTCACCTTACTCCTTTTAGCACTAGGCACTAACCAGCTGAGCCATGAGCTCCAATAAGAATGTCTGAAAAAAAATCACCTTGTTCAGCTATTTTGTGAAAGGTTAGATGGACTTTAAAAAAGCCTTTTGGACTGAGAAATGCTACTTTGGTGCTCCCAAAAGAATGACAGAGAGGAAGAATCTATTTTTTAAATTATTGAAGATACTAGTCTAATCCCTCCAGAAATGTTAAAAAATGTCCCTCAATTTTCTACCCTTTTAGATTGGAGAAAATTTAAGTGGTCTTGTACTAGGTGAGGGATCAAAGAGCCTGGGTTTGAGTCTCACCTCTGAAACTAGTTTAGGTTACCATTGACAAGGCACATGGAAGTGTAGTATAATGGGTGCAATAATGAATCCAAAGACAAATTAGAATTCTGATTCTGAAACACCAAATTATATAGAATAAGCCTCAGTTTTCTCATTGCAAAATGGGAATAATACTACCTTTATTGATGGATCAAATACAATATTATATGTAAACCCTTGCAAACTTAAAGTGCTATGGAAATAGTATTAGAAATACCATTAATAATTATTATTAATATTATTAATGTAGTAGTAGTAGTAGTTAGTAGTAGTAATAGTAGTAGTAGTAGTAGTAGTAGTAGTAGTAGTAGTAGTAGTAATGGTGGTGGTGGTGGTCCAATCATCATTCAGTATACATCTCTATTATTTCTCTGGAAAGGAATAGCATTTTTCATTGTGAATCTTTTGGAATTGTCTTGGATCATCACCTTGACCGGACTAGCTAAGTCTTTCACAATGGATCACCCTTACAATATTGCCATTACTGTATACTATGTGGTGGTGGTGGTGGTGGTGGTAGTCATACCTCCTAGGGCTCAGTGAGGTTCAGATGAGATATTTTGAGTGCTATGAAAATCTCATAAAAAGCAAGCATCATTTTTATGCTTTCCTAGTGAATATACTTCAAAACCTGCTGTGACCAGTATTATTTTGCATTCTTTCAATATTTCCTTTATATAATATCTGATTTGTTAGAGATTGCCCCCCATCATACTTAAATCCTAAATATAATATTCACAGAATGCTTTGCCAATTTAAGATTTCATATACAATGTGATTTTTCCTTTTCTCTATTCTCTTTCTATCCTGTAGAGGCTCACACAGTGACTGTCTGAGAAATAATCTTGATGACCACCATACCATGAAATGCCAGCTGTACAGCTGGAATCACCCCCTTAAGAGAGAGGAAAAGCATATGTCAAATTGCCTTAACTATAGATCCTTCAGGCAAAATGCATCCTTCTTTGGGCACTGTCAAGAACTTGAATAAATCAGAGATAAGTGGGTTAAAATGTCAGCACCCTGTGGGACTGAGAAAAACCTAGTGTTTTCTAACAACCTAGGAAAAGGTTAGCTAAACCTCCACCAATTCTTCTTATATTAAATAAAGGATAAAATTTAATCACTAAAAGTCTTAAATATTGTCAAAAGACTAGAACTGTTGTTATGAGAGATTAGGCAGGGTGATATTAATGTTGGTAAAAAGTTTTAAGTCAATATTTATTAATAGAAATAACCCTTTTGCCTCCAATTCATCCATCATTGCTTTGTAGATTACCATATGTTGGGAAAGTAATTCTGATTCTTTCCCTTAAAAATAAATCTTTATATTCCTAAAACTTTTACTAAAAACTTAAGAGGAAAATAATTTTCAAGATGCTTAGTGAAAATAGGATTGCACTGGACAACTAAAGTCAGGTCAGATAGCCTTCAGGGTTAAAGAGAGTCACTCAGCAGTTGATTATCAATGACAGCTTTCACTGACCTCACACCAACAAAATGTAAACTTCCAAACTCATTGATTGCATTCCTGGTTTTTTTGTTTTAATTTATATTGTTTCTCAATAAATTGTTTGACTTAGACAATGAAGGATGGAGATGGTAAATGGGCCACATAGCTCTGATGAACTTATAGTCAAATACAGCTGGTTTCAGTGTTCCTGAAAACTAAATTACTTTGAAGTTCAGGAGAAATATCATGACGTGCTGAATAGGAACAATAATTAGAATTCTGAGCCATTTAAATAGTTTCATTATGACAGGAATTTTGTTTTTCTTTTTTTAATTTCTCAGTGTTATATATTTCATCTTCTCAATTATTTTTACTTCATTGTTTGACAGATCTTAAAGTACTATCTATGAAAGAGCTTTGTTTCATAACATTGTTTTGAATATATATTTTATTAAATATTTACTGATTACATATAGAAACTTAATATTTTTATTTTTTTTTAATTCTCTCCCTCTGTCATGCCCTTTCCCTTCCTTAAGAAGGCGAGTACTTGGATATTGATATGTGCAGTCACACAAAATATATTTCCATATTAGTCATGTTGTAAAAGAAAATATAACCTGAAAATGAGAAAATTTAAAAGTTTATTTGAAATTATAGTCCAGTCATCATTCAGAATACATTTCTATTATTTCTCTGGAAAGGAATAGCATTTTTCATTGTAGATCTTTTGTAATTGTCTTGGATCATTGTCTTGATTGGACTAGCTAAGTCTTTCACATTGGATCACCCTCACAATATTGCTATTACTGTATACAATGTTCTTCTGGTTTTGTCACTTTATATAAGCTCATATATATTTCCTAGGACTTTCTGCAAACATTTTGTTCTTTATCTTTATCACACAATATTAATCAATTACATCATATACAAAAAATTTTTCAGCCTTTACATAATTGATGGTTATCATCTTTATGTCCACTTCTTTGCCACCTCAAAAATAGCTTTATTTATATATCATCTATTTATTTATTCATTCATTTATTCATTCATTCATTCATTTGTTTGTTTGTTTGTTTATTTATTTATACATACAAATGTGACACTTTCTCTTTCCTTTGATTTCTTTGGGATACAAATCTAGTGGTGATATTGCCAGGTGAAGAGGCAGGTACAGCTTTGTATTCCTTTAGGCACAGATCCAATTTGTTCTTCAGAATGGTTGGACAAGTTCATAATGCCAACAGCACATTAGTATCCTAATGTTTCCACATGCCTGCAAACAATTGTCATTTTCTTTTATTTTTGTGTTAGCCAATCTGATAGGTATGTTAGAATCTCAGAGAAATTTTAATTCATATTTCCCCAACCAGCAGTGGATTTAGAAATTTTTTATGTTAGTATTGATAGTTTTGATTTCTTCTTCTGAAAACTGTTCTTTTCCTTTGACCACCTATCAAATGTGAAATGACTCATTTTAAAAAATTAATTTGGCTCAGTTCCATTTATATTTGAGAAATGAGACCTTTATTAAAGAAATTTGTTATATCTTCCCCATTTCATATTTTCCTTCTAATTTTGTCTGCATTAGGCTTGTTTGAGCAAAAAGCTTTTTAATTTCATATAATCAAAATTATTAAATTTAATTTTCATGGTCTTCACCATATGTCCTTTGACCATAAACTCTTCCCTTATATATAGATCTGACAAGTATATTCTTCATCATCCTTAATATCTATATCACTTATCTGTTTTGTTTATATCTTGGTTTGTGCTTAATTTTGGTCAAAATGCTTTCCAGTTTTCCTAGTCATTTTTGTCAAATGATGAATAATTGCTTACTTGGATCATTTGTTTCATCAAACAATAGATTATGATGATAATTTATTATTGTATAATTAATCTATCCCAATAATCAACCACATTTCTTAGCCAGTATCACATTGTTTTCATGATTAATATTTTCTAATTGTTTGAATATCTGATAATACTAGGCCATTTTTCAACATTTTTTAATTCATTCCATTGATATTTTTGACCTTTGATTTTCTATGTGAATTCTGTTACATTTTCTCTCACCATAAAGTAATTACTTTGTAGTCTTATTGGTATGGCACTAAGCAAAATAATTTAGATGGAATTTTCATCTTTATTATATTGACTCAATCTACCCATGAATAATTAATATTTCTCTGTTTGTTTAGATATATATTTGTGTGAAAATGTGTTCAGAAAGTTCTTAGGTTTGATTTGGTAGGTAGATTCCTAAATATTTTAATCTTACAGTTATTTTAAATGGAATTTCTCCTATCTCTACCTGCTGGATTTTGTTGGCAATACATAGAAATACCTATGATTTATGTGAGATTATTCTATATCCTGCAGCTTTGCTGAAGTGTTTAATTGTGTCAACTATTTTTAAATTAATTTTCTAGGGTTTTATTAGTATACCATCATATTACTTGCCAAGATTGATATTTTTGTTTCATCCTTTTCTATTTTAGTCCAATTTTTTCTTATATAGTTGACAAATCTACATTTCTAACACAACATTGAATTAAAGTGGTGATAACTGACATCTTTATTTTATACCTGATTTTATTAGAATGCTTCAAGATTATTTGAACTATAAATAATGTTTGTTTTGGTTATAGAAAGATACTGATCATTTTACTAAAGGTTCAATTTGTTCCTATGTTTCCTAGTGTTTGAATAGGAATAAGTGTTCTGTTTTGTGAAAAGGTTTTCCTGCATCTTTTGATATAATTATGGTTTTTAAAAATTGAGATGGTCAATTTGCTAAGAATTTTACTAATATTAAACTAGCTTTCTTTCCTGATATACAGCTCACCAGGTCATAGTATATAATCTCTGTAATATATTTTGCTGTAATTTTGATGGTAGTTTATTATTTTAGTCTTTTTCACCAATATTGATTATGTTAATTGATCATAGTTTTCTTTCACTCTTTTTGTTCTCTCTGGTTTAGGCATCAAAACTCTATTTGTGTCATAAAAGAAACTGTTAGGATTCCTTTAACTATTGTTTTCAATAGTTTATATGGTATGTGGATTAATTTGCACCTTAAGTGTTAGAATTAATTTATACATTTGGTACTGAGTTTTAGTTATTGGGGAGGTTATCCCTTACTTAATTTCCTTTTTTCTTAAATAGGATAAGTATTCTAAATGATTATCTCTTAATCTGAGAATTTTAATTTATTATAAATATTAATCCATTTCACTTAGATTATCAGTTTTATTGTAATATAATTTGGCAAAATAAATTTAATAATTATTTTATATAATTTTTATTTATGGTTCAGCCACCCTTTTCATTTTTGATACTGCTACTTTTTTCTTTTTATAATCAAATTAATCAAGTGTGTGGCTGTTTTTCCTATAAAACCTGTTACTGGTTTTTTTTCTTAGTTAAATTTTTAACTTTTAATTTTATTAATTTCCTTTAATTTTCAAAATTTCCATGTTAGTATTTTTAAATTTGTTATTCCATTGTCATCTGAAAATAACATTTAATATTTCTGTTTTTCAGCTTTTATTTGGAAGGTCAATTTTCATGAAGGTGTTATGTGCAGCTAGGAAGAAGGCATACTCCTTTCTATCCCCATTTAATTTTTTCCAGAGATTTATATCTTTTTGAAGATTCTCTTGATCTCTTTAACTTCTTTCTTACTAATTTTATGCATAGATTTTTCTAGCTCTGAGAGTAAAAAGTTTAAGGTTAAATGTATAGTTTTATTTTCTATTTTTCCCTTAAACTTGTTTAACTTTTCCCTTAAGAATGTATATACTGGGGCATCTAGGTGAATCAGTTCAGAAAGAGATAGGTCTGGATGTGGACGGTCCCTTAGTTCAAATTTGGCCTCAAATACTTCTTACCTGTTTGTTGGTAGACAAGTCATTTAACACCAGTTGCATAGACATTATCACTCTTCTGCCTTAGAAACAATATTTAATATCAATTTGAAGATAGAAGGTAAGGTTTTTTAATAAAATATGTGCTATTTCATATGGTACATGTATATTTTAGTCTTGATATTATTTAATTGTTTATAAAGCCTTTCAGCAAAAATTAATTTTTTGGATTATCTCTTTTAAATGGTTATTTTTGCTTTTGTTTCATTTGAGCTCATGATTGCTATCTCTGCCTTTTAAAAAAAATCAACTGAAACATAATAGATTCTGCTACAGTCTTTCATTTTAACTAGGTGTGTCTCTGTTTCAAGAGTGTTATCTGGTAATAACATATTATTGCCCATCTTTGTTATTTCCTTCCATTGCTACTTCTTTCTTGGGTAAGATAGATTTCCCTCTTTTAGCCAATTTAGATGTGATTGATGTTAAAGTTTTCCCATATTCCATACTCCCATTGTAGTTTTTTTTTTCCTTTTCCATGGTAAAAGCTCTTTCTTCATGTTCTAGTTTATGTGAAATAATTATCATCTTTATCCCTCCACTTTTTCCTCCAAGGGTATGCTTCTTTTTGGTCTATCGTGGTTTTTTTTTTTAATTTTCTCAAAATATGTGACTTCCTCCTATACTCTCTTTGTATGTAGAATCATTCTAAATGGCCCTAATAATGATAAAGGTCTTAGAAGTTACATGTTATCATCTTCCCATATAGAAATGTAAACAAATTGACTTTATTAAGTCTGTTATAATTTCCTTTTCATGTTTACCTTGTTATGCTTCCATTTGTCATGTATTTGAAATTCAGCTTGAATTTTTTTTCCTAAGGAAACCTTGAAATCCTCTAAATATACATTTTTCCATAGAAGGATTATACTCAGTTTTTCTCAATAAGTTGTTATTGCATGTAATCTCAGCTCTTTTGACTTTCAGGAATATCATATTCTAAAGCACTCCACTTTAATGTAGTAGCTGTTAAATCTTACATAATTCTGATTGTGGCTCCATAAAATTTGAATTGTTTTATCCTGCTTTCTTTGACTAGAGAGAGCTCTAAAATTTGGTTATGGTATTCCTGGGAGTTTTCATTTTGGGATATTTCAGGTGTTGATTGGTAGATTCTTTCAATTTCTGTTTTACCTTCTGGTTCTAAGGAAATGGGGAACTTTTCTTGATAATTTATTGAAATATGTTCCCAAGGGCAGTTAGGTGGCTTAATGTATAGAGAGCCAGACCTGAAGACAGGAGGAACTGGATTCAAATCTGGCTTGGCATACTTCCTACCTCTGTGACCTGGGCAAATTACTTAACTTGAATTGTTTAGCCCTAACAACATTTCTGCCTTAGAAATAATACATAGTATTGACTCTAATACTCAAGGTAAAGATTTTGTTGTTTTTTTAACAAAATGTTATATTTAGGACTTTTTTTGGTCATGACTTTTAAGCAGATGAGTAATTCTTAAATGATCTCTCCCCAATTTATTTTCCAAGTCAATTCTTTTTTAAATGAGATATTTAACTTTTTTTCATTCTTTTGACATATCTATGTATTTATATTTTTGTATACATATATATTAGGAAGCCATTAGTTCATACTTGGCCAATTATAATTTTTAAGAAATAATTTTCATCAGTCAGGTTTTATAGCTCTTTTCCTCCCATTTGGCCAATTCTGCTTTTTAAAGAATGATTTTCATCACTTCAATTGTGTATTTTTTAATTTTGTAAATTCTGGTTTTGAAAGGGTTATTTTCTTTTGTATTTTTGTGCCTCTTTGACCTAGCTGTTGTTTTTTTTTTTTATCATTTTGTTCCTTTGTTCTCACTTTTCCCCTTTAAACTTGTCTCAATTATTATTATTTGATTTTGAAAATTAATTTCAGCTCCTCCATGAATTCTATTTGGGTTTGTGTCTAACACTTTTTTTTAGTTCTTTGAGTCTTTATTTGTAGGTGTTTTGACTTAAATTTCTTCTTCTGAATGTGCATCTTGATCTTTCCTGACATCATACTAGTTTTGATGTCATGTTATTTGTGTTGTTGTTTGCTCATTTTCCATTCTATTTCTTGATTTTCTACTTTTCTTTTAATGTTTGGCTCTCTTGTGGTATGTCAGGATTGGGATACTATTTCAAACTTCAGAGTTTTTTGCTCTTCTGTTTTCAAAGTTTGTTCTGGAGATTTGGACATTTGTGGTCATTCCAAGATGGTGTGATCTGGGAAGAGATATGATTACTGCTCTACTGGTCCCCATGATGTTCCTTACCAAGCAAGGAGTTTTAATCCATTGGGTACATGACTGATACTGTTCCTCAAGGCTACCCTAATCCCTTGGGAATAGAAGTGATACTGATGGAAAATACTGTTCCTCAGAATTCCTGATATTTCATGAGCAAAACTAGTCCTGCTCCTCAGGTATTCAAGGGTATACTTTTGGTGAAGAGGCAGAGGAATAAGCAATGGGTTTACCAAACAAAAACAGATCCTGCATCTACTACTAGCACAAAGATTGTCTGTGATCTCTTTATTATCAGCTATTAGGGTCTCTCACCATCTCTGGCTTGAGAGCTGTTGAATCTGCTGCTGGTCCTGTGGCCATTACTCAATCTCCCCACTTGTGTTTCATCCATGGGGGCTTCTGCCTAGCCTACACTCCTGTATCACAAATCTCACCTTGCTACTTCCTTTGTTGACTTTGCCTAGAAGAATGATTCATGTTGATCTCTTTTTAGTGCTTACATTCAATAATTCAATTTAAGGCATTATTTAAAGGCATTATTTAAATGTTGTTTGGAAGAGAATGTTGGGAGAACTTGGCTACCTGCTTTTTCTACTCTGAAAACTTGGTTCTGCTTTAGAGGCAAATCTTTGCCAAGCTTAGAGTGTATACCAACATATATTTGGCCATAGCTTAGCATATAGAGAGAAATATACTTTTCTCCTGTAATAGCTTTAACATAAAGCTAATAGAGCTAGGTAGTGGGCTTGGCTAATAGACAGAAGGACCCGAGTTCAAATCTAGCCTCAGACATTTACTGTGTGATCATGGGTAAGTCATTTAACTCAGTTTATCTCAGTTTCAGCATCTATAAAATGATCTGGAGAAGGAAATGACCAATGATTCCAGTATCTTTGCCAAGAATACCTCAAAAGAGATCATAGAGAGTCAGGCATGCCTGAAATATAACCAAATGACAAATATATTCAAGTATAGTAGTGGTTTTTTTTTTAACCTAAAGGATAACTGCATATATAGCATAGACTAGGATTCATTCAATGACTATCCACATAGACCCCCTTCTCACTATGATGATCCCACCATTCACTCACACAGATTTTGTAGCATTTTACCAGACATATTAAATTAGTTCTAATTATGCTCTCCCAGAAGAAGCATATGTTAGCCTATAATTTGCTTTCCTAATATAGTTTTAATACAAGAAACACACATCAGCTAACTGTAAGCACCCTGCATCTTATAGTGGAAGGAAATGTATGTATGTGTGTGTGCAGTGTGCAATAATTGGAAGATGATCCCTGCCACACATACAATTATGCCACCCCTGCTATTTACTTTTAGAAATGTCAGATTTTAGCTATCCTCTAAATTAGTTGCTTGTGTGAATGTTTTTTTTAAGATAATATCACTATAAGCTGTTGAATGAGCCAGGTTTAATTCTTTTCTATTTTTCTGTTCTATTATTTTTATTTTATTTATTATCATTATTAATTATTCTATTAACCCTGTAATTAAACTTCCTAGCCAGGATTGCTCCACACAGGTGTGCCAGCCTTACAACCTTTCCTACCCTTACCCTGAATGGGAAATACCTCCATCCATTAGTAGCTTCTGGTACTGCTTAAGAGCAATGCCCAGACATGTGCTTTTGGTTTACAACAAAATGGATCATAACTGAATTGTACAGAGTAATTTCACTGTAAATTATAAACATTTAGAACCAGTCTAATAGGGAAGATTAGATAATGTCCCCAAGTGGATAGACCAGTGGTGATGGTCTACCCTCCACAATTTATCAGAAAAAGCACCCTATGCTCTAGAACATCTATAATTAGTTCTCAATTATATTGCAGACCAGAATTCTTACCACAATAGTGATGACTTTACCTAATCGACATAATGATCTGGAAGAGAGGTTTTCACTGTATTATATCCATAACCAAATCCTATTACCTTTTTCTAACCTGAGTATTTAACATCAAATCATCCTATTATTTTAGTTGAGTTTCCCCAAATTATTACTACTTTTATTCACAGCTGCCTTTTTCTCAGGATCTATAGGTCCCTAAAAAGAATATTCAGAGAGACTGGTTCATGATAATTCAAGGCATGATAATAGATAATAATTGTGATAAAGTCACATTATGGCTTATTTTCTCTACTAATAAATTATATGCCGTTTTTATTTTTTATATTACTATAAAGTGTCTTTAATACTTAATCTCAAAAAATTCAAAGTAAATTGTTAAATCTATATTTTTCAGTCTCTTTAATCATGAGTTTTGCTGAGAATGTAATGATTATTTGTACCAATGTATATCATTATAAGGCCCAAGATAGAGTCAAAGTAGGATGAAAAAGAGGTGGAAGGAGATGATAAAAAGGGAAAAATAGGGAAGAAAAGAGATAGGAAGAAAGGAAAAGGAGAAGGCAGCAATTAGAAAAAAAGAGTCCAGAGAGAGGAAGAAGAGGATTCAGTGGGAAATAGAGGGAGAGAAAGAAGAAAAAGATAAGTCTTGATAGATTGGAGAGGGATTGGGAGACATCAATAATGATACTGATTTTCCCTTAGTTATTGGTTCCTGAATCAAAAAAAATGAAAGAAAGACCTCAAAATTATTCTACTTCATGATATTTACTTTTTAATAGAAAAATATTTTTTCATCTTAGTTTATTTGAGATATTCAAGGAAAAACCCATAAATAATCAGAGTAGGATGAAATCTTGCTGTTGACTTGGCAATTGAGTACTGGGGAAAAAAAGTTGTTTGGAATTTGAAAATATGTGATATGATTTAATGTTCACCATTATACTGAAACTGATTAAAACTATGTCTCATCATACCCTGATAAATTTTTTCTAATTCCCACGCTTAATAAGTTATTTATACTATATGTAAAATGGCAAGCTGAGATGATAAATCACTAGTGTTGATATATTAAGGCTGCTTAACATGTTGGTTTAGCAAATATATCCCATACTTGAGTTAACACTTTTCTAAATAATTGCACAAAGAGAAAATAGAACATAGGACATTGGACAAGTGAGCTTTAATTGTGAATAGAAAAGTAAATAAAAAATATTGTACCAAAATATTACCAAGTGTCTACATTTGATTGAGGTACTATGCTGAAATACTCACTTTGGAAATATAGAAAATAAAGAATGATGTATAATTTAAAGGAAGGATTTAAATGTGGAAACTAATTTAATTTCTTTCATTTTGTTGAAACTTTTTTTTTTACCAAAATCTGTCTTGTGTTCAAAAATAAAAACAAATTTTCAGTTTCTAACCTTTTTCCTGTCAAAGTAATATCAAACTTTTTTCTCATCATTTGATGTCTTATTTTTACATCCCATTTTAATTTATTTTTATTAATAAAATATTATATTAATGTCTCCAATTTTTCTTTTCTCTCTTCTCAAATTAGGCATTTTAGAGAACTGTTTATGTCTGTCTCTATGTAATATCTTCATCTATATTTAAGCAAATATTTGAAGAAGTCTAGTCTATTTTAAATTGAGATATTTGTTCAATATAAAGGATAGTTTTAAAATTCTGCTCACACACACTTCTGGGTTAACATGGTTGCAATCTAGATGCAAATCACTTCCTCTCCCCAGCACCGAACAAAATAGACTTCCTCAAAAGAGCATAAAAATCACCTTTGGAAGAACAGAGGGACTCTCAAATACTCCACAGAAACGAAGGTACGTGGGGCTTGAACATTTCCACACTATAAGGAGAAGGAAAAGTTTGCACAAAAACGTGAACTGAGCCACCCCTACCCCCCACCCACCCAAACCAGAGTAAGGTATCAGAGTGCTCACTGGGACAGTGAGTGAGTGAGGAGCTTCTCTGTCGGGGGCGGGGGGGCACACCAGGGTCCTTGGGATCTAAAGACTGAAAGGAAACGACCTCTCAGGGTGGTTTCACGGGAAAATCCTGTGCTGAACAAAGGGGCGGCCAGGCTAAGAGGCTGCACTGAGCAAAGGGGCCTGAGCTCTAAGAAACCTCGGAGGCTGGGAATAACTAGTCTGAGGCAACCTAAATTCAAAGAAAACCTGCCCATATCTCCCAGACCCCAGACCAAAAAGGAAAGGGGAATAAAACCACCAAAGGGATGGCTCACATGGCCCAAAATCAAGCCTCCAGGAAGAAAGGGAAAAAAGTGACTTTCGAAAATTTTTATACCATGAGTACCCAAGGAAAAGAAGAGAAAGAGGATGAAACCCAAACAAAAAGAAAACATGCCTCGCAAAATGGAAATTATCCACAAACTCTGGAAGAATTCAAATGGGAGCTTACCCAAAAGATGGAAACCTTCTGGAAAGAAAAATGGGAGAAAGAGATCAGCAGTCTAATAGACAAGACTTCACAATTGGAGAAGGAGCTGGAAGCACCTAATAGAAGGGTAGACAAAGCTGAAAAGCAAAACCAGTCCCTAACGACCAGAATTAAGCAACTAGAAGACACTGAGCATGCCCAAAAGATGGAAACCTTCTGGAAAGAAAAATGGGAGAAAAAGATCAGCAGTCTGATAGACAAGACTTCACAATTGGAGAAAGAGCTGGAAGCATCTAATAGAAGGGCAAACAAAGCTGAAAAGCAAAACCAGTCCCTAAGGACCAGAATTAAGCAATTGGAAGACAGTGAGCATGCAAAACAGCAAGAATTAATAAAGCAAAGCCAAACAATTAATGAATTAGAAGAAAACACAAAATATCTCACTGAAAAGGTCACAGACCTGGAAAACAGAGGAAGAATAGACAATGTAAGAATTATTGGTCTCCCCGAAAAACCAGAGATAAACAAAAACCTCAATGCTATACTACAGGAGGTTATAGAAGAAAATTGCCCACATGTTCTGGAGCAAGGGGGCAAAATAGAAATAGAAAGGGTTCATAGAACACCCTCTATACTAAATCCCCAAAAGACAACCCCCAGGAATGTAATTGCCAAATTCAAGAGCTTTTAAGAAAAGGAGAAAATCCTACAAAGCCAAGAAGAGGAGCTTCAGATATAGGGGGGCTCCCATAAGGATCACACATGACTTAGTGGCTAACACACTAAAAGACTGCAAAGCATGGAACACGATATTTAGAAAGGCAAGAGAGCTGGGTCTCCAACCAAGAATCAACTACCCATCAAAACTGACTATATACTTCCAGGGGAAAGTATGGGCATGCAACAAAATAGAAGATTTCCAAGCATTTGCTAAGAAAAGACCAGAATGTAGTGGAAAATTTGATACTGAATCACAGAAAGCAAGAGAAACATGAAAAGGTAAATATGAAAGAAAGGGAAAAGGAGATAAATCTTATCTTTTTCTTTAAGTCAAACTCTCTTCTATAAGGACTACATTTACATCAAATTATATATATTAAAATGTGGGAAAAATGTATTGTGTATCTCTCAAAAATTGTATGCACTATAACAGTAGTTAGAAGAATCATTCATAGGGAAAGATTGGGATTTCAAGAAGATTTGGTGAAAGGGGGGGAGAAGAAAGAAAAAGAAAGGGGGTAATCATCAATAATACTAACATTTACTTCAAGAAATAGGGGGGCTAAATAGAATAATCTTTCCCATACAAAGATACACATGGGAAGGGGAGGGGAAGATCTCTCATATGAGAAGGAGAGGAAGAGAGCATGAAGTGGCATTACTTGAATCTTACTCTCAGTGAAATCAACTCTGAGAGGGAAGAACATCTAGATCCAGTGGGATCCTGAATTCTATCTTATCCAACAGGGTAAGAAAGAAAGGGAAATTAAGGAGGGGGAGGTGGGAGGGAGTATAAAAAGGAAGGGAAGGAGAGGGGGGAAGGGAAGGGAACATAAAAAGGGAGGGGATAGAAAGGGAAGCATCTCAAGGGAGGGGACTAGGGGGATTGACCTAAAGTAAATCACTGGTTCAAAAGGATATAGCTAGGGAAGAAAGGTCAGACTTATGGGAAGATATCAAAATGCCAGGGAATCCAAAAGTGACAATCATAACTTTGAACGTGAATGGGATGAACTCACCCATAAAACATAGACAAATAGCAGATTGGATTAGAACCCAAAACCCTACCATATGTTGTCTTCAAGAAACACATATGAGGTGGGTTGATACTCACAAGGTTAGAATTAAAAGATGGAGTAAAACCTTCTGGGCCTCAACTGATAGAAAGAAGGCAGGAGTTGCAATCATGATATCTGACAAAGCCAAAGCAAAAATTGACCTGATTAAAAGGGATAGGGAAGGTAACTATATTTTGTTAAAAGGGACATTAGATAATGAGGAAATATCACTAATCAACATGTATGCACCAAATGGAATAGCATCCAAATTTCTAATGGAGAAACTAGGAGAATTGAAGGAGGAAATAGACAGTAAAACCATATTAGTGGGAGACTTGAACCAACCACTATCAAATTTAGACAAATCAAACCAAAAAATAAATAAGAAAGAGGTAAAAGAGGTGAATGAAATCTTAGAAAAGTAGAGTTAATAGACATATGGAGAAAAATAAATAGGGACAAAAAGGAATACACCTTCTTCTCAGCACCACATGGCACATTCACAAAAATAGATCATACACTAGGTCACAGAAACATGGCACTCAAATGCAGAAAAGCAGAAATAACAATTGAGACCTTTTCAGATCATAAAGCAATAAAAATATTGATCAGAAAGGGTACATGGAGAACCAAATAAAAAATTAATTGGAAATTAAATAATATGATACTCCAAAATCGTTTAGTTAGAGAAGAAATCATAGAAACAATTAATAATTTTGTTGAGGAAAATGACAATGGTGAGACATCCTTGTGCTAAAAGTTATAATAAAGTGGAGGAATTCCATGGAGTCTGGAACAACCTCCAGGAAGTGATGCAAAGCAAAAGGAGCAGAACCAGGAAATCATTATACACAGAGACTGATACACTGTGGTACAATCAAAGGTAATGGACTTCTCCATTAGGGACAATGCAATGTCCCTGAACAATCTGCAGGGATCTAAAAAACACTATCCACAAGCAGAGGATAAATTGTGAGAGTAAAAACACCGAAGAAAAGCAACTTCTTGACTACAGGGGTGGAGGGGATATGACTGAGGGGAGACTCTAAATGAACACTCTGATGCAAATACCAACAACACGGAAATGGGTTCGAGCCAAGAACACATGTGATACCCAGTAGAATCATGCGCCGGCTATGGGAGAGGTGGGGTGGGGGAGGAAAAGAAAATGATTTTTGTTTCCAATGAATAATGTTTGGAAATGACCAAATAAAATAATTAAAAAAAATAAAACCCCAAAATAAAATCATAATGCTCTGATGTGGAAAAAAATTCTGCTCACATATCATTAATTACTTTTCTCTGTGCATTTTCTTTTTTACCCTCTGTATTTTCAAGGGGTGTTGCTACTGCTAAAATGATGATGGTGATGGTGATGGTTGTATGGTGATGAAAACAATGCCTTGGGGATGTCTTTAGCTATTTTTTCCCAGCTAGAGAATATAATTATATGACTCCATCTCCCAGATTTATCATTTAAATTGTAAAATAGTTGCCAAATCTAAGCTAGGGGTATTACTGGAAAATATTCATTATCTTTTTCTTTATGTCTCAATTTTTGTTTTGTTCTCTCTCTTTCTGCCTATCCCTGTCTCTCCTTTTCCTCTGCCTTATTGTTTCTCTTCTTCTCCCTCTCTTTCATTATTATAAATGTTATCATTTTCATCATATCCTGGATTATACTTCTTTGAACTAATATACAACATCTTCTCCCTAAAATCCTTTTGAGAAGTTTCATGTAATTGAGAAACTCTACTTTTCTTGCCCTGAAGCAATATTCAGCCTTTTGAGCGACAATTGAGGAGGAAGTTAAGTATTCTTGGGAGTTCCTCTATTCATTAGACATGCTGACAAAGAAGGACATGTTCAGCCTAGTGAAGAGTATACTTCTAAAATCTGGTGGAGAGAAGACGACATGCTGTGAAAATCACCATAAGTCATATTGGTATTGAGGATGGAGACATGTATGTAGGTTATAAGTGAAAGTACTTACATTCTTCTTTTGGTTTTAAAGTATTAAAATACAGTATCGGGGATAGAAAGATATACTAGCATATGAGTTAAATGATTGTGATTTTTCATGACCACATGGACCATGGAGTTTTCTTGAAAAAGATACTAACATGGTTGACTATTTCCATCTGCAATATTTTTGTTTCGCTTTTGGTTTCTTTTGAGTCATGTGTTAAATGACTCAATGGGATACTTGTATCACATTGCTCTGAATGTACCCCCTTTGTCTCTTTGTGTTTGTTCTTTCTTGAATTTAAGCCCCCAAAATCCAAATATTCCAAAAGCAAACGCCCATATTACCTTATAAATTAAGGAGACTGAGACTTTTCACTGGAGGTTCCATTTTCTTCCAGAGCTAACTAGTGGCAGTAGTAATACTTGGAACATCCTGACTTAGCTCAATGGACAAGCATCCCTTGCCAGGAGAAGAGTGGCCTGGACCAGCAGCAGATAAACAGAGCCCAGGATTGACTCAGACTGTCCATCATAGTTGATATATCCTTTAAGAAGCTGATTCAGCTAAGCACCAGGGTATATTGTCAAGTCATGTGCTATGATCTTTCATAAGGATTCCAGAAAGAGAAAACAGAATTCCAGAAACAAGAGCTAAAAGGTACCCTTTTCTATGCATTCTTGACATTCGATCCTAATTCCTAGAGTATTTCAGGTCTGAGAACACTCTCCATAATTACCTTGTTTGCATGAAGTGAGAAGGCATCCTCTGTTTGGTGGGAATATCTTGTGTCAAGTGTTAGTATAATACCTTTTTTAAATACCATTGCTAAAACTAATGGGGTCAATAATTTTATTGTTGTCCACACCAGTGGAGGCTCATGAGTTATAGCCCTTGAACCCCAATCCCTCAAAATTATCTCTAGAAACTTTTAGGGAAATATAGTCAATAACCATCTGAAGATGTCTTTTTTTTTGAAGACTCCTTTTTTAATACTCAACAGGTATATTTCCCTACAGAAGTCAATAATGCCAGCATTAACAGAGTTGCCCCTATAAAGGTGCAAGTCAGGCAAAGATAACCTCACTACCTCTTATCTCAACTAACCATTACTGGCATTTTTCCCCATTTTTGTGAGAGAGAATAGAAGACAAAATGATATGAAACAGCTCACCATGAGCCCTATATTGTCAGAAACAAGACAGATCTTAAGTCTGCTAATACTTAAATCAGTTTCCTAGATCCTATAGCATGCCATTGGCATGCTGGCCTGGTCTGCAAAGTTAGATGTGCTTAAGTCTGTGCAGTGTCTAGTCACAGATGGGAAGGGGCCTGATTCCATCCATGGAGAATTTCATCCTAATGAGTGCTGGTTCATCAACTGAAATTTCTTCAAGCCTTCTCCCTAAATCCTAGCAGACCCATTTTTATTTTATTTTTGAATCTATTTTATTTATTCATTCATTTGTTTGTTTATTCATTCATTCATTTTTTGTTTGTTTTTAGAATTTAGATGTAAAATTAAAACTTAATTTTAATTTTACATTTAAATTTAATTTAATTTTATATTTAAACTTAATTGATTTTAATTTAATTTTAAACATTATTTATTTTATTATTGAAAAATAAAATGAATTCTTTAGTTTGTAAAAAATGGTCATGGCTTCTCACTTTCCACACTCTTCCCCTAGTCAGGAGCAAAGTCTCCATATGAAACAAAGGGAAAACAGAGGCAGAGATGAGGAACTAAATGCAGTTCAAGAGCCATGCTGGTCCAAGCATTCTATTTGGCTCGATTAGCCCCAAGTGGAGGCAGAAGAAGGGAAGGTGAAGGGCCGGGCTAAAGCTATAAGCTGAGATCCAGTTCTCCTGAGACCCAGATGTCATTTGCTCGGCTCCATAGAGACTTCCAAAAATGACCCCCAGTTCTCTGGTATTCCCGTTTGGGTCCCCTTCCCTGCTAACTTCGCTGGACACATTAGCCATCAGGAGTCTGGGCAGCTGCATGCATCCTTGTGCTCTGTTACCAGAGATACATGGGAGAAGGTTTGGTGCAGCCCCCAAACTTAGATTTCTTGATGTCTGAGTAGGTTTACAGATGGGCCATCAGAATAGAGCAGTGAGCAAAGGCCAGTGGTAGTGAGAAGAGGCAAAGGGCTTCTTTCTCACCTGTGTGGATCCCCATCCCAGCTTGGAGCGGCCAGGGCTGAGAGAAGGTCTTGCCCCAGATCTTGCAGAGAGATACAGGGCAGTGTATAGCTGTGGGTGCACATCTTGCAGGTCCCCAGCCTGAGGAAATGGTGGGTCTGAAGATCAAGGAGGATCTGCCTGTGTTTGGAAAGCCTGGAGAATGTGTTGTAGCAGTCAAAGCATTCAAGGAAGCCCATGGAACCCAGTGGAGGACTCCTGACATGTGCACCTCCAGTCCCAAGGAGGTTGTCTGGAGCTTTTAGTGCCTCTGGTCCAGGGGAAGAAGCCACCATATCGACACGTTCAGCAACAGGGAAAGGTTGAGATAGTTCAACCTATGAAGAAGGGCTAGAAAAGAAGACTCAAATGTAAAAGTATTTTTTTTTTCTCAGCCCAGGATCCTGGAATGAGATTACAATATGGGTCCTTGCCTGAGATTCCTAGGATGCTGCTTTCTAGAAGCTAATAAACAAACAAACAAAAATGCTGTATAGCAAATGTCATATAGCATAGAACCCTTCAATGAAGATATCTAATGTGGTTGCCAAATAGCCTTGGAGAGCCAGTGGCAGAACAATGACTGGGGCAACAGCAGCTCCAAAAATGGCAGGGCGCCCAATGTGGAAGCTGAAGGCATGAGAGGTGAGACAAAGGCAGACTGGTGTTACGTAGAAGGTTAGGAATGCTGCCAAGAAGCATAGGAGCTGAGATGGAGAACTAGAAGGTGCCTGGCTTTAGAGATAATCTATGACAATCACTTCAACTTAGAGAAACTGAGGCTTTGAGAGGAGAAATAAATCACATAATGTCAGAAAGGGGGTAGATCTCTCAGGGAAGAGCAAAACTGGGAACCCCCCATTAAATACTCACCCAAAACATGATTGTAAGTGATGAAAACTAAATGGGTCTCCAGGGAGTGTTTCTCTGAGAGCTGTTCTTATCTTCTGTGGTTACTCTTAGTCTAAAAGCTATTTTGGTGATTTGACCTATAAGTGGTACTGTTCATTGTTGCAGGCTTGTTAACAGAAGATTGTAAAGGGGGTTGGTGACTAATTCAGCAGATAGTTAGACCAGAAGTCTGCAGATTGTATAAGTGCAATGAGCCAGAAGAGTAAGAAATGACTGTCAAATGATAGCCTCTGAAAAAAATAGTAACTATATCGTTACGTCACATTATTATTATCCATTGAAATGACCTTCTTGCTAGTGATTCTAGTGCTTACCTTTCCTACATCTCATCACTTTAATTTCAAGAAATGAAAGAAACATGTTCATTTCTGAGATTTAAGGGTATTTTTTACCGCAGTTAGTAAGATGATGAAAATAGGTTACCTCATTTGTTGCCCAGATACAAAAAGTAAAAGAAAATAAAATACTTGCTTCCCACGGCTTTATGTAAAAATAGAATTTTCCTTTCTTGAGAAATTCTTCCCTCATTTTTTTAATTTACTGATTGTGGTAGACTTGTCTCTCTTTGTTTATAAAGATGGCAAGACACATTCTTAACTATACCACTTCCATATCCTTCACCACAATAGTATCAATAGAGGTTGATGGGGTGTAATATTGGATCTTTTGCCCTGCTGAGAAATAAGCCCAATAGAGCCTGAAAGGAAACTCTTCACAGGAGAAGGAATCAGATTTTTGTGGGGAATGATTCAGATGTTGGTTTTGCCAACATTCTTTTCACTTTCATCAATGGCTCCAAGGCAATTTCACTGGGCAGGGCCAATAGGTTCTTTCTTTTTTTCCTTTTTAAAATTTTTAAAATTTATCATAGACTTAACTGACTTTAGTCAATGAAATAGCAATTTTCAACATTCAGAGGAGTTCATTTTCAGTGATCACTGCAAAGAGTGATGATTTCATCTATGTGATCAAAGCTTGCTTTCCCATTAGTTTTGCTATGATTTAAATTGATGATATGTGGGTTTAAGGGCAAGCATTAATCTCAAAACACTGCATTGAGATTTATGCTTTCATAGATAGATGTGCTGTATGTCTATGAAAGGTGGGATACCACTATCTCCAAAGAATCAGAATTACAGGTGACTCAAAGGTCAATGAATGGAGTGACAGATGGTAGATTTAAGCTAGTCACAGCACACAACCAACAAAAATACTTATTTGCTGGGAATGTCATCATTCTGGAAGCACACATGATCAGAAAATAAGGGATGGCTCCAATACCCACAAAATCTTAAGATAATTAGAAAAAAGGCTTCTATCTCATTTGTTAGAACCTCTATGAAGAATTTATGGGGGCTCAGAGACAAGAATTACACAGGATATGAAGGAACGGATAGGATGTAATCACCCTGGAATAACAATTCATATCAGTGAGACCCTGGAACTACTCAAATATTAACACAAAAAATCCATACTCCTTATTTGATACAAATCTTATTCCTAAGAAGAATGAAGGTATTAAGCTGTGAACTTACGTCCAAAAACTACTATGGAACCCTTTGTAGGTCAGTTAACATTTTATGACTCAGTTTTATCTATAAATGGGAAGTAATACCTGGAACATTTACCTTGAAAGGTTCTGGAGAAGCTCAAAAGATAAAATACCTATAAATCACATTGTAAAAATTCAAAACACTATGTGAATGCCTATTATTACTATTTTTAGGTTTAAATTCCATAATAATATGGGGATTTGGAAAAATGGTTTTTATGAACATATTTAGCAATATGGAAATTGAAATTTAACGAAATATAAGTGCATCTCACACCTAGACCTCTTTTGGCTTCCATCATGCCTCAAGGATCCCATCACACTATGATATCACTTTGAAACTGAAACTCGTATTTCATCAAGACCTCATATCACTGGTGTCCCTCCTGACTGGAGAGGGTAGAGATAGAGAACTCCTCCCAGAGCCTCCACTGAAGCAACACAAACCAGCTATCTCTGTTTTGTACTCAGTTGTTCTCTAGACTTTACCATCTTGCCCTCATACTGGATAACTCATATTTCCTAACTCTTACATCATTAAAGGAACTTTGATCTTTAATGATTGGCTAACCAATACTATAGATATATTTAATATCTATTAATATCCCTGTAGATATATTTAAATAAAGATATAATAAAAATACATATTAATAGATAAATTTTATATGTAATTAATATATAATGTATAACATATAATATAATATATAATATATAATAATAAATAAAGATATAATAAAATAAGATATATTTAAATAAAGTTTACTTTGTGATAGAAAATTTAAAAAAAAACATAAAAAGGAAACTAAATTATGTAATCACTGTGTTTTAGAATTATAGAAGAGAGATTCACTCTTTTTTGAAATAATCAATAACAAACATTTCTTTATTGTTTCTCCATCAGGTGCCAAAACAGTAAATGGAATATTAGCTACTTAGTAGAAAAATTACTGAAATATTTTGGAAGCTTATTACGTTGTTTAATTTAGTCCTGGGCCTGTCTTCTGCTATATGACTTATTTCATGCTAGTTTCTCTTAACTGAATTTCCTTAAAATAAAAAAATAAAAAACATGCCACTTCAAATGAAAATCCACCTCCAACTCAAGCTGTCACATTGATGACAATGGTCTTTAGCTGGCATAATAGTCCTGGCCTTGACTGCCCTGAGAGATAAAAGAAAGCACTTCCTGAAGTCACCCATGCCAGTCCCAGCCCTCCTAGACTTTATCCACTGCAAACTATTGCACTCAAAAATGATTTATGATTCATACTGATTAGGTTCAGTTTAAGGGATGATTTAATGTTTTGGCAGCACATACCATAAATCTTCTGGCTGGTTATCAGAGACGCAGGAGTGTTCAAGTTCAAACAATGCAAAAGGAGGGATTCTGGTGTTTTCCTTAAAACGTAAAGTGATCTTTATTTTTAGAGTATTTATTTACCTAAAGGAAGTGTGTGGAAAATGAAAGGAAATAGAAAATATTTCTGGTTTTCTTTTTTTTTTTTGCTAACTCCCCCCATAAAACTTCTCATGCACTATATAGTAAAATCAAAACAAGACAAAACCCATTCACAGGAAGTCTAGAATAACATAAATTCATGTGGGGCACAGTACCTTTCATTTCCCCCCAAAATGAACCTATCCCTAACAATAAGATGGGTTCCATAATTTCAATCTACTAGTCTGGCCTACTTTTGGAAAATATGATTTGAATTTTGATAACCTATATTTTTCTGAAGGGGTAAAGAAACCACGCAAAATAATTATTCCTTATTTTCTTTTCATATAAAGGATATATGGTTCTCTTATGTAATTCATTAATTGCAAGATTGCATGCTTAGACCTAGACCTAGACTCTTTGCAACCCACTACAGGGTCCCACCCAAAAAAACAAAAAAAGCAGTGAGGCACTGGCCCCAGTAGAGGCCAGAATGGATACTCAATCTTAGTGCAAGTCAACAACTATTAGGCCTGGTATCAGTTAGCAAAAAAAAAAAAATCTCCATAAACTCTGGTACAACAAGGTTAGGACTGTAACCTCTCCAAACCAGGAATAGATACTAACTTTAATATAAAGTGAAAAGTTATAAAATAGATTGAAAGAATAAGTCAAAATAAGGAACCTAATCATAGAAAGTTACTAAGGTAACACAGAAGATAAAGACACCTATTTAGAAGAGGGCAAAAATGCCTACATCTGAAGTCTCAAACAAAAAATGAGAATTAGGGTCAAGAAACAGAAGAATTGGAAGAGCTCAAAGGAGACTTTAAAATCAATTAATGAAGTTTGAAGAAAAGTGTGAAATGATATAAAGTAATAAAAGATAATTGCGAAAAAAGTCAAAACCATGGAAAATGGAATCTCCTCCAAAATGGGGTAAAAAAATAAACAAAAATTCATCAAAGAAAATGACTTCTTAGAATGTAGAATTGTCCAAATGGAAAAAAGAAGAACTAAAATTCACCAAAGAAAACAACTTAAAAGGTAGAACTGGCCAAGTAGTAAAAGCTCATTAAAGAAAATAATTCATTAAAAATTGGAATTGGGTATTTGAATTCTCTGAAGGTCAGAGCCTCTTTCTTTTCCTTCCAAAACTTTGGAAAGAATGGAGGTCAGTTGGAAACATAATCTGCAGGATTTGTGGAACTCTAACTCTGACTCACAGAATAGAGGCTCTGGAGGTTCTTATGAGCATCAGCACCAGGGATCAGACTCTGTATATCAAGAGTGCCTGCAAAAATAATGGAAGAGAAGAGGCCCCTGGAGGTTTTGATCTCTGCTAGCCAGAAACCCATGATTGAAACATAAGTAGTAAATATTCTGGATGACAGACAAACTGAAGAGCATCATTAGAAGCAGCTACCAAAGGAATTCAGCAAACTAAGTCCCCAAACCTTGAGAAAGTCACTGTGCACATAGATTATCAACTTATCACTAAAGGAATTAATAAATGGATTAACAACTGGAAAGAAAATGGTTGGAAAACAAGTAGAAATAAGGATATTGTCCACAAAGACCAATTCACTAAGCTGGATAAAATTACTTGAGACATGGATGTTTTTCAATTCAATTTTAGAATTGTCAGAAATCCCACCTTAGACACACTCTGGATCCCCCTATGTTAGGGTTAGTAGTGAAATATTGCAAATCATTTAATCCTGGAATGCCCCTATACACCCACACCTCAATTTATTTTACCTTTCCTTTCTTAAATATTCTTGATATAATTTCTGTCTTTGTTCCTCTTTTTGTTATAATAAAAATCCCATGGATGCTTATAATCCCTGTGCCTTAGACCAAAGTGGGTATGTATTCACACCCACTGAGTTTGTATGACCTCCCTCTCTCATTAAAATCAATGGACTCATAAAAAAATGGAATTGGCCAAGTGGAAGCTAATGACTCCATAAGACATTGAACCATAATGTTAACAAAATCAATGAAAATAAAAAATTGAAGAAAATATAAAATTTCTCTTTTGAAAAAATGACCTGAAAAATAGATCAAGGAACAATAATTTAATAATCATTGCACTACCTGAAAGCCATCATCAACAAAACAAAACAAAGTCTGAACATCATATATCGAGGAAAACTCTTTCATATCCTAGAGTCAGTGGGCAAAATAGTTATTGAAATAATATCAAATCAACTTTTTCCAATTACACATAAAAACAACTTTAAGATGTTTTTGTTTTCATTTTCTAATTCTTACTCTCCTTCCCATTCATTACACCTTCACTCTTTCCCACCCCTTCCTACATCCAGAGATGGTAACAATTTGATTCTATACATACGTACATATATAATATATGCATGTACATGTATATATATATATATATATATATATATATATAGAGAGAGAGAGAGAGAGAGAGAGAGAATATATAAAATTTGCTGCACTAAGTATTTTTTATAAATAGATCTTTTCTCTTTTTTTCTCCTTTTCCTGCACAATTCTAATTTCTAAGGAATTAATTTCCTCAATTGGCTTATTTTTTTTTTCCTTTTCCATTTAACTAGTTCTGGTTTTTAAGGAGCCATTCTCTTCAGTAAATATTTTTGTTTACTGTGTCCAATTTTGTTGCTGCCTTTTCCAAGCTGTTGATTATTTCATGATTCTCTTGCATTATTTTTTATCTCGTTAACCACTTTTTCTTCTAACTTTTTATTTGATTTATTAAATTATTTTTTAAAACTCTTCCAGAAGTTCTTTTTTTTTTTCAGTCTTATTGCACTTTGCATTTTTCTTTGAGGTTTCACTTTTATCCATACTAACATTGTTCTCTTCTATGATCTTCCTGTGTGGGAGAGGCATAGAGAGAGAGAGAGGACTTGTAAGCAAAGCATGCAAGAAACAGGCTGGTAAGCTGTCTGTCAATCAAGATGAAGATTCCAAATGGAATGTTCCCAGGAGGAAGAGGCAGTTGAGCTGGCCAGGGGGAGGACTGGACTCTGTCTCTCTCTCTCTGGGGGTTTACTGACCAGGAGACTTTGGCTCTTTGGATTTTTCTGACCAAGCCTGGCTGAAGTGAGAAGAAGCTGAGAACTAATATTATTTAACTTCTGTCCCAAGCTGAAGGACCCTTGAGGTGGGCTTCTGAAATTATTCTGAGAGGCCTTGGTGGCAAAGAAGATTTTAAACCATTGTCCTCCAACTATCTCTCTGACTGTCCCTCTGTCACAGTTGTTACTGGACTGATTTCCCAAACCCTCAAATTCTTATTATAAATAGGAAAACACTCATCCCTCTTTCCTCAGTTTCCCATCCTGTTGTTTCCCAATAAACCCCTTACCTGAGAAAGAAAACAAGAGTATCTTCATAGCCCACTCAGGGGGAGGGAGGAAGCCAAAGGCTTCAAGAAGTGGATGGTGAAGGGAAGGAGTGAAGGGAGGAGGTTGGGAAATAGATTGATCTATCAGCCAATCAATAGAGATTATAGGCAAAGCCCAGAGCATTCCCCTGTGGCACTATCTCTCTATCTCTCAGTATCTACCAAAATACTTCTATCTCCATTGTAACTAAGTGGCCCTCTGGTATGTCCCCAAAGTAGCAGTTCTCTAGTCAAAAGCCAGAGTACATCAGTCACTGCAACAAGAAATAGTCACACAGATTAACACTTCTATTACATTTGGCACCCCAGATGGGGCCTGGACCTATAATCCCTTTCTCTCTCTCCATGCCTCTATCACACCTGTCACCATGATAACTTTTTACGTTTAGACTCTTTTTGTTTGTTTGTTTGCTTTGCTCATTTTCTTTCAATTCAGTATAACTTTTATCTGTGTATTAAATTTGAGCTCTCTTTCTGGATTAGAGAAGTCACTGTCCCAAGCTTCTTCTTGTGAGGCATAGGGCTTTGCTTCTAAGCTTGTAAGAGTCTCAGTGTCTAGTTCCTGACATGAATTAGTATGGGGAGGTTCACTGGAGACTAAAACAAGTGGGGAGCCTCTCTGCTTGCTTGCACAGTTGGGGAAGATCAATATTTGCTTGCCTAGTTGGAGGTCTCACTGTTGGTTTATACCAGTTGGAGGTACTCATTTAAGGTTCATTCAGTGCAGGGGCATCAGCTTCTGGTTTGTATCATGAGGAGCCTTATGGCTTGTTTGCACAGTGTGGAGACCTCACAACTAATTTGCCCTAGGCTTGTGGCCTCACTGGTAGCTTATTTGGGTTGGAGGTCATGGATAACCTGCAGAGTGGGGAGCCTTGTTGGTAGAAGATGACTATAAGCTAATACCTAGTTGTGGCCTTCTGATAACCTCCTCTTCCAGGCCTTTTGCTGGCTTGCCTTGGAGTGAGGCTTCTCTGCTATAGAGGAGGGTTCTCATCTTTCCCCCACTTGGGGGAAGCTAGCCTGCCCTGACTCAGGCTGCCTGATCAGATTTGACTTTCCTTCTCACCCCAGGGAGTCAAAACTTCACTTACTGATTCTCTGAGGTCTTCTGTGTAGGAAAAAAGCTTAACTGCTTCAGAATTAAGTAACAGGCTTTTGTATTTTAATATAAAATCCAAGATTTTTGATTTTTTGTTCGAGAAAAGATCTTCAAGGAAGCAGCTTGCTAATTCCTAAATCCAGAGAATGAACTGTTGCAGAAAGATGCCAAAAAATCTACACTACATCAAGAAGATGAAGAATGAAGTTTGGGTGTGGTTGATTGAACTGAAGTTTGGTTGAATATTTATTGTAAATGTACACTTTTATGCCAAGGGGACTGCCCCTAATTTGATTTTCTGTCAATGTGCCTAGCAAAACATTGGTTTTGCTTTCTTTCTTTTCTATTCCTCCCTAACAACTGTAATTTCTTCTTAGAAAATTGAATATTGTATAAATCTGTAGTGTAATATTTATTGGGAAAGGAAATGGGATTGGAAAAATGATTTCTTGCAATTACAATCACAACATTTTGTATTTGTTTGTGTATTATTGCTGCTATATTTTACATTGCTTTTCCAAGACCTTTGTTACTAGCTTGGAATAATTGTGCCTTTAAATAACAGTCTCAGATCATGTGACCCATTTTTCCATAGAGGAAACATCTGGGTAAATTTCTCCTTTGATTGCTTTGAGTGTAATTTCTTGTGGGTTTGTATGATTGCAGAGTGGCTAGATTTTTTATTTCTTCAATTTCTTTATATTTACTTGTGCTATTTGCCTCCTTGAGCTTGGCTTTAAGGTCTTTTATTATTTCATCCTTTTCCTCTAGCATTTCTTTATGACCTGAAAATATGTAAGTTGCAGTTTTTCTTAAATCATCCAGACTTAGTGTTTCCCAATCTGGGCACTGAAGTTTCAAATACTATCTAATAGGTGTGTTACTGCCTTTCACAAATTGTCTCCTTATGTGTTGGAGATTTTGTTCAGTTAAATTTTTAAATCCAAGCACATCCTCTACTACTTCAATAACTCTATCGAGGAACTTTGATGGATGTTCCCCACTTTCCTGTCTCAATTTCTCAAATTTTCCCCAAGTATCTGGTCTTTTTGAAAAAACTTTCCATTGCCTCTAATAAGGCTTCTCTGGCCTTTCTTAGGTAACGTAGATTTTCATTATTAGATAACTCTAAGTCTGTTCCTTCCTCTGGTCATGATGTTAAATTTGGATTGTTTCTTATTTCATCAATGAATTGTCATTTTTCCCTTTTTGAAAATAATTCTGAGAGAAGAATTTCAGTGTCTTAGAAATCTGGATCATGAAGCCTAATTGCTCTTTTAAATTCTTTTAAACATCTCATTGGTTCTGAAAACCAGGAAGGCATCCATTTTTTCAGACTTTCAAGGTCAGCTGTTGTAAATGGTTTATGTGTTTTAATATGAATTATGCTGCTATCTGGTTGTAGGCTTGTTTGATCTCTTAGTGGCCATATTGGTATTCCACCTTCAGCCCCATCTGTATTTTCTTGCTGAACTACATTGTTATTTTTAGGTATGTCTTGTTGTGTGTTAATATCTTTGCCACATTGTTTCTCTTCACTCAGTTGCTTCATCATTTCCTTTAGTTGCATCATCCCCTCTTTTATGGCTAAAATAATCACAGCCATTTCATTATCTTTTGCTTTTTTTCCAAAAATTAGATGCACACCTTTTTTTAGGGCATAGTATAATTGAGTTAAGAAGAATAATGCTCGAGCATATGTGGGAATGAATGAAATCAAGCGAAACATACTTATACTCAGCCATTGTAAACTTTCATAGATGCTAAGCAGAAAATAAATATAATCTGGAATTGTGACAAAAAATAAGTTGTAAAACATATACAAGAAATATCCAATCCAGGCTAGATAACCCATGGAAAGTAATAGTTTCTTTGCCATCTTGTATCTTGAAAAGCCTTTTGTAACAGAAAAAATATTTTAAGTCTGGCCCTTTAAGAGTCGCCTCCTCCCTTCAGAACGAGTGCTTTCTTTTGGGAGTGGTATCACTAGGCAGATTAGTTTCACTCAACACTGCTCTCAAAATGGTTACTTTTCAGTCACACAGGCTTTTGAAATGTATGCAGGCCCAACTTCTCTGAAGCTCCAATTGCCTTCTTTTTCCCAAATTCTTGACAAAAATAGGTTGAAACACCTAGCTGGCTCTGCCAAAAACTGTAATATTTATTGGGAAAGGAAATGGGATTGGAAAAATGGGGGATAATGGGAAGTTTGTATGGGGGTTAGGAGGAGTTAAGGGGAGAGGGAACACTGCTTGGTGAAGCAAAGGAGGGAGATTCCCCCTGCTGAGAGGACACAGCAGGGGTCCAATAAGGACTGTTTGTTGTAGAATGACTGAACTGAAGTTCAGCTCCCTCTATGACCAGAAAAGATAGTCTACTTATCTGACTGCAAATTCAAATAATATAAAGTTTAATAACCAGTTGGAATTGGGGTTTTTCCTTAGCTTCAGAGTATAAGGCCAGGCCCCAGAGGCTGGCGGAGGGTTTGTCCCACTCCCCTCTACTGTATATCAGTCCAGTTTTGCCTAATTCAGAATCTTAGCAGTAGATAGAAAGCAAACAAGAACAGATCTGACATTCAGAAGCCTGTGTCTTAGGGCTGAACCAAGAAGAGCATGCCACTCCAGACTGGGCTGAACAAGCTCCTCTCTCCTCCAACACCAGGAAGTAAGTCCCACCCAGCAGGAAGGAAGTGCTAGTTACAAAACCCAACTGCCACTCCCATTTGCCCTTTCCCCCACCAACTGTTAGTCTTATTTCCTTTCCACAGTAGTTTGTAGTGCTTTAGGACTACAAGATGATTATGTTAAATGATCAATGGGGAGACTAGTCTCCCAATGATCATCAGGGGGGATTGTGAATCTTAAAACTGCTCAGACTGTACCTTAGAAGATTTGGTTAAGCTATTCCCCATTTTAAACAATGGAGGTACTTAGTCAGAAATGTATTGAGAACTTTAAAATTACTCCACCCTACTCAAACAGTGCCTTAGGGGAAGAAAAAGTTGTAAACTCCTAATGGAACAATGAAAAGTCCGTAACTCATACTTACAGTAAAGCTAGAACCTTAAGCTAGATCTATTTTTAGATCTAATACAAAAAGGTGCTAAGTACCTATAAAGGTTAAATTAATCACTAAAAGGTCAAGCAACTTACAAAAGGCAAGCTTAACAAAAGAGGTGTGAAGTTTTAGTCTACCCAGAGAAGGTGATAAAAAAAGAAAATGTGGACTAAGAATGGTCAGTCCTGAGGAAAACGTCTACTGTGATTGGTAAATGTGAAAATTTAGGGGAGGTGATGTAAGAGAAATTTCTCTTTAAATGGAGCTGACTCTCTGAACTTAGGGGAGAGTTCAGACTAGTTGGAGTTCAGAGTAGTTCAGTTTGGAAGCTGAATTGGTGGAGGTCAGGAGTTCAGAGCTGGGTCTCTGAATTCAGTTCAGGAATTGAGGATTTCAGTGAAGGACTGGAGTTTTGCTTGGGACAAATCTTGTGGTGAGTGATTAAAGACTGACTAGTCTCTCTTAAGGCCCTTCATACTATTTACTCTCTACTTTCTCCTTTTCCTTAAGTCCTTCATTTGTATTAATTAAAATTTCCATAAAACCCAGCTGACTTGAGTATTTTCATATTTGGGAATTTTTCCCATGGCAACCACTTATTTTGAAATTTTAAATCAAGACACTAAAAATTATCCTTACAGTTTTGGCAATTCACAGTCTTGAAAACCATATTTTCACAGTTAAACTTTGATTGAAAGGGGTTTGGAGGGGAATTTGAGAGAGATTAGGCAAGTTTCCTTTCCCAAGGGGAAAAATTGATATTTAATGAAATATAAGACTTTCTAGGATTCCTAACAAAAAGACTAGAGATGAATAGAAAATTTTATATTCAAACACATTATTCAAGAGAACCATAAAAAGGAAAGATAAAACATAAGGTATTCAATAAGATTTAACTATATTTCTCCTATTTAGGAAGATGATACTTGTAAATTAAGAACTTTATCAGTATTAGGGAAGTTAGAAGAAGTATACTTAGACAGGGTATGGATATGAGTTGATTATGATGGGATAAGATACATTTGACAGTGAGAATTAGTATATTTCTGGAAGAAAAGAAAAGGGAGAGATAAAAAGTGCTAAATTATCTCACATCAAAGAAATAAGAAAGAGCTATTATAGTGGGAGAGGAAATGGGAAGGAGTGCAGACAATACTTGGATGTCATTTTAATTGGAATTGACTCAGAGAGAATTGGCTCTTGCACTCTTAATTAAATATAGAAAATTATCTTGCCCTATAGACAATTAGGAAAATACAAGAATAAAAGAAGGGAGAGTGGAGGTGTTGATAAAAGGGAAGGGGGATTAGAGGAGGTGGTCATCAGAAGTAAAATACTTGTGAGGAGGGACAGGAGAAATCCATTCAATATCTTAACTGTAAATGGAATGGGATGAACACAATGATAAAATGGGAGGAGATAGCAGAACATATTAAAAACCAGAATGCTACAATACACTGTTTACAAGAATCATATTTGAAGGATTGAAACAAACACAGAGTAAAGGTTATGGATTGGAGAAGAATCTAATGTGCTTTAACTGGGGTAGCAATCGTGATGTTAGGCAAAACAAAAGCAATAATAAACTTAAATAAAATGGAAAATGAAAGAAAGTATTTCTTGTTAAAAGGTACCATAGTCAATGAATATCAATTTAAAAAAAAGAAAGAAAAGCCCCAAATTCTATAATATCAAAATTCTTAAAGGCAAGATTAAATTAATTACAGGAGGAAACAGAAAATAAAACTATATCAGTAAGAGTCTTTAACATTCCTCTATCTGAAATAATTAAATGTAACCCCCAAGTAAATAAGAAGTTAAGTGAATGAGTAGAATTTTAGGAGGGTAAGTTATGAAATACCTCTGTAGAAAATTGAATAGAATGAAAAAGAAACATACCTTTTTATTTCAGTGGCATATGGTAGCTATACAAAAAGTGACCAAAAAAACCTCACAACCAAATGCAGAAAAGAAGAAATATTAAATGCATCTCTTCCAAGTTACATTGCAAGTTTTGATGAGTTAATTTCAGTGGATTTTTTTTTGCCTTTTTTACTATTTGGTCAGTTATTGTTTTTTTTTTTAAGATGTTATTTTATTTAATATATTTTGTTCTTCTTTTAATAAGGTGTTGACTCCCTTTTCATAATTTTCTGGCATAACTTTAATTTATTTTTCGAATTTATCCTCTAGCTCTCTTGATTGATTTTTAAAATTCTCTTTTAATCTCCTCTAGGATTTCTTTTTGAGCTTGTTTCCAATTCACATTTTTATTTGAATCTTTCCTTATAGATATTTTGACATCATTGTCTTCTTGTGTGTTGCTTTATTGATCTTCCTTATCACCCAAAGTTTCTTTTTTATTGACAGATTCTTTTTTGTTGGTTTGGTTATTTCTTTAGTCTAGTTGTTGACTTTTAATTTGATGTTAAATTTGAGCTCTGATCCAAGAGTGGAGGTGGCACCATCTCAATATTCAGGTATTTTGTAAAACTTTTTTCAAAGCAATTCTGGTATTCTTTAAGTTTTCCATGCTTTCAAGCTCATGATGATCCTAGGAAAGGTGTGGTCTCTAATCTCCTGATATAGGATCTGATTTTTACCTAGAAAGGGACCATCTTTCCTTTAATTAAAATTGCTAGTGCTCCTATTGTCCCTGGAAATTTGTCCAGGTCCCCTCATCTCCTACAGTTGTAAATGTTTTCTGCCTTAGAACTGAGAACATGGTCTTAGCTCCCTTGTGAATGACTGCAAACTTTCTTCTTCATCCTGTGACTGTGACCTATAACTGTATTTAGAAAATTTCAATAAGGTCCTCCATGAAATGCCAGAAAATGGTCCCCTTTGAGCTCCTTCTAACTACTTCTCTGTCTGATCTCTTTACCATATGAAGACTAAGTACTCCAGAAGCTTCTGCTTTAACTGTTGCACATGCTTCCCATATTTGCTCTTTGTGGTCCTGTGGTATTCTCTGCATTCTGGGCCAACCACTACCTTGGTGTCATAGATAATTCCTGACAACCTCCTTAGTTATCTTGGGTTGGAAAAAAAAGTCTGACCTCAAAAATTTATTGTCTTCATGACCCCAGAATTTGATTTGAGGCATTATTTGAAATTTGCTTTTCAGGGAAGGTTGGGAAAATTTAGATGAGTTTCTGCCTGTACTCCATCATCTTGACTCTACCTACCTAATGATAACTTAACATGAAAGAGTCATTGGGGTCTGAGGTTATAAAATATAGATTCAGCTTCCATGAGGAAAAAAATGTTAAAGGTTAAGAAATATAGCAGGAATTATCAAAACAGAATTCTATAGAAAAGATTATTTTATATTCCCAAGACAATATGATCCCAGTAAGTACTGCTGCCCACAAAGAAGAGTCAAGTCCAAGTGACCCAAAATTCATAGAGTTCTTACTGGTTCTGATGAATAACTCAAAGTCTATATTTCAGACCTTGGTACTCTGTTCCAATATAGATTTATTGTCCACAAATCTTGACTGACCCTACCTACTCTGATATCTAGTATTTGGATTGCCCTGGAAGCAGCAAGTTGAGAGAGAGAGAGAGAGAGAGAGAGAGAGAGAGAGAGAGAGAGAGAGAGAGAGAGAGAGAGAGAGAGAGAGAGAGAGAGAGAGAGAGAGAGAGAGAGAGAGAGAGAGAGAAAGAGACAGACAGACAGATAGAAAGTCAGAGACAGAGACAGAGATAATATTTATTAAGCATTTATTCTAGGGTAGGCATTGGGTTTGACTCTGAAAGTAAAATAAAAGCAAATATGATAGATTCTTCTGTCAAAAAGATTGCATTTTTATTCTAAAGACAAAACATTAAGAGCAACTAAAATGGGGAACTTGGGAGTATTCGTCCCAAGAAATTTTATTGAAACCTGGCTCTAATCAAGGTAAGGCAAATGTTCTCCTACTAGAATCTGGTATCACAGTGCCAGAATAAGAGGTCCATCATATATATGGAATCAAAGAGCAGGAAATGGAAATGATGGACATAAAGTAGAGTCTCCATGATGGAGTTTGTCAGGGCATGTTAATGTGGTAAACCTTGACCTTTTTTGCACGTCCTTTTTATACTCACAATTCCCAGCTTCTTTCAAGGATCTGCTCATATACCACAGAATATTAAGACTTTTTGGATCTCTTGCAGTTGCAGGCAGATGAATATGTTTGAGGTAATTCCAAGAGGGAGAAACTTCAATAAACTTAAGATAGGAAGGGATCTCATAGTCCAACCCCTTCATTTTACAGATGAGAAAACTGAGGTGTAGAAGAAATGATTAGACCAAGGTCACAAAGTGGTAAGTGAACTTAGCTCTTCTTACTCTAATTCTGGCACACATTCTGTGTGTATTGTGCTATCAATCCTGAATTTCTCAGAATCATGAGGGGAAAAGGAATCATGTTTGTAGGTTTGCCAATGGGGAAAGTCTACAAGGTGAAAGGAAGAAATAAGGCACAAGATTGGCCATGAAATGGAAGACAGTCATCAATAAATTCTAGAGGGTACTTTAACAGGAACTTTGACAGCACTGAAAAGAATAAGGAAAGTCTCAGAAGAGAGAGTAATTATTTTCCTCTGAAAGTTCACATGAAAATATCAAGAACTAGAGCAATTATTGGACATACAACCATGATATGTGAATGAAGATAAAGAAGGAAAATGAAGCTGTTTGAGATAAAGTATCTCTATGTTTATTCCAGTAACTTTCATAATTGTGAGCATTTAATAAATATTATTCAAGCTGACATGCCTCAGGATTTATGATTTTAACTTCATGGATTTAAATTGACCCCAAACTGTCATGTTATAATTAATAATAATAAAAATAATAACAATAAGTTATCAAATAAGTATACATGAAGATGTTTTCTAATATGAAAGGTGCTAGAAAATACATTTAAATTATGGTAAATAAAATATTTTGTTACAGTGTGACTAGACAATGAATAAATATTTCAAAAGCCAGGGAAGGAATTATTATTTTGTTTGCCTCAGGAAATAGTAGAAGCCACTTATAATACTAGTTAAAATGTTTAGGCAGACTTAATATTAGGGTGAGTTGGAATGCAGAAGCTATGCTATCTATTTCCCAAGGTGCCACTTCCTATGCTTTTTAATCCCTATACAACTCTTCATTATGTGACTCAGAATTTGATTACCATGCACATATTTCACATACAAATATTTTGCTTCAAAAACAAGGCAAATACTCTGCACAGGGTTAACCTGGCATCATGTAAGAACAGTTGACTTCTTGCTTTTATTTTTTCTCTGTTTCATTAATAGTCTGTTGATTTATTCAACTATCAATCACATTTTCTGCATATATAACACCTCTGACCAATATAGTTTGAAGCAACTTATCAATAAACAAATCATTCATCTGTTGTATCATAGTTAAACTTTGGCCCACATAGGAGGAAACTTAAATGGATAACAGAAATAATTATTTAAAAGTCAAAGGACAAAAACCTCTAAACAATTAAATAATCACTTAGACAAATCATGACAATCTGTTCTCAGAAATGTAGAGCAAACAGTTTCCCCATAATTCAATTCAGTTCTTCATTGTGCCAGGGTAGACTGAAACCATCAATTTCCATTCTCATAATTGTTTTCTGTGTTGAAATGTGAAAACTCAAATTACAAATTTGAATTGGTTAATTTTGAAATTTGCTACCAACTCCATTTTGAATGTTTTTTGCATCCTGAAATGAAATATCTTTTCAGAATGAAAAATGACTAATTTCCTTGAAAGGTAAATGGAATGGAGGTCATATATTTCAGTTGAAGGTTTGGTTCAAATTAAATTATTGAGGGAATCTCATCTTCAGCCAAAGTCACCTTTTCTTTTGTTTCATTCCATTTGCCACAAGTGAGAATTTTGGGGTAAATGCTTTTTTATTAAGTAACAAAGGAAAACAAATAAAATATTTTAAAAACATATTAAAAGGCAAAACTAGAAAAAAAGTTTTTTTCATTTATTCTATCCCCTGGTAGTCAGTGATTAATTTCATATAAAAGATGAATGTTCAATGATTATCATTTTAGATTACAGTAAATAATGAGTTAAAGCAACCTTTAAAGGTTAATAATTAAATGCCCTGTCTTATATTCTTTTCCAATCTTAGATTTTGGCAAAAAAGGAGATTACTTTATTCCTTTACTCATTTTTCATATGCATTTATTTATCAAATCCACTTTCTTATAACTTAGCGTTTATATATGTGCAAGATACAGAGTTTCTCAAAAAGAAGCATAGCATAAAAAGGAATCTTGTTGGAAGGTTTGTCAAAGAGGGCAATCTACCAAGGTAAAAGGAAGAAATAAGGTACAGGATTGGTCATGTAAAGGTAGTGTAGCAGTTAAAATTAGTTTCTCTGCTAGAAGTATTATATTTTTAGAGGTTTATTAAAGATTAAGAATTAAAGAAAAATACAAAATAAGAAAGCACATGTCTAGGCCCAGAGAGCCCATTCACAATCACTCACTCTACATCCTGCCTGGTAGAGCCATGTGTGCCCAGACACAGAAGCCAAGAGAGTGAGCAGTAGGCAGAGTTGCCTTAAATACTAATTTGTGATCTCGCACTCAGGGAGATTCAGGGAGATTAGAGGGCATTTTGAGAACTAGAGCAAGGACTTCTGGGGATTGAAGTCCGGGGTTCAAATCTCCATTTTTAGAGCAGACAATCATCAGGAAATTCTAGAAGATACTGGAATGGGAACCTTGACAGCAATAAAACATATGGGATAAAGTTTCAAAAGAAAAAAAAAATAATTCTCCCCTGAAAGTTCACAGAAAATATCAGGAACCAGAGTATTTATAAGATACACAATCATCACATATGAAGAAAGGTAAAAAAGGGAAATCATAGTAGTAACTGACTAGCTATAGAGAGAAGCTGATCTATTCCTGATTAAACATGGTGGTAAGGGACTTGTCTAAGAGGCAGCAAGACATATCTTGGGACAGGCATTGCCTTTGACACTAACTAGCTGAAAAATCCATGGAAAATCTCTTCTAGCCCTAAATATAGGTACTACAATCTTATGATGACTTCCAAGAAAACACCTGGGAAAGTGGCAAATTTTTGTATGAATGATGAAAAATACTGGTGGCCATCATGCTGGCCCATTTGGTTCTGAAAAAATAAAAGAAGTGATATTCGCTTATGATAAGGGAAAAAGTCTATCCCCAGCTAAGCTGATACAATCACAGAATTGCATTGACAATTGACACATTATTATTATCAGATGATGTAATAATGCCTAGATGAACTAAAAGGAAGGAGGTAGAATGATGTAGAGGGGATGAGAAGAGTCAAGGTGCTGCTTATAGTAGAAATATTTGTGAATGAGGATGAGGTAATATAATCCTTTTTCTTGTCCTCTACCTTTACCATGACCTGTAGTCACATAGATGCAGAAAACTCAGTCTCTCTCTCTCTCTCTCTCTCTCTCTCTCTCTCTCTCTCTCTCTCTCTCTCTCTCTCTCTCTAATGTAAGTATTCTGTCTATAGATTTTTTTGCTGAGTTTTTTTTTTCCAATTAGCCATTGTCCATTTTCATTTCTATTCCCTGAGAAAGCATCAGAGTAGAAAATTGGTTGAATGAGGTCAACAGATCTTCCACTTATATCTACATGTTAAATGTCCTGTTTTTTTTTTAAATAATACTCATTACTCATTTATCTTGAAATTCAAGGCCCTCAATAATTTAATATAAACTTTTCTTTACATCTTTATCTTCCTCTTTCCCTTATTTAAGCATTTCTTTCTTATAACCAGTCTCTACTCATTTTCCCTTGAACATACCTCAGAGATGTTCTTATCTATGCCCTGTGGGCATATTTAACTCCACTCAGAATACCCTCCTCCCTTATGTTTCTAACTTGATCCAACCTTCCAAGTTCAATTGCAATTTTACTTCCTCTAAACAAAGTCTCCTACTGCTATGTAAGCCCCAAATAATATATTTTTTCATATGAATTCAAATATCATCTATTATTTGTGTCTCTCACTGCCACTTGTTCTGTGTTTTCTTACATTTTAGCTATATATTTAAGTGTACTCTCTCTGATTAGATACAAAGTTCTATGGAATCAGAAACAGTGACTTTTTATTTTCTTTCTCCACTTTGATCAAAACTATGATATTATTGGTAAAAGGACCACTCAGGAAGGAAATTCTCTTTACCAGTGGAGATCAACACCTACTCTACAAACATAGTCTTAAAGGGTTGCTTGGGAAAAGTGAGAGATTAAATGATCTGCTCAGGATGACACCTTTGAATATTCTGAGGAGACAGCTTAGATCTGGTCAATCATTTGTTAAATATTCATTGTAAGGGTTTATACTTTGTAAGTAAGCAAATACTACAAATAATTTATTGTTTTGTTGACTGTTTACCCCATGGGTCAACAATCTTTTTTCTTAAAAGGGCCAGAGAATGAATATTTTAGGTTTTATAAGCCATACAGCAGAATGGAAGATATTATGTAGGTACTTAAAAAACAAGAGCAGAATAAAAATGTTTATGATGGATGAAATTAAAATGAAATAATATACAGGTACCATTTTTGGTAATATGAATGAGAATAATGATTCTTTCTGAAGACTAGATAATATTTCAGTGAATTGGGATACAAGTGTGTTCTCTAGCATCAAAATCAATTGCAACTGTCCATCTATTAATGATGATTTATAATTAAATGTATGTATTTGATCTTTGAAATTGTCTTTTCATAGAGATAGTTATTACCAGATATTGATATCAGTTCATAAGCACATGATTTGAACGGGTATATTCAATACTCAGAAGACAGTTAAATAATTATTTTTTATTCTTCTTCTGATATTTTCCTGTTAATATGTCATTAAATTGAATAGTAATCACTTCCTTTTTCTTAGAAAAATCAATTCAAATTGAAGCTGAGGAAACTATTCAATTTCAAAGCCCAATTAAATTTGAAATATGGAGATTAATTTTATATTTGTAAAAAGATCCAAAAAAAAAATTCTACTGGAACTGCAGTTTCAACTTGGAAAGTATATACACTACAAATAATGGAGATATTGATTTTTGTTTTATTTAATTATTGTGTATAAATAATATATAAAGCAGATTGATATTACTTGTGATTCAAATATTACTGCTGAATTCATTAAGAAATATTTTAAAGTCTTTAGCTAAAGCCAATTTCTGAAGCCAAGTAGAATTTGCAAACACTAGTTGAGGATGATTCTTCTTATTCAGAAAAAAAAATAAATCATTTCACTTCCCTCAAAAATTTAGAAAAAATATTTTTCTCTGATGATTTGGCCATAATAGTCATGCACATTTTTTAGCAAAACTTGCCCAGTGTCACTCAAAATGCTGCTGCACTGTAATCATTGTTAATTGTGATGTCTCAAACAGTAATACTGTGCATTGCCAAAGAATGAGAACCCCACAGTCCCTACAGTTTTGGCATAAAAGCATCCACAGAAAATACATACATGAATGAACTTGAAATTGTTCTAATAAGACTTCATTTTGGACACTGAAATTTTAATTTTCAATTGTAAAATATCACTTTTTAAAACCACTTTAAAATGTAGTAAGTTTGCTTGTGGGCTATACAAAAATGAGTGACACACCACTACTGGGCTTATATCCCAAAGAGACCAAAAAAATGGGGGACGGACCCATTTGTACAAAAAATATTTATAACCTCCCTCTTTGTGGTAGCAAAAAATTGGAAAATGAGGGGATGTCCCTCGATTGGGGAATGACTGAATAAATCGTGGTATATGATGATGATGGAATACTATTGTGTTGTAAGGAATGATGAAATGATGGACTTCTCTAAGAACTGGAAAGACCTACATGAACTGATGCACAGTGAAATAAGCAGAATCAGAACATTATTCACAGAGCCTATAACATTGTGGGACAATAAAACGTAATTGATTTTGCTACTAATTGCAATGTGATACTATTAGTTAGGTTAACTCTGTGGGACTTATGAGAAGGAATAATATCCACATCTGGAGAAAGAACTGGGGGAGTAGAAATTCAGAAGAAAACATGTGATTTATCAATTGTTTATATGGGTATGTGATTTGAAGTTTTGGTTTTAAAGGCTTGCTCTTTTACAAAAATGAATAATATGGAAATGGATTCGAGAATTGTCTCTGAATTCTGGGAGGGGAGAACGATGAGGGGAGGGAGACAAAAGATTATGTAACCATAGAAAAAAGTTAAAAAATTAAAATTAAAAAAATTAAAAAAATGGGTGACTTGCAGAATTGACCAAGGAGATATATAGGTTGCCAAGTATAAGCTGTTTGTGATTTTTTTGATAGAGAAAATATTAATAATGTCTTTCACTTTAAAAGTTTTTAAAGTCTATTGTTAAACATTTACCAGCATACCCTGGATACAGGACCCATATTTCAGAAACAAGACCTTAACAGTGGAACTCTGGTGTTTTAGCTTGTCTCTCTTACACTTTTATACCTTTCAAATAGGAGACACAAAAATATCTTATAATAAAAAAGATAAGCATTGTATGTAAAGTTTTGAAACAATGTCTCTTGCTAATTTGCTGTTGAACAATATGTTTGGAATCGTAAATCCTTCATCCCCTCAGTCTATTTTTTCCTATAAATCACAAATAGGCACTCTTTCATTTAATCACACATTCCAGAATGTCAGTTTTTGAGAAGAAAAGTACTTTTTAAATCTATAGTACAATCATTGTTTCTGTTTGTCTTTTCCATTAAATTATTGTTTTTCTCCAAGTTATCCCTCTCCATCACCATTTACTCTCCCTCCCCTATGTAATAGCTTATTGTTTTCTTTTTATGAGCTGATCCCTTATAAACCCAAGCTCCTCACTCTTAGTGACTCCATTGTTCCATGGATGTTTACAGACTTCTTGCATAATATGTGTTCCATTATTTCACAAAGTATTGATGTCATCAGACTTGCAAGACAGTAATTTACAAGTTTTTTCCTATTTTGAAGCTTTAAATGGTATTTTATGGCCCCACCAACCATCCACTTAATAATTCTCCCCCCAAATGGTTTTAGGTTATAAATCATTGTTATTTTGTACATAGCCAGACTTTCTCAGATTTAGACTTGCCTTTTTACAATCAACAGTTTTTTCAGCATCTTCACTTTCTTGCTTGTTCTTCTTAGGTAATATCTCAATGTGACTAATTTAGTAACCTGTCATCAGACTGGATCTATTAGAAATGAAACATTGTTACTTCATTATACAATGCTTTTCCTTCATTTTTTCCTTTTACCTATTTAAATTTCTTTTCTCTTTCTTTCTTTCTGGTCATGGGAATGCTTCTACTAGGAACTTTAGTATCATCCTGCAGGGCAAAATCTTCTCTGACCGAGAGATGATTTTCCAGTAAATGTAATCAAAGTCTAATAAAAATTCCAGGTCTCAACATCCATGTGTGTTATTTTGTTTTGTTTTCTACAGATTTTATTTTATTTAGGATTACCCACATGCTTACTACAACCATTAACTTTTGTCTAAATGTACAAAAATCATGAGTATGTTAAGAGCTTAAAAGTCTATTTTTATGGCTGTAGCGACTCTCTCCCCAACATATTAATCTTATGGTAACCTGCAGCAGGCAGACAAGTTAAGTGACTTATCACATAGCAATGATCTGATACCTTGTCTTTCTGACTCTAAGTAAGTCACGTATAAGCTTATACCTACTGTGCCACTGACCTGCTTTGGAACCACCCTATAAACATTCTTTGAATCTAACTGAATTTTTCCTAATTATAATTCATATATATATATATATATTTATATATACACACACACATATGATTATAGTTCAGTCTAAATTTTGCATAGTAATTATGAAAAAAGGCATTTGCAGAGCAATTTTAGGTCACAATTTCATATACTACCATCATTTTTAAAAATTTGCATATTGGAAATTTCCTTTTTCTTGAATATTGTTAAAATATGAAAAACAGACAAACAAAAATCCCAGTTATTCCTTAACTCCTGAATAATTGTCAGTTTTTAAAACTATCTTTATTCTAATACAATAGCAAAATAAACTTGTCCAGACACTTGGTAAAGAATAATCAAGAATTAACTTATATGCATTTCCAAATTTTTGACTACTTCTAGGTCTTTAATTAATCTGTTCATGGACCTGAGACCTGGAAAAACAGTCTCACTAATTCAAAATTCCTTCTGATGATTATCTTTGATTTAAAAGTTTATAGTAAATTTAGGTCTCCCTCTAACGGTATCATTATTTTTATATTTTCTTGTGTTTTGGGCTTTTAAAAAATCATTACTTACATTTACTATAAACAAAAGGAATGAGATTCTGTCAGTTGACTATATAAAAATTAGAGAGGAAAATGAGGAATTATACACCAATCTTGGGATTTTAAGAATCATTCAAGTTCATTTTTTGTTCTTTAATTCAGTATTTAATAGAAAAATATTTAAAACACAGAGAGAAGTAGTAATGACATTTTGAAATTTATCCTTGTCCTTTCTTTTCTTAGCTTATGATCCCATTTGCTATGTCTGTCAGGATGAAGGAGCAGTGTGAGGGAGAAAGAAAGGTCATGCATGGATTTGTAGCTGCAGAAAGAGAAGAAAAATGACTTCTCAAACACAAACAAATCACCAAAATATATGACATCTTTTCAACCTTAGCAGTTAACTTGTGCTTGCTTAGGAACAAACTCAAAGGCCATAGACTATTTATTTGGAAATCTTCTCAAGTGATAAACAGAATGTGAACTGTTATTGAGGGGAAAATATTGTCAAAAGTAATAAATGAATCAGGGAATTGAACAAGCCAAAAAATTCCAGACTGTCCCCTTCTTACCCTGGAAATATTTTTTTTTAAAGCATACATCATTGCTCTTTATAAAGATTTATCTTCCTTTCACCAAGTTGCCCTATCTACATATAAGTAGCTAATCATCATCTCCATTAAACTCAACTCACCACAAAAAGTGTGAGTCTTCTGGGAAATAAAAAAAGAAAACCTTCAAAAATGCATCTATTGCAGTGAGCTAACAATAGCCATGGTGGTAGACACAGAAGAGAGAAAACTGATATAAAATCTCAGGAGATATGGGGGAAAACACAATCATTTAGGCAAAAGTCATGGGAATTAAAACAATTAATAATACAGATGATGTAGGGTTATGGGTAACTATTAACCTACTGAGTCAGTATGTATTCATCAAATGACAAATTGGTTTGAAATGTATAACACAGAGACGTGGTACTCATAACCTTAATTTTAATCTGAACTCGCAACTATTTTTTAAGTGGACAAGTTCTTATAAATATATCTTTAAACTATATCTTATTTTTCTAGCTGAAGAAGTACTTTTCATATGGATATTTATATCTGCCCACCCATCTAGTTACACATATATGTTTTTAGATCAACAGAGCTAGATTTCCATATAATAATGAAACCAGAATGTCTGTCAGCTATAAATTTATTCCATGGCATCAACTAAACTCTCTTTCACCACTAAGCCCAAAGTTTAGCCCTCTGCAGTCCCTCTTAGTTTCTCCCTGGTAATATTTCTTTTTTGTTTGTATATTTGGTTTTAGTTACTAATCATTCAGCTTTACACATAGACAGACAGTTCAAAGAATCAGAGATTCTCACAGTTAGTTTGTAGCAACACACACACACACACACACACACACACTTTAAATTCTCTCTACAGCATATCCAACAAATGTTCTTCCACCCTTTACTTTAAAACTTTAAATAAGGGGGAACCCACTAATTGCAAAGCAAGTCTAATCTATTTCTGGATAGTTATAAATGTTACAGGCAAATTGTTATTTTTCTAACCTTATACCACAAGTACTTTTGCCTCTGTTATTTCTACTCCTGTTCCTAGGTTCTCATGCCATGCAGAAAATATCAAATATCTCTTCTATTGGAGATTGCTTCAAATACTTCAATTCTCCTTGAAGACACTCTCGGTGTCTTGTCTTCTTCGTGCTAAACATTCCAATGTATTTTTCTTACTGTGCTCTCAAGATAGTCTAGAACCCTTTTAAAATGTGTGTAAAAGTGAGTCACTCTGAATTCCAGGACACTGTAAGATGACTTTTTTATAACTGAATGAAAGTATTAGGATATAACATGATTTCTTTGAGGCCATTAAAAGCAGCCTCGGGAAAACTCTAGTAGCAGACAAGATAATGAATTTGATAAATATCATATCCAATTCTCACATGAGCTTAGTTCTTCAGCCAGTTTGCTCTATATCTGAGGTTTCTCTTCACTTCATGTAGATTAGAAATTATACATATTTAATATACATTAAAAGCATCATTCTTAAAATTTTATGGATCAAAATTATGCCCAGGAAATTGTGGGCAACTGCCCTGTATGTAAAATAGTCTGATTCAATTAAAGTTTATTGATTGAAGTCACTATAATATTTTGAGATTTTAATTTTTATTATGAGGGTTTGCTATCTTTTAGTCAATAAAAGATAGTAATGTCTTTATGAGCAATTCTATCCAACATGTAATGTTTGGTTGAATATTTAGTAGACAAAATTTATTTGTATCCTGAAGCACAGTTTTTAACATTTCCTTGCACATCATCATCATCATCTTTATCATCTTTATCACTGCCACTCTCATCATTATCTCTTTTGCCTTTTTTCTCATATTCCTGACAGGGCTCAAAGTTTGCATGTTAAAATCTCACAGATATTTTGGTCCTTGTTTTTTTTTTTAAATAAACCTTACCTTCCATCTTGGAATCAATATTGTGTATTGGTTCCAAGGCAGAAGAGAGGTAAGGGCTGGGCAATGGGGGTCAAGTGACTTGCCCAGGGTCACACCGCTGGGAAGTGTCTGAAGTCAAATTTGAACGCAGGACCTCACATTTCTAGGCCTGGCTTTCAATCCACTGAGCTACCCAGCTGCCCCCTGGCCCTTCTTTTTAAGATAAAGGCTTTATCATCTCTTAGTTTATGAAATACAATGTTTCATTTTTATACTTCCAGCCACTGGAAATGTCATTCCAGTCTTTTAATAAATGCAAAAATCATTGTAACCTAAAGTTAAATATACACATATATGTGTGTGTATATGTGGGTGTGGAGAGGTGTATGTGTGTGGAGAGAGAGAGAGAGAATGTGTACATGCACTGTTTCCACCAATTATTTATATATACTACATTAATAGGTCCACAATCCTCAGGCATAACCTTAATATAATTTCAGGTGGCAGTGTTCAGATCTTAAATAAATATCATAAACACGTGCATTTTGATTAAGTAAATCTACCTAATTCAGACCTTTGTTACACTAATTTGTCAACCTATTGCTGAAGGATGAAGGATTATAATAATGGTGATGATCTTGTTTTCATTTTTTTTCTGATTTATTCAGATAAAATGGTGAGAGGCAAAGCCACTATCCTATTATTTATTATGATGGAGATAGTCCTGGACTTGGTATCAACAAATTTGTCTTCAAATTCTTGCTCAGCTCTTTACTTGGATTTTAGGAAAATCACTTAACTTCTATAGACCTCAGTTTCTTCAACCATGAAATAAGGGGCTGGTAGCCAGTCAGTCAGATGGTAAACATTTCTCCAGGACTTACTATTTGCCAGTATCTTGAAGGTCCCTTATGTTTCTCCCTGCGGCTCCCCCTCTTCCTTTTTCCTGCTTCTCCAATTTCCTTCTTTTTTGCCCATTCTTTACTCTCTCCACCATGGAATACATTTAATTCAAGGCTGCCATCACCAGAACCCTACTGCTTTCCCCACAATATTTTAGTTTAATAGAGAATCTACTCATAGTCACCTCTGGAAACATTGCCTAGCTCTTCTGAAACATCTCCCCTCAACCCAGAAAGCATACTTTTTAGGGAATTTCTCTCCCATATATTTTATGTACTTCCTTTTTCCTGAATAATTTCAATAAGATAAAAATAATATTATCTATATGCCAATATCTCTCACAAGGTGAGAGGATGACTGATAATTGAAATATTGTTTATCTCATTAGTATGAAGAAAGTCCCAGTCAGCAAGTTAATGCTTAGATGATGCCTCTACTGACATGAAATTATTTTCTCAAAATATTTTATATTTGCATTTTTTAATTTGCAAAAGAGAGATAAAAATAATTCCCTTTTTTAAAGCTATTAGCAAGAGATTAAAGGGTTCTATTTTGGTAAAGGGAGGAGTAGCAAAAGCATTAAAAAATTCTTCCATCAAGCAGGTTTTAATAGCTTTCTACTATCCTGAAATGGTGTCTTCTCCTCCATCATTTACTCTCCCTCCTCCCCCCAGGTAACAACCTTAAGAGTTATTTGGACATTCAAGGGCTACTTTGCTTTTTTCCCCACAAAATTACAAATCAACACACTTAAATAAACAGTTTTCAGGCCTTCCCAGTATGTGGCCAGAGCAAAGAAAAAGAGATAAACATTTCTTTTAAGTTTCATCTAAGAATCAAATATTCTTCAAATCTTTTTTAAGCATTGGAATCCTCCAAAGACTGATTTTTCTTTCTCTTTTTAACAGTTTGGAATCCAGCTTATAGAGTCCTTTTCAAATTTGATTTCAAAAGTTGTTTACAGTCTTTAGTAAGAAGAAAGATGCCTACAAATTTAAAACTAGAAATTTCTTCCAAAAACAAGAGTTTCAATAGTGGAAGGTAGCTAGGTGGCGTAGTGGATAGAGTGCTGGACCCAGAGTCTGGAAGATATGGGTTAAAATGTGGTCTCAAAAACTTAATAACTGTGTGACCTGGAAAAATCACTTTCTTAAGTTTTCTCATCTGTAAAATGAGCTGGAGAAGAAACTGGCAAATTATTCCACTATATTTGCCAAGAAAACCACAAATATGGTCACAAGGAATTGGTCACAATTGAAATGACTAAAGAAAGCAATAATAGGAGTAATATACCTGAAATCTCTTTTAGGTTCCCTACCTAAGACTCTACCTTCCTTTTAAGGAAATGTGGAAGATGAAAAGTCAGAATTAATATACTTATAAATTGGGGATGGATATGGTTATTCATTTCACTAAAGGCACTCTCAGTTTAGAAAATAATCTGTGATGGCATTTCTTTCATTTTAATTCAATTGGCAGTTATTAAAATCTTTTCGATTTCAACATGGTGCTAGATATTGGGGATAAAGACAAAAGATGGGGAAAAATAGTTCCAGCCCTCAAGAAGCTTACATAAACTCTGAGAGAATGTAGTTTGAGAGTAGATAAGGGGAGAAGACTATCAATTCAAGTAACACTTGTAGAAGATGGCACATAAGGTGAACCTTATAAGAAATAAAGGGAAATGAACATCTTCCCAAATGTATTTAAATTAGAATGTGTTAAACAGAAATTAGGTATTAAAATGTATAGGGATATTGATAAAGCAGACATGGATTCATAATTTCACATTGTTTTGCAATATCTCTGAGGAGACATTTGGATATATACAGATATGTGTATATATATATATGTATGTATATATATATGTATGTATAGAAATGATTCTGAACACCATCCCACCCCCAAAGAACAAGTGGCAACACACATCCAAAGCACTGTTATTCTTGGCCTTTTTTTGAGTATAATCTTCCTGTAGCATGTTATGATTAACTTTCTTCAGAGACTCAGGATGTTCATGTCATCAGTCAGAGATGTTTAAATACAATAGAATGGTTCCTTTAGGAGAACTGCCAGAGGAAATTGGTAGAATCATTGGAGCTCTTTCATTTGCTAAATTCAGGTGAAGAAAGATAGGATCCAAAAATCTGATAAGACTTTTACCCTTGCTCTCTACATCTACTTTTCAACACATGAATTACCATGGCCTTTATACACTGGAAAGAAACACTCCATTCATTCATATCAGAAATGCAAAATTCTATCAGGAAACACACGAGTCAAGAAGAATTTATTGAGTTCCTGCTGTTTGGCACATTGTTTGGGGAGTGGTGAAAGAAAGAGATTTTTAAGACTGGATGCCTTCCTTCAATAAGCTCAGTGTCCTAATGAAAACAAAACATATATACATAAAATGTTTTCAGAAAAACCTAGCATATAATCAAGAAATTAATCTATGACAGGAATAATTTCTGTCAGTTGTCAGATTGGGTAACAATTAAAATCAGGATTTTTTGTTGTTTTTTATTGGAAAGCAAGGCAAAACACAAAGTGTCTTAATTTAAAATGAACAATTTTATAACTGGAAGGGATCTTAGACTTCCACTAATCCAATAAAAGACAGGAAAATATAGGTCCAATTGGGGCACGTATAGCACAAGCATTAGAATTTGGGAATCCTGGCCACTGGGTCAACGTTCTTTTCACCATTCTCAAAGATGTTCAGGAACTAGGTTTAAAAGGTTGGCAAGAATCAATTGTTGAATTTTTCCTGTGAATATTTACATTTTAAGAATCAGTAATCACTATGAATAGAAACTGATTTTTAAAAAATTTCCTTGATAGAGAAAATGATAGAGAAAATGTTAATAATACAGATTAAATGTAAAAATGTGCATTAATTTTTCCTTAGGGAGATATATGGTTAAATGTTAACTACTACACCTCTGTATTGTTCCAAAAATATTATTTGAGTTCAGCAGAAGCCTAGTACATGACTCAATTAAAGAAGTCATCATCAGACTGGAGACTTAGTGACTCTTAGGGAATAACTTTATTAATTGGCATTTATAAAGAACTTTAAGTTTTGGAAGATACTTTACATATATTTTCTTATTTGAACTTCAAAACACTCATGACGATACCACAGGAAAGACCATTTCTTCTTTGTCTTAAAGCTCTCCATTCTAGTCCCTCTAAAGCCCTGAGACACTCGCCTAGTGTGACCTTGTCAATTTACCCAGCCTCTCAATTTCTAAGGAAACTCATTGGCCATCAGTTTTAGAGCTGGGTTGCATCGTTAGAGGGAGTTTTCTTACCATCCAAACACAAGATACCACTGAAATCACTATCCAACCCTCATTACTCACTTATTCAAGAACTTTTTGGAGAATTTATAATTTTTCTCTGCTGTCCATTATAAGCCAGAGCTTTCCATAAAGTAAAATTGGTAGTAGCTGCTCATCGCTTATTTTTCACCAACTTCAAAAACCCTTACTACGTTTTGGTTCCAAGGCAGAAGAGTAGTCAGGGCTAGGCAATGAGGGTTAAGTGACTTGCCCAGGGTCACATAGCCAGTGTCTGAGGTCAGATTTTGACACATCCACTTTTTTAAGGAAACACTAGAGCCATGAAGGTGGATATGCACTCTAATAGTGAAAATTGTAAACCATTCATGCCTATCCAATCATTAGGAGTCTTCCCCAAATATTTCTATAAGTTCATCAAAAGGAACTTACCTAAGCTATCCAGACACTCCTAACATTCCCTTGATATGAATGGAGCATAGAGGTTACACATAAATTATCACTGTCTTACTTTGTGGTTGACCTGTCTTCTTTTTCAATCAAATATTTATTTGGTGAAATAATTTATATTAATTGTCCTACTGGTTTATTCATTTTGAAGTTAAGCTTAGGGTCATTAAAATGTTTTTTTTTTCAGATTTCCAAAAATACTCCAAATCTAGTTCGTGATATCCTTCCTTTTCTATTCAAATATGGGTATGCCTTTTAATACACTTGTAGCATCTGTTCAAAAAGATAGAAATGCTCTACTGATTGCCAAACATAGATCACAGTCTGGAGAGAATAAGCATTCTTTATCCATTAGATTTTACTGTGTGAATAGTTAGGATAAGTTCTTTGGAGACATGCTGGAAATAATTTAGGAGGTTCCTCAGTGTTCAGGGATGAATGTTATCAACATACCTGCAAAACAAGAATATGGAACCCCCAGGTGACCTTCAGCAAATCATTTTTACATCTATGAGCCCCAATTTCCTTATTGACAAAATTGGACAGTGGGACCACATTTAAAAACTGAGAAAATTGTAATATAATTGGTTTCCTTTAAAATACATTGTATCTTATTTTATATATTTAAAAACACTATTCAGAAAGGGGACCTTTACTTCACTACATTGCCAAAGTTTGATCACACACACACGCACACACACACACACACATAAAATCACTGAAAAACCCTTGGATTAGATAAATTTTGATCTATGTCCTTCTCCCTGATCTAGGATTCCATGAACATAAAAATAATTTAATAAGCTGTTTCTGTGAATAACTTGAACATAAGGAAGGAAACTGTAAGTAAATTAGGTGAACACAGAATAGTATACTTGTTAGATATTTGGGAAAGGAAAGATTTTAAGATGAAGCAAGAGTTAGAAAAATTACAAAATGCAAAATAAACAATTTTGATTACATTAAAATTAAAAAATTTTGTACAAACAAAACCAATGCAATCAAAATTAGAAGGGAAGCAACAAATTGGGAAATACTTTTTATAACAAAAACCTCTGACAATGGTCTAATCATTCAAATTTATAAGGAACTAAATCAATTGTACAAAAAATCAAGCCATTCCCCAATTTATAAATGTTTCTCATTCTTTTTTTAAACCCTTTCCTCCCATCAGTGTAGAATCAGTGTTGTGTATTGGTTCCAAGGCAGAAGAGCTGCGAGGGCTGAACAATGGGGGTTAAGTGACTTGCCCAGGATCATACAGCCATGAAGTGTCTAAGGTTAGACTCAGGAACTCACATCTATAGGTCTGGCTCTCATTCCAATGAGCTACCTAGCTGCCCCCTCCTATTTTCCCTTTAAAAACAATGAATCTATATTTTTGTAGTAAAATGACTCACAACATTTCCATACTATGATTTTACATGACCTTAATTTACATTCATGATTTCCTTCTATTTTTTGGAAAGGAAGAGGGAATAAATATTACTTGGGAAATGTCATTGTCTTTAATTGTATTAAATTACTGTATGACAGAGACACATGCAAGAATCCCATAGCATTCAGAAGTTAACAATTAATAAAAGAAAGTTAACAATGCAGAGAAAAAATCTATTCTGGTAGTTTCAAAGAAGCAGATTTCCCTTCTTTTTCTGCAGACATCTATAATATTCTTGCAAGCACACTCTGGAAAGGCAGTAAAGCTTTAAGCAGGAATGCACAGAAAGTGATATGAGTAAAAATAGCAAGAGAACAAAGAACGAAGGAGTGAGGGAGAATTTCAAGTGCATACAACCTTATGAAAAGGACCTATAGTTCTCATCAAAATACAATACTAAATACTGAGCCAATATGTGAATTTGTGAACATGTTCAGAGACCTTCCATATCTTATACATGCATTTCTTTGTTTCTTCTCTTTACAAAAAGGTTCCATTGATGGCTTAGCTGCCTCCCTTTGGGAGTGTGCTATGTCGCCATGCAAGAAATTTCAGTCTTGAAGGGATTGAGGATTTGTAGACCTCATCGAGGGACTCACATTACAAGAAGAGAGAAGAATTGAGAGTCTGATAGCAAAAGGCTTCTTTTTCATCCCAAAGAATGAAAAATGTTCACACCTTTCCATTTCCTATTTTGACCTAAAATACCTAAAAGAAAACTAAGGAAAAATTACTCAATCATATAACTTACCTCAGTGAAAGTCAGAGAGATTCTTTTCTGTGCTACCAATGACATTTTTAATGGCACTATGATTGCCTATTAAGTAAATGCAATACCCAGCAGCAGTATCAGAAGAATCAGTGACTTTACATAAGATGCTATAGTGAAGATGTTATACTAAACAGAGCCAGAATTTGCAATCAGGTTTTCTTATTCTACTCTAAACATACAACCTCAAATATTCTCTTCCTGTCCTGCCTGACCTCCTTTAAACATATTCTAGTTTGTTCATTTGTTACCTAAATTGTAACACCTGCATCCTCTTTCAATCTCATTCTGGACATTGTTTCACACAATAGAACCCAAGATTATGTGTAATTTTGAAGTTGGCATGTTACTCTGGTTACTGATGCTGGATTTAGATTTCTCTAAAATCAGATCCTCACATGCTAATATCAAGAGCTATACATTCCCCAATCTGGTATTTTTGTTGTGATTTTTAAAACACATTCAGAATATGCTTTCATGTCTTTTAAACAGCATTTTAAAAGGTTCAAATCATTGTTCTAGCCTACTGAAATATTTCGCATCTTGATTCTGTTACCCTATTTCTTAGATAGAAAGCATAGTGTCACTTGAAAATTTGTTAAATAAATTACTCCAGCAAGTCACTGATAAAACTGTTGTATCATAGAAGCCCACCAAGAGATTTCTATAAAGATTTCCCTTTATCTTGGCACTGAAAACATCTAACAAGGGTATATTTCATTTTCTGGGCTGCTAGTGCTATGAAGAGAAAATGAAAAACAGTCTTTTCCATGAGGAAACTAGACAGCAACCCCTGGATTAGTATTCTTTATGTCAGTCATTAATTATTCCACATTCACCTATCTTTAGTCTCATCTAACCTGAAACTCTCCATATTATTTTTGTGGATCATGAAAGATTTTGTCAAATGTCATGTTGAACCACTATTTACTATATACTTTGCCTATAGATTCTACTCATCTAGAAGCCAAGTAGAAGAAAATAAGGGAGTCTGGCAAGACCTATTTCTTGGTTGCTAAGTCATCTTTATTGATCACTATCTCCCTTTGCAAATGATAACAAATGAAATTTTTACATTATCCTTTAGAATTTTGTTAGGAAACAAATTTAAGCTCACTGAAATAGAGTTTAAAGATTTAATCCTTTCTGAAAACTGGGCCATCTTTCACTCTTCAATCTGAAAAACATCTCTCCTAATTCAATGGTTATTTTTCCATTATTTTTATTTTGATATTTATGAGCATTAAATAAAATGTTTATTCCTTACACACTTTTCCTGAACAAAGGAAATGCATTATTGAATATGATCTCTAATAAAAATATGAGTTATGATATATAAGTAAATAGATCTTTATTGATAGGTCTGTGTACTATCTTGATTTTCTTTTGTATTTAATTATTTCAATCTGTAATTTCAAATGCTTTCCTGTTTTTTTTTTCCTTCTGTGTATTTTTCTGGCTAGTCTCTTCTTTTCTCTGCATTCATTAAAACAAAAAGAAATGTTGGTCAATGACTACCTTTTTCTCACTTACTTTGTCATTCCTTCCTTTCTTCCTTTTCTTCTATTCTTCCTTCCTTCCTTCCTTCCTTCCTTCCTTCCTTCCTTCCTTCCTTCCTTCCTTCCTTCCTTCCTTCCTTCCACTACCTTATTCTTAACTCCTCTTGCCTTTGTAACCCCAGGATATAAGGGGAAGGAAGCCCTTGAAACATATTATACATATGTAAGTATATACACACATAAAAACACACAGGCATGTATATTTGTATGTCTACAATCCATGTGCATGTATATATATATATATATGTGTGTGTGTGTGTGTGTGTAATAATAATGGTTTGGAAGCTGGGATAAAGGCAGGTTATCACATTCATGTTGGAAACATAAAGGAATTGGTCCATAGCCATTGGAAACAAAGTTGATTTTCTTTTACATTGCCTACTTTCTTCCCAGTATTTCCTCACCTCCATAAAGCCATGCCTTATATCAAAGGATTATTTTTTTAAAGAAGCAAAATCACCAAATCCTTTTAATTGATTAAAAAAGACATTATGGATAATGGAACCCTCCACTTTTGTAAAGAACCAGGGGGACACTCCCTTTCATAGTTCTTTTTTGGAATCCATCTGTTGTGAATATCTTTACTATTTATGCTGTTGTGGTCACCTGACATTGTTTTCTTGGCTCTGCCCACATAACATTATATCTGGTTAGTTCTTTAAAATGTTTACACACTTCTCTGTATTTATCATACTTAGTGGTTCTCATAGCACAGCAATATTCCATTACATTCATGTACCACAATTGGTTTTAGCCATTTTCTACTTGATGATCATCTATTCTGTTTCCTATTCATCCTCATCACAAATATAGGCTTATTATAAATATTTTGGAATTAATGACTTTATTTTTTCAATGAACTCCTTGGAGCAGGATATTCATTAGTTCAAAGAGGATGAGTTTTCAGCCACTATTGTTGTATAATTCCAAATTGCTTTTCAAAATGATTATACTTATTCACAGTTGCAACAATGCATTATTGTGCTGATCTTTCCACACATCTTCTAATAATGACCATTAAGATGTTTTTGTTATTCTTACCAATTAACTGACTACAGGGTAAAATATAAAATTTATTTTGATTGATATTTTTTATTAATAGTAACTTGTAACATTATTTTATATGGTTATCAACAGTTTATAGGTCTTTTGAGATCTATTTGCTCATTAATTTTGACCATTTACCTATGAAGGTAAGGCTAATTTTAAAAGTCATTCATTAGTTGGAAGGCTTGTTAATAAGTCATCTAGAAGCACCAAAAATAATTCTCTATTCAGAACCACATTCTTTCTAATTCATATTGCTTTTAAAATTCAGGATACCTGATTTTCAAATAGTATTTGTGCCATAATAATGTGAACCACGTAGCCATGTTGACCCTGACCTTACAACAATGGATTTAAGATAGGTCAGATTACATACAGGCCCAAGTAATTGTCTCTAAATAAAGAGAGAGAATAAAACATGTCTGTGTTAATGGACTTGAATACACAAAGACTTGAAAATGAGACCAAGATCTTGTCCTTGATGAGTGAATTTGGAAATGTTGATATGGGAACTTGTAAGATAAATTAGTTCAGCTCTAGCCATAATTGCTGTATTATCTTCTTACTTTCTCTTAGGCTATCAATCATATGAAATGAAAGAAAAGAAACATTAAATTAAAATTAATCATTCACGTATCAAGCAGCTAGACAGATGAAGTTATCTGAAATCAATTAGTTCAGGATATGGTGTTTTGTGATAACCAACCAACCTTTTCAATCAAAATAAAACAAAAGGAAAATTAAATCATTCCCTACCAAGTTGTTGTTTCATATTACATTACTGCATTGCTCAAGTACACAGTTGTCTGCAAGAACTACCTAAAAACAGCCATCAGAATGGAAAGTGTGAGCTTACCCTTTTTTCTCCCTCCTCTTCCTCCCACCCCAATTAAAGTGAGCTTCCTCAGTCATACCCTGGAGAACAACTAAAAGAGTTCCATATCGAGTCCTCTCAATTCTATAAGCAATTATTTAACTCCTTTGCTGAGGATACAAATATTGCATGAAATTGTACTTGTTCTCCCAGAGTTTACATTTTATTGGATCTATTGGTATAATGGTGGTCATTAATACAAAAATACCAGTAAAATTCATTCATATAAAGGAGGGGACCATTGGAGATCCTATCTTCAACCCTATTTCTGCCAAAAAAATTTTCTCAAGAAGTAAATAAAGTATTTTAAAACATCCACATTCGTGGGTGATATATACAGATCTCTCTCTCTCTCTCTCTCTCTCTCTCTCTCTCTCTCTCTCTCTCTCTCTCTCTCTCTCTCTCTCTCTCTCTTTTCTCCCTCTGTCTCTGTCTCTGTCTCTCTTCTCTCTTCTCTCTCTCTCTCTCTTCTCCCTCTGTCTCTCTCTCTGTCTGTCTCTCTCTCCATATATATGTATAATATATGTATTTATATGCATATATACACACACAAGTGAATATATTATATTTACACACAAGTGAATATATAATATATATGTGTGTATATATATATATATATATATATATATATATATATATATATATGGATTGGAACAAGAACATGATTGATTTGGAACTTCTAGAAACTCCTTTTCTTGCCCTAAAGAATTGAGGGTTAAGTGACTCAGCAAGGGTTTGACACATCATTTGGGTAAGAGATGGACTTGGACCCAAGTCTTATTTGAGAGTTTTAAATACAACTCTAACCACTAGACTATGCTGCCATATACGCAGATAAGATATCCAGATACATACACACACATATACACATAGATAAAAAGATATACACACATATACATATATATATATATACACATGTATGCATGCATTTATATATATCTGTGTATGTGTGTATTTCTTAGGGGAGCTGGAAGAAAAGATTTCATTTTCCTGATGACCCAAAAATCTCATTTACAGGACTATTAACTAGTATCAAGATCCTCAGTCAAGGACAACTTGACACTGAGAAATTTCAAATGCCTCATCATTTACCTCAAAACATTAGCAGAGCCCGAGTCTTGGGTTTGGAAATATGAGAGAACTAAGTTCAAACTGTTCCTCTGATACTTATTACTTTTGTACTCATTTTTAGGTTAATCAGCCTTTCGAAGCTGGAGAATCTTCATCTATAAAATGAGAATGACAATACCTCAATATGTAATTCATGGGTTATTGTGATTTGGGGGGGCAGATTTCTTTTGGAAATGTGTGATAGAAGGATAAGTTTAACTCCATTTTCTTGTTTTTGAATCATCTATTTCAGGACATATGTGTATGTGTTTATTCATTGACATGCTAAGCTCACGTATACCCTGAAAGAAGGGTCTGTAGAATGAGAATGTATCAGACCCTCACTTGAAATAGGAGAAAGTCCTCAGTTTCATTTTCAGCATTCCACAGAGAAACCCAAACTCACACAACTGCGGAGTTAAAAAATGAATTGTGAATGTTGCTAAGGTATGCCTGTGCTTCTCCAGGAAATCCCCATTCCAAAATCCTCTAGGAATGAGGAGAGAGAGGCGCAGGGGGGAAGCAATCATCAGATTACAATAACCCTGAAAAAAATTAACCAATGAAACTTTTCAGTGCAACTTTGAGACAATGAGGAAATTCAGTCATTCCCAGTGATTAAATCTCTACTCACCAAGGTGATTTTTCAGTTCATAAGTCACCAAATTACTCATTTAAAAAGTTGTCTGTGGCAGCTGCAAAAAAAATGGTAAAAAATAGTCTGATTAGCTAGTCTTTTTATTTTTCTTTCTCTTTGGTGTAAAATCAAAACAACCATAAACAAAACCTTTTCTTTCTTACCTACATTTTGGATATTGATTAAGATAAATTCTGATTTCTATATTTAAAAGAAATATTTCCTTAGGCTGAAGATTCCCTATCCTAAGGGAAGGTGTGGGTAGAAGAAAAACATTAGAAGTTAAAAGGAGAAAAATTAAGATGATTAGAAAACGTGATTTTCAAGATCTCACTGAGGGTCTCATATGAAATTGTTTTTTGATTTCTGACTAGTGATCCTCAGTTTCCACACTTATAAAATGAGTGACTCAGGTTAGAAAATATCTATATTCCCTCCCAGTTCTGAGTCCTAGGAACAATGTTCTGAAGTGAATAAGGCAATAAAATAAAGCCAGAAGTATCATTTCCACTTGACCTCAGACAAGTCACTTATAATTTTTGGTAGGGGAAGGGTAGTTTCTTCATCTCTTCCATGAGTTCCATGCCTCTGTGGAATTAGATGATTTCTTTTGTGCTCTAAATTTAATGGTCTCCCAGTGATTTATTTTATATCTTGTATTCATCATAGTGACTGACAAATACTTATTTGATGACTATAATTTTTAAGGGATTGTTGTCTCAAGGTAGACCAATGCCACCAAGGTCTGCTATTTTGTGAATCGACATAAAAACAGTCCTGAAAAAATGGAGCTTGGCTTGCTTATAATTAATTTGAGCAAAGGAGTGATACAGCAATAGAAACCAAACTCCCATTGTGGGAGCAGTTACTGTAGAGGGAACCTCAATGAACTCATTGGGGTGTTACAGCCTATTTTTCTGGGGAACTACAAGATAGAACGCAGAGGCATAGAGATAGCATGAAGTCATGGGAAGGTAACATGAAGGTGTTCTCCTCTAAAGCAGCAATGCATCTCTACAAAGTGGGAGATCATACAGGTCTCCTAGACCAGCCCAGTATCTCAGGGATTCTACCTTTTACTAACTGTACTATTATTCTATTCCAGGAAAGCATTCAATGAAAAATTTCAAGGAAAGATAGGACTTTCAAGGTAGAAAATATTTAATATTATAGGGGTGAGTTGAATTTTAAAGCAGAATTAAAATATTAATTAGGGATGAGGGTGGGAATTCAAATAATTTACTTTCTGTCAAATTAGGTGACTGGAAGGGATTGCATATTCTTGGTTTTTCAGAATATATATAGTGGAGGAAAAATGACGAAAGGGAGGAGGTATATGATATGTTTTCCTACTAAAAATCAAATTTTTTGAAGCCAACAATTACAAGCAAGACTTAACATAAGAGGCCATAGGCTAAGGAACTAAAAGTCAACAAGTTTACAATGAGATCAACTTTTGTGCTTTATAAATTCTTTTTCTGTTTTAAAATTAGTAATTCTCTCAGTGTGAAAGGAAACTGAGTGTCAGGACTATAAATCACGAAAATAAGACACAACAAAAGCAGCTATTATGACTTCACTGAGGGGCATTGAATGCATGCCCATGCTCTTCTAACCAGCCTTGAACAAGCATAACATTTGGTTATTTCTGAAGCACTGAACTGTTCACTGACATCAACTTCTGTTTCCTGTCTCACTAAATTTTTAGAAGATCTATCTCACTGCATTCTATGCCCCTGAGAGAATATCTGGCACAGACCATTTGTCTAAGAGAGATTTTGATTTACAGGTACCATTCGCATTGGGGTCAATGTGGAAGAGTCTGCCAGAGGCATAACTGTAAATATGCAATTTATGTAATATATAAAAGGGAGCCAATTGAAATTCAAAAGGAAAAGAAATCAGCAATGGCAATAACAACAATGTGAATAAATAATTCATTTATTTCATTAAAATACTCCTTACCCTTGGAACTTAATTCCCAAACAAATCCAGAGAATTCTTTATATTCTAAATGGAATTGGTAGGATACTAGTAGATATTAAAAACTGTATGAGCTTGGCAAGAGACCTAAATTCTCAGAGCCTCAGTTTCTTGATCTGAAAAATTAATTAGGTGATTTAAGTAGATGCCTAGTGAGATTTCTACCAGAAATAAATCTACAATTCTATGTCATAAAAGCAACATCTCCCAAATGAACTTAGACAAAACAAAATCACAGGGGAGATCTTTGAACTATAAATTGAGTACATTAAGTACCAGATTTATTTACTACCTGTGTCACCTTGGGCAAATCATATTATCCCTTTTGCATACAACTTTCTCATTTGTTAAGGGAAAAGAAGCCTGGGAACATAGTGGCATGTGGGGTCCTCTAAGGGAAAACTGCAAAGAGAATAATTGAAAGAACCAGGCACAAAGCAATTCTTAATGAAAAAATGAAGTTCCATTTTCCATTCTATAGCTAATGAGACAAATTCATTCTCAGCCCTTGACAGTACAATGAATGAGATGCAAGAGAAGGGCAAAAGGTTGTTATTGGATAATGTATACACATATACATACATGACATTATTATTATTAATAATGACTAATATTTATTTAGTGCTTATTATGTTTCAGGCAATGTGATTTACAATTATTATCTCAGTTAATACTTATGACATCCCTAGATATTGGCATTATTAAAATTCCCATTTTACAGATGATGAAACTAAAGCTAGAGAGCTTTTTTGAGAATAAATTTAAATTTAGATCTTGCTGACTCCAGGTCCACTGCTCTATCCACTCTTATGTATATTCAGTCTCTAACCCTAACTCCAACTCTATGTATGTCATATATAAGTATGTGTGTATATTTATCATGCATGTATGTGCATATATGTATATATGTGAAATGTGAGGGAGACAGCGATAGAGCATTTTAAAAATAATGCATATCAGTTCTCAGATGAAGAAATCAAAACTATCAATAATCATATGAAAAAAGTGTTCTAAATCCCTCCTGATTAGAGAAATGCAAATAAAAACAACTCTGAGGCAGGTCCTCACACTGAGCCCATTGGCCAAAATGGAAGCAAAGTGAATGGAGTCACCCAATACGTTTACTTTGATTCTCTGATTGTCGGAAGTGAAAGAGATGGGGGGGGGGGGTAGATTGGTCCTCCCCTCTCTTCCCTCAGTGAAGACAGCACAAGTTGTCTTTTAGAGGGACAGAATATGTCCCTTCAGTGCCTGAGTTGAGTATAGAGTCAAGGACTGAAGCTGACTCTCCCTCCCTGAGGAGAAGGTATAGCTTTCCTCCCCAAGCTTCAGATGTCTTCTTGGGTAATATAGGACAGGCAACTTGATCTATAAAGAACAATTCCTTTATTCTAAAGGGGACACACAAAGGCAGGGAGAATAGGGTTGTTGAGTAAGGGAAGTGAGAAGCAGGAAATAGGAGATCCCTAAGAACTGGCAGTTGATTCTCCTCCCCAAATCCTGAGGGTCAGGCTGTTTGCTTGACCCTCCTTGGTCAGTTGTAATCCCTGTCCTGACTTCTATCTACCCAAGTTGTAGCATGAAGTTCACAGGACAACCTTAGGGAATAGAGAGAGGAAGGTCTTCTCTGGGAGATGGCTTTATAATAATGTCCCCTCCACTCCTTTTATCTCCAGCTGGATCCCAGGGGTTTAGGTGCAATGAGAAGTGGCTAATGCTCTGAAGGTCTTCTGTTTCAGAGATTTCTCTTAGACCACCCACTCTTGAGGAGGTGCCAAAGAGAAGTGAAGTAACTGCTTTGAATCTTCTCAGCTCTTCTGTTCCTCCCTGGAATTTTCTGTCTCCCTTACTCCTTCCTCACTTGGGTTGCTCTTTTGCATGCTGAATCTGATTTTCCTCTCCTACAAAACAAAAGTGATAAATGGTGGAGGGGATGTGACAAAATAAGGACACTAATACACTGCTGGTGGAGTTGTAAATTCATCCAACCATTTTTGAGGGCAATTTGGAACTATGGCCAAGGAGCATTAAAAGATTGTCTGCCCTTTGATCCAGCCACACCACTGCTGGGTTTGTACCCTAAAGAGATGATAAGGAAAAAGACATAAAAATATTTATAGCCATGTTTTTGTGGTGGCAAAAAATTGGAAACAGAGTGGGATGCCCTTGAATTGGGGAATGGCTGAATAAATTGTGCTGTATGTTGGTGATGGAATAATATTGTGCAAAAAGGAATAATGAACTGGAGGATTTCCATGGGGACTGGAACGACCTCCAGGAAGTGATGCGGAGCGAAAGGAGCAGAACCAGGAGAACATTGTACACAGAGACTGATACACTGTGGTACAGTCAAATGTAATGGACTTCTCTAATAGCAGCATTGCAATGATCAAAGGCATTTCTGAGGGACTTATGATAAAGAACGCTAACCGATTCCAGAGAAAGAAATGTGGGAGTAGAAACACAGAAGAAAAAATGATTGGGGATGTAGAGTCACAATCACATTAGTGCAAATATCGATGATATGGAAATAGTTCTTGATCAATGACACATGTAAAACCCAGTGGAATTGCATGTTGGCTATGGGAGGGGGTGAGAGAATGGGAGGAAAATAACCTGAATCAAGTAACCATGGAAATTTTTTTCTTAATTAACCAATTAAATAATTTTAAAAGTAAACAAAACAAAACAAACAAACTTCCAGAGGAGCAGTAAAAGAAATGAAGGGGAGAAAAACAAGTAAGGATAGGATTTAGATTTCAAAATATAAATGAGAAAATTTTATGAGAGACAAATTAGAACAAAATAGTTTTAATAGATTCTTTAAAAAATTATTTTATTTGTATGCAAAAATTCAAATGAAGAAAATGGAATAATTTTAAATATAGTATATGAAGAAATCATTTAAGTATCAGAGATCTTCTAGAAAAAGACATCAGTATTACAGTTTTATAATCTAACTACAATGCAGAAAACTAATTTTGTTAGCAGCAAAGAGGAAAAAAAGTGTTTGTATTTCAAAAGAACCAATCAGAATAACATGAAATCATTTCATGTTTATAAGAAATAAAAGGAAAAGGACAACTTATATTTGCATTGTTATATTTTTCTGACTCATTTTTCCTGATTCAAATGATAAATTACACATTGATTATCTTATTTTATATTCATACCTAGCAATAAGAATTTTGTGTATAGGTTTGGTGGTATGCCATATACCAGATTAGCAAGGGAAAGGCTTTCTGTATTTAAGGGGTTTCCTTAACATGTTGGCTTCAAGGGGATGGATTTTTGAGCCACATGATCTAAGTCATAGCAGAATTAGGATTTGAAATGCTTAAAAAAAGAAAGACCCATAACAAAAAGAAAAGAGATTACCAAATCTTCCTCTCATTTTGAAAATTAAAAAGAAGCAAAACAAACAAAAAACCTAATAAAAACCCTTAGGCTTGAAGTATTTAAAAGACAGAATTACATATATATATATGTAAATAAATATATATGTGTGTATACATATATATGTTCTATATACATATATTATATATCTTATATAACATATATATATAAAGTTAAGTGACTTGCTATGGTCACAAACATAGTAAATGTCTAAGGACAGATTTGAACTCAGGTTTTCTTGACTCCTGGCACCGCTTTATCCACCATAATTTCTATATAGTCCTAACCAGAATACTCCAAGAGAGTAAAATCCTGTGTTCATTGTTTAGAATTTTCAAACAAAGCCATCTCACCAGAAATTTTCCAAGAACATTACAAAATCTAACTCTTAATTACTGGAGGTATTGGGACTGAAAGAGCACATAAGGGCATTCTACTTGTTTTTTAATACTTTTATTGTAATGAATTTAGCTATTGTTTTCATAGGAGGTGTCATCATTTAACTAGACAATGGTGTCTACATGTTTTCCTTTCTCTGTTTGTTTAATATTATGGTATTGCCACATGTCAAAATCTGCAACTCTCAAAAACAAATGGTCAGATAACATGATTTAATCACTCAAGGGGTCCTAATAAGGGGGTGGGAGAGTAGGGAAGAGCTGTATTCAGAACACTAGGACATCAAAAGATGAGATTTTCTGACAAAATTTAATTTTGCACCCAACATTCTAATTCTTCTGTAGAGAATTAGAATGTTGGTATTTCTTGGCTGGTGATCACTTGATAAGATCACACAGATAAAATAACATTCCTCATTTTTCAGGCATAATTAAATTCAACAAAAGCAATATTCAAAATAGATAAGATTAGTACACAATGGGTAATTATGTGCACTGAGCTCTGTCTCACAGCATACAGAGCTTAATTAGACCTTAAGGGACAGTACATCTTTGCTAATCATATGTGCCCGTCACTAGCAATGTTTCCTGCAGAAGTTACAATAGCTTTGCAGCTAATGAATATCATTGAGCTATTTTTTTCTTTCCTTGCATAGGTTTTCAAGTTTTTATATTTGGCTTTGATTGGTTGATCTATATCAATAGTCTAATAACATCATTCATTCATTATCAGTTACACAAATGTAAGAGATTTTAAATGTTCTTGAACAGTGTTAAACACACAGACAGACATAAATTTATGAAAGACTCACTGAGAAAATTAATTTGTATTATTTTTTCACTTACTATAATGAAATAGAACTTATTTCAAAATAATAAAGTAAAAGTGGTGAATTATTTAACTCATTTTAAATGTCATTTCAGTTTTCAGGGGCTGTAATGATTAGTTCACCTAAAAAAGCCAAAACACTCATTCTTTCCAAAACTCAGGAGTCCCTCTGGCTATTTCTTTGGGGTGTTTCAATTAATAAATTGAGAAATAGTTAACGATGCCAAGTAGTATTTCCAAATACAAATGAAATGACTAATACTTCATTCTGAACTTCTACTTTTCATAGTTGTATGCAAAATTTAAACATGTGTGCCTCTATTTTCTGAATAAATTTATGTAAATGCAATTGCTGTTAAATGTTCAAATCTAAGCTGTGGAAGCATTTTTTGGTTATAAAAGGATGGTAGAAAACTTGGATGTGATAGAACATACAAATTTAAATAATAATACCAATGATGAGTGATGTTAATCCATGCACTGTTGTGATTATTCTAAAAAGGAAAAATTTAATAAACCTTGAGTCTGCAGGAAAAAAATGAACCACTACACATGGTAGCTAAACATTTACTATTCCATTTCTTTATTCATATGCTTTCCAAAAACTGAACTTTGAGATATAAGAATTAAAATAAAAGTCACTCAAGTCAAATAAATCAGAAAATTGTTTTTCCCCTCTACTCATGGGAACTAGGATTTCTTTCTAAAAAATAAAAACATGAATTAAGTCAAATCCTCCACTGAAATACTACTTTGCCACCTTGTTTGGGAGAAGTGACCTTGAGTTGTCTAAGGCTATGCTAGTAAAACATCAGTTAAGATGTCAAAGTGTTCAATGCAAGTTCAGTTACAGATACTATGTATTTCTCTTAGCAGAGGGTTTGCTGAGCTAAGATCTGAAGAGGACATCAATGAATTGTCCAAGACAAAGGGCCAACATATGTTGATTTCTCCCCCCACACCCATAATTCCCCCAAACCATTTGCAAACTTTTATAAATTTGTAAGAGTGTCACAGATTACTTTGTTGTTCAACATCCATTTTGTTTTGAATCTCCTAGAGAAACATCTTCTCATTATGGAAGTACTTCCATTGCTGTGATCCTCTGACTGGCTAGGTCCAAAGCATTTCATGAGGACCCTGGGCCATTCATGGGCATTTATCTCCTAACCTTATTCTCCTGACCTTCCCACTTCCTACCAGTAATTTGGTCCTTAGGACTTAGAGGGGGAGGGTTATCTTTCTCTTCAAACTGAGCTCTCATTTTTAGGGATTATTTTCCCCATGAGAATATAAATTCTTTAAAGGTTGGATAGGGACTGTCTTTTTTTCTTGTATTTCTTTCTCAGCTTAGCACTGTCTTAACCCAGATGAAATGCTTAAAGGATGCTTTATGCATGCTTACACATATTCATCTATGTAATCATTTATGTATCTGTCTTTCTGTCTACTAGAACAAAGATGTCAAACATTGCAGCATTCTAAACATAATTAGGAAATATTTAACAAAATAAATGAAAATTCATTAAAATATAAATGTTATGACATCTTAAAAATAAGTCAGTAAATGATCAACATGTCTTTATGACTGGATTAGTGAAAACAATTTCTATTTGAGTGTGGCATAATTAGACTGACTATTAATTTTACTGCTGTAGAGAGCACCAGGAGAAATGAAAATTTTGCCAATTCATATTCAAAATTTCTCTGTAATTAACAGTCTTACTGTCATCTAAAAAACAGTTGACCCTCCATGATTTACAAAGTCAATATGTGCCATAGGCCAAACAAGAAACCAGAATTTCCTGGTTCTGAGGTTAGCTTTCTATACTTCCTGCCGATAGGGATAAAAATAACAAAAATAAATAAATAAATAAAAGAAGACTTCCAGGAAAGCGTCTTCTTCTCCTCACAACTTACCAATATAAAACTCCTCAAAAGGACAAAAATGAAAATCAGATGAGGAAAAGGACTCATCTGTAGGGCACAGCCTTGAAGGTAGTCAAGGTTTGGACATTCTCATGCTATAAGGAGGTAAAATTATACCTACCAAATCATAAGCTGCTAACACCTCTACCACTCTACCTATTGCGCTAGAGTCAGTCTATGTTCTTAGCAGCTGGTTGAGGACACTATTGACTTAGCCCTGAGGGCAGTGAGACTTGGGACTCCAGGGGGCTGAGGGACATGGAGTTTGGGAACAGAGATAGGGCAGAGAGGGGCTGCCCACAGTAGATGTGTGGAGACTAAAAAATAGCCCCAGGACAAAAACTACTCCATACATCTATAAAGGTAGATCTGCCTACCCTCCCCACTCAGACTTCTGGCTGGGAAGGGAAGAAAAAAAAACACTAACACAACAATGGCCACCAACACCCAAGAACAACAACCTACAACTACCAAAAAAATAAGAAAAAGTCTCTGAGTCTGGATAACTTCTTTGGTGAAAAATAGCAGACTACAGAGGAGACAGCAGAGAGCAACAAACAAAGCAAACACATTCAAACCTTCCCAATAAATGGAAATTGATCATAATCTCTCTCTAGGAACTAAAATTGGAGTTCAAGAACCAAGTAAGAAAGATAGAAGAACAATGGGAAGAAAAATGGGAAAGAGTTCAAAAAGAAAATAATAGTTTAAAATGTAGAATCTCTGTATAAGAGAGAAAAACCAGAAGCAATGGAAAGATTGAATATGAAAGACTGTCTCAGGAGAAAAGGAGATGGAACCCAGATACCATTGGAGGATAGTAATGGACTTTCCAGCAAAGCTCAAAAAGGCAGCAGTTGGGAAGCCAAAAGGTTCTTTAGCCATGGTCTAAAAGGAGAGGAAACTAACCCTTTGCTGTGAAGATACACATCTCTTAATCCTTTTGCCTAAGGAATAGAAGATCATATCATTCAATTGGTGATACCTTTAGGATAAAGATTTTTTCCCCCTTAGGGAAACCCAGATCTTATTCAAAAGAAGACTTCCTGATTCAGACCCCTTAGGACCACCTGTATAGAGAAATAGCTAGGGATTTACTCGTTCCCTCTGTCCTCACTACTGTTCAACCTTTTTTACCTAAATAAATAGACTTCTTGATTTTTACTAGAGACTTCAATCAGATTTAATGTGTTTGGAGGGGAACTTCAAATAACATCATTTAAAGAGGGAGGGCTGAGGGGAATTTCACTTATCTTTTCAGTCCAGTCAGAGCTGACTCCATTTGTTAATAGCACAACTTGGGGAAGGGGAGGAAGAAAGTGGTGATACCTTATATTTATTCCCCAAGTATCTGACAACTTTGGTTCCCTCTCAGTTTCTCCACTAATATATCCCCCACCTGGAAAAAGAAGTTCAGAGATCAAATTAAATGATAAGCAAATTGGAAACCTGAATTGACCTGCTGGAAACCATGAAAAGCATGATAGACCAAACCAAAAAGGAAAATCAAAATATCATAGCTGAAAACCAGTCTTTAAAGACTAGAAATGGGCAAGTAGAAGCTAATGATCTCATCAGATAGCAAGAATTAATAATACAAAGTAAAAGGAATGACAAAATAGAAGGAAACATAAAACATCTCATTGAGAAGACAACTGACTTAGAAAATCGATCCAGGAGAGTCAATTTGAGAATCATAGGTCTACCTGAAAGCCTAGAAATAAAGAGAAACCTTGACATCATACTATAAGCGATTATCTCAGAAAACTTCCCTGATATTCTTGAACAAAAGGGCAAAATAGACAATAAAAGAGTCCATATGGTTCGAATCAAGAACACATGTGATACCCAGTGGAATCACGCATTGGCTATGGGAGAGGTGGGGGGGGGAGGAAAAGAAAATGATCTTTGTCTCTAATGAATAATGCTTGGAAATGATCAAATAAAATATTGTTTTAAAAAAAAAAAGAGTCCATATATTACCCTCTACATTAAATCCTCAAAAGACAACCCCCAGAAATGTAATTCCCAAATTTCAAGATCTTCCAAAGTAAGGAAAAATATATTATAAGAATCCAGAAAGAGACAATTCAGATATTAAGGAACACCAGTCAGGATTACACAAGATCTGACAGCCTCTCCAGTAAAGGACCTCAAGGCTTGGAATGTGATATTCAGAAAGGCAAGAGAATTGGTCAAAAGAAAAGGATCACCTACCAATCAAAATTGTCTATATACTAAAGGGGAAAGTATGGACATTTAACAAAATAGAAGATGTCCAAATATTTGTAAAGAAAAGAATATAACTAAAAGGAAATTTTGATATCCAAATATAAAATTCAAAATAAACATTAAAAGGTTAACAAAAAAGAAAGGAAAAAAAAACATTTAAAGGGCTCAGTAAGGTCAAATTGTTTATATTCATATATGGAAAAATATATTTGTAACTCTCAAAAACTGTATTCACTATCATAGTAGTTATTCATAGTTAGAAGTTGGGGTACTAAGTAGTTTAAGATGATATGTAGGAAAGGGGGGGAAGAATAAAAGATGGCACCAAGAGACACTTGAAGGAAGAAGAAAAATGAGAAAAATTATACCACATAAAGAAGCACATGGGACAGGAAGGGGAAGAATACTATTATAAGAAGGATAAGAAGAGAGTGCTAATAGGTAATACTTGAACCTTTCTCTCAGTGGAATCAATTTTGAGAGGGAAGATCCATTGGAATATCAAATTCTATCTTAGGGAAGTTGAGAGGGAAAAAAACAAGGATGGGAATGGGGTGAGGAGTACCTAAAGGGAGGGAAAAGGGGTGAAGGGAATTTAATAGACTCCAAATAAAAATAAGGGGGGAATAAGAAGGGAGGGGAGAGAAGGGAAATGAAATAAGGGTGGGTATTAGGGGGGTTGATTAAAAGCAAAACACTGTTATAGAAGGAATTATTGAAAGAAGATAGGGCAGGAAAAATAGAGGAAATAGAAGAAAATCAAAATGATAGAGGAAATCAAAATGATGTGGAATACACAGGTGGCAATTATAACTCTGACTGTGAATGTGATGGACTCACCCATAAAACAGATGCAAATAGTAGAGTAGATTAGAAACCAAAATCCTACCATATGTTATCTACAAGAAACACATGAGGCAGGTAGACACACACAGGGTCAATGTAAGAGGATGAAACAAAATCTATTGGACATCAACTGAGAAAAAGAAGGCAGGAGTCACAATCTTGATATCTGACAAAACCAAAGTAAAAATAGATGTGATTAAAAGAGATAGGGAAGGCAATTACATCTTTATAAAAGGTAGTATAGAAAATGAGGAAATATCAAAACTCAACATGTATACAGCAAATGGTATGGCATCCAAATTTTTAAGAGAGAAACTATTGAAGCTTAAGGAAGAAATACTTAGTAAACCTATACTAGTTGGAGACCTGAACCTTCCTGTATCAGATCTAGATAAATCAAACCAAAAAATAAATGAGAAGGAGATAATAGATGTGAATGAAATCTTAGAAAAATTGGAGTTAATAGGTATATGGAGAAAAATAAATAGGGAACAAAAGGAATATACCTTCTTTTCAGCATCATCATGGTACATTTACAAAGATTAACCATGTACTAGGGCACAAAAACATGGCAAACAAAGGCAAAAAAGCCAAAGCAATAAATGCAAACTTTTCAGATCATAATGCAATGAAAATGATAATTAGTAAGGATACATGGAGAGGCAAATCAAAAATGAATTAAAAATTAAATAATATAGTTCTCCAAAATTGATTGTTTAAAGAACAAATCAAAGAAACAATTAATAATTTCCATTGAAGATATAACAATAATGAGATATCATATCAAAATCTATGAGATGCAGCCATGCACTACTCAGAAGAAAATTTATACCCCTGAGTACATTTCAGAGAGGGCAGAGATCAATGAATTGGGCATGCAAATTAAAAAAAAAACCAACTAGAAAGAGAGCAAATTACAAATTCCCAGACTAAAACTAAATGGGAAATTCTAAAAATTAAAAGGAATTAATAAAATAAAAAAATGAAAGAACTATTGAATTAATAAATAAGACTGGGAGTTGGTAGTTTCAAAAAACAAATAAAATAGATAAAATATTGGTTAATCTAATTTAAAAAGGAAAGAAGAAAAACCAATTAACAATATTAAAGATGAAAAGGGAGACCTCACCTCTAATGAAGAGGAAACTAAGGCAATCATTAAAAACTATTTTGCCCAATTATATGACAATAAATATGTCAGGCTAGGTGATATGGATGAATATTTACAAATATATAAATTGCCTAGATCAACAGAAGAAATAGAATACCTAAATAACCCCATATCAGAAAAAGAAGTTGAACAAGCCATCAAAGAATTCCATATGAAAAAATCTCCAGCAACAGATGGATTCACAAGTGAATTCTATCAAATATATATATATATATATATATATATAAACAACTAATGCCAATATTATACAAACTACTATACAAAATAAACAAAGAAGGAGTTCTACCAAATTCCTTTTAACACACAAATATGGTACTGATTCCAAAGCCAGCCAGAACAAAAATAGAAAGAAAACTACAGACAAATTCCCTTAATGAACATAGATGCAAAAATATTAAATAGAATACTAGAAAAAAGACTCCAGAAAGTGATCATGAGCATTATTTACTATGATAAGTTAGGATTTATGCCAGGAATGCAAGGATGGTTTAATATTAAAAAAGCCATCCACATTATTGACTGTGTCAACAACCAAATCAACAGAAATCACATGATTATCTCACTAGAGGCAGAAAAAGCCTTTGAAAAAATACATCACTCATTCCTATTGAAAATGTTAGAAAGTATAGGAGTAGAAGCGCCTTTCCTAAAAATATTAAACAGTATAAATGTAAAACCATCAGCAAGCCTCATCTACAATGGGCATAAGTTAGAAGCCTCCCCAATAAAATCCAGTGTGAAACACATGACCATTATCACCTCTATTATTTAACATTGTATTGGAAATATTAGCAGTAGCAATTAGAGAATTAAAAGGAATTGAAGGTATTAAAATATACAATGAGGTGACTAAACTATCACTATTTACAGATGATATTGATAGTCTACTTAAAAAATCCTAGAGAATCAACTAAAACAGCTAGTGGAAATAATCAACAACATTAGCAAAGTTGCAGGATACAAAATAAACTCACTTAAATGACTATGTAAATAGAAAGAAAGAAAAATAAAATATTATGATAATAAAATCAATAGGATTCAGGAAAATATTAGATATATGGAATACTGAGGAAGGCTCAAAAGTGCTATATCATATTAAAGAAGTCTGGTCACTCATCCTTGGTCCTTCCATCCAGCCAAAGGAAACATCTTCCATTTCGGAAGTGGCAATATTTTGTAGAGTTATTGTTCCCTGACTTTCAACCTAGTATTCTATTTGGTAACACTCCTCTAAGTGATTGTAAGCTCATGAGCACAAAGAATTTGTCTTATTTTTTTATATTCTGCAAAGCATCCTTTGTTTCTGGATTTCTTTTTAATTCTGAGTTGATTCCAGTAATGGCTTGTCTGTGTTTCAGAAAATATTTTTTTAAAAAGATATACCCAATGATGTCCATCTCTATATGCATGCAGGAAACAGCTTCATCAAGAACCAGTTGATAGACTGGAAAGAGCTATCTAGATACATACAAAGATTCTTAATACCACAAAGTTGCCATTTGTAATTTTTTTAGGTTTTTCATGGGGATGGCATGGAGCAGGGACCATTAACTCATAATGACCAAGATAATAAAGAGAAAAATAGAACTTTAGTCAGCAGGTCTTCATTTAAATGGAGGTTCTATGCCCTACTTGTTGGACAATGTTGGGCAAATCAGTTGGAGCAAAGGGAAATGTGGGGTCAATTTTGTTTTCTATAAAATGTGAGATTTAGCCTAAATGATCTAACACATTTCTTTTAACTTCATTTTTTTGTCCTACTATGTGATGAAGGGATTATGATCTGTGCCATTGGAAGTAGAATCCACAAAAAAAGGAACCTTTTTTGTTCCTTTTGAATTAAGAAACTAATGAATTACTAGGTATAATAAAATACAGACAACTAGGAATTTTGATGTATGTTCTATAAGGTATAGTGTATGAATATTTCTTTACCAATGTTTAATTTTCATAAAGCCATTTGCAATGTAGTTATGTGTTCATATTTTTCTTTTTTTTTAAATCATAATTTTGCCACATCCATTTTTTCTCTGGCTAAAGGTATACTCTCATTTCCCTCTTTAATCTACAGTATAGAATTTCCAGTATTCCATTCTTCTTGACTTATTTTCTCCTTTTCCCTCTGTCTCAAAATCCATCTGTGAACAGTTCTCTCTGCTTTGCCATTTCAATTCCCCAAACATCTGTTCACTTTTCCCTTTGTCCCCCAGCAAGAATCTATCTCATGAAGTAATATTGAAATGAAGGCCTTCATCCATTATCATTAGAGTTCTTTGAGTAGAAATGTTTTCAAACAGCCAAACTATCTAGGTTAAAGAATGACTCATTAGATCAGATGTGACAATTTCTGGCAAGATCCTTTCTTTAAATGCATACAATAATCAGAGTTTATAGACTAAAAAGCACAGTAGCAAATAAAATTCACAACACAATTAAATAGCACTGTACTCTCTTGTTGAATAGGTGATATTTCTATTAGCCTTTCAGAGTGTCTTCAAATTTTTCCATCAACAATAATCACTGGGAAGAAATCATGGCTCTAGCATTTATCTGCCATGACTATATTTTCACCTCTTTGTGGTAGAGTTGTTTGGAGACATGAAGAATTTTTTGTGACAAAAGAATTATCCCCTCAGATTTTTTGTTGAGACTTTCAAAGGAATATTAACAGAAGATTAGGCTATTTAAAGTTGCAAACAATAGACCATTTTATTTGGTCCATTTAAGTAAAGACGTGTTACTTAAGTAGAAATAACCAAAGGAAGGTGGACAAAGGAAAGAAAAGGAGACTATTAGAGCAACTCATACCCCAAACCAAAGCAGCAGGTGACAGCTCCAAATGGGGATGTCCAAAGGCAAGGAAGGATGTGTTATTTGAGAGCCTGCAGCATGACAGGCTTCTATGAAATCTTTCACTTCATCTAATCCTCACTCATTCTTGACCACATCTTTCTATAGCAATTCAATTTAATAAGCATTTAAAAAGTGCATACCATGTAGCAGACACTGTGTTACACACTAGGAATACAAAGTCAAATGTAAAAGTCCCTACCCTTAAGGAGCTTACATTAAATTAAACATTATTCTTTGAATGTTTTATGGATTCTCCTGTCAGTTGGACTGTATATCTGATATCCCAAATTATTATATTGTAATAAGGAGGTATAATAATTGATAATAAAAATGATTATCATGTGAAAAGGTATTTTGAAATTCTGTGGGGCAAAGAGGAATATTTTTATATGATCCCTTTAAAATTGCTTAAGTATTTCACTAAATATTGTAGTTCAGGGAATGACTGAATTGGAAAGATTCATGATTCCTTTTAGAAATATCTTTTGAGATATATTTTTCTGGAGTGTAAGTGTATGTATGATTTTGAGTGGTGTACTCTAACTGAATGCTAGTATTTCATACATAACAGGTGTCTCTTTATGCTATATTTTTGTGTAATTTTTATTGGCATTTGGAAAACTGAGATAGAAAGTCTTTTCAGTATTTGTTCTCATTGACTGTAAATTACACAAATGTTCAAAGACTATTTGATGCCTTGGTACCAAATTTTGCTGTTACCATAAAATCCCTAATTTTGAATATTTTTTGTCTTCTCTGAAATATAAGTGGGTTAAAATCTTGCTATGCAAAGAGAAATAAAGGAAGTGTAAGGCATATATGAGCTGGAAGTGAGTGGGTCACAAAACTGTAATCTAGTAGGCATGCAATTCATTCTTTCTACTAGAGCAAAATATTTTCCTGATAAGAAATACAAATTAGTCAGCTAACTACTTCTCATAGGTAAGTTCAAATTAGGTTGTATAATAGGATATTAAGTAAACAGAAGATAGAATTTATTTCTATCAATTTGAATTCAGTATGGATTACAGAGAATTAAAAGGAGAGGGTTAAAGAAGATTTTAGAATGCTAAACCTCCCATTGACCCATTATCTTGGATATTAAGGGTTTTTTCTTCTTTATCCCCCCCACTGGGTCAACAACAGCCAGTTAGTTAAAAGGTATTTATTAAGCACTAACTTTGTGTCAATTCTATTTCTAAATACTAATGATACATGAAAGGCAAAACACCAACCACAAGAGTTCCAGCCTCCTAAGAAATGTGGAATCTAATGGGAGAGAAAACCTCTTTAAAATATCTAAATACACATGAGATTTAATCTGAAAAGGGAAAGATTTTAGCAGTTAGATGAGAGGGGCAGGAAAAGACTCACATAAAGTAGGATTTTAAATGTGTCTTGAAGGAAGATAGGGAAACTTAGAGATTGAGATAAAATGCTATATAGCATTCTACATATGGTGGATGGAGAGGCCAAAGGCCAGGAGAAGCAATGTTTTGTTTAAAGAATTACAAAGAGGTCATTGGGGTAGTTCTGGAGGATAGGATAGAAGAAGAGTGGAAAGGTAGGAATAGTGGGAAGGAAAAGGGGAAGGGAATATATATGTATATGTAAGTATATATATATATATATATATATATATAATAAACTACTACTATGTGGTAGCATGATGGTATATCCTATATCTTAAACTGCATTAAAAAGAAGTAATTATAAAAACTAAAAACTATCTGATACTGGCTCAGAAATAGAAGGGTGGATCAATGAAATAAATTAGGGACTAAATGACCTCAGAAATCTAGTGTTTAATAAATCTAAAGAGCCCAGCTTTTGAGAGAAGAACTTACTGCTTGACAAAAACTGCTGGAAAATTGGAAAACAGTATGGCGAAAATTAGGTGTATATCAGATCCTATATTGAGATAAGGTCAAAATAGGTATATGATTTAGACATAAAGGGTGACATTATAAATTAATTAGGGAAATATAGAATAGCTTACCTGTCAGATCTATGGAGAAGGGAAGAATTTATGACCAAACAAGAGATAGAGGACATTACAAGATATAAAATGAATAATTTTAGTTATATTAAATTTAAAAAATGTTTGTACAAGCAAAAACAATGCAAACAAGTTTATGAGAAATCAACAAAATGGAGAAAAATTTATAGCAAATTTCTCTGATAAAGGTCTCATTTCTCAAATATATAAGGACAAATTTAGAAGAATACAAATCATTCTCCAATTGACAGATAGTCAAAGGATATAAATAAACATTTTTCAGATGAAGTAATCAAGGCTATCAATAATCATATGAACAAATGTTCTATATTCTTCTTGATTCAATGAATGCAAATTAAAGCAACACTTCACACCTATCAGATTAACCAATATGACAGTAAAGTAAAATGATAAATGTTGGAGGGTATGTGGCAAAATTGGGATAGTAATGCATTGACCTTGGAATTGTGAACTGGATAGAGCCATTCTGGAGGGCATTTTGGAATTATGCCCAAAAGGCTATACCATAATGCATACTCTTTGATCCAATAATATAAGTATGAGGTCTGCATCCCAAAGAAATTTCAGAAAAGGGAAAGGGTGTACTTGCACAAAAATATTTATAGCTATTCTTTTTGTGGTGGCAAAGAATTAAAAAATAAAGGGATTTCCATCAATTGCCAAACAGCTGAACAGATAATGGTTATGGAATTTTATTGTGTTATAAGGAATAATGAACAGTATAATTTCAGCAAAAGCTGGAAAGACCCATATGAACTTATGCATAGTGAGATAAGCAGAATGAGAAAAACATTGTACACAGTAGCAGCAATATGGTGGAATGATCAAATGTAAGAGACTTAGCTACCATCAGCAATGTCATGATCCAGAACAATTCTGAGGGACTTATGACAAAGAATGGTTCCCACCTCCAGAGAAAGAACTGTTGGAATAGAAATGCAGATTAAAGCATATGATTTTTTTACTTGTTTATTTGGGTATATGTTTTTGGATATTGTTCTTATAAGATTATTCACTTACAAGAATGAAAAATATGGAAAAGTTTTACTTATAATACATGTATGATCCAGATTGAATTGTTTCCCAGCTCTGGGAGGAAGAGAGGGAAGGATAAAGGGAGAGAATTTGGGCCATATAACTATGGAAAACTTTTATGGAAACTTGTTATTAAATTTAATTGGTAAAAAAGATTAAAAATTTAAAATGTATTAGATACTATATTGTGCTATGTGACTTACAAATATTACCTCATTTGATCCTGAATAGGCAAGTTTGAAAATCTTTCAGGGTCAAATAGAAAAGTTTATATTTGGTCCTGGAGATAACAGAGATCCACTTGAAAGTTATATCTATTATCACATTCAATTGCTCTGGTAATAATGAAGTATCATTGTTAACAATAAAATGTAGAAGTATATTGGAATTAAAATGGGTGTGAAAATATATTGATTTCTTGTGGGAAAAATAGAAATATGTTTTGACTTGATGTCACATGATATTCAAAGAGAACTTTGAGCTGAGTCAGTCCTAAGCTTTGGAAAAAAACATCTTAAAGACTGAGAGAAGGACGATTGGATTGAAGTAGAGAGTTCAAATACATGGCTACTATAGTAGTTCAGGCAAGAAGTGATCAGGTCATAAACTTAGATTTTGGACATTTGAATGGAGAGGAGGAATAATATTCTAGAGATATTATTAAGGTAGAAATGAGAGGACTTGGCAATGGCCTGAATATGTAGGGTGATTGACAATGAAGAAGCAAAATTCACAGGGAGACGAGAGGTCTGGATGGCTGAGAGAATGGTATTGCCATTGAAGGTGACAGGGAAATTCAGAAGTGGGAGGGATTTGGAGGAGATGAAGATAATGAGTTTTGTTTTGGCCATATTGGTTATAAGATGCCTAAGGAACACTTAGTTTGAGATACCCAAATGGTATATGTGTATTTTAGAAATCTGTCACACTCATTCTTCAGAGAGATGAGGGATGGATATATCAGATTATGAATCATTTGCTGAGATGATTCTTTTACCCATAAGAAGATCACCAATTAAGCTAGATATTCTTTCCTTATGCATTGACCTGACAGGTAGACTATTCTATTCTTCTCTAATTTGTTTTTGGTTTCACTATTTGTGTTTAGATCATATACCCATGTTGACCTTATCTTGGAATACAGTGTGAATGTTGGTCTATTCCTAGTACCTACCATACTCATCATTTTCAAATTTTCCTAACACTTTTTGTGAAACAGTGAATTTTCATTTCAAGGTTTAGATACTTTGCTTTGGAAAACACAAAATTACTATGATCATTTATTTGTAGGTTTTGTGAATGTGACTTATTGCCCTGAGCAACTACTATATTTCTTAGTACTGAAATAGTTTAATGATTTCTGCTTTGTAAAAAATTCTGAGATCTGATACTCCCAGTCACTTTCCTTCAGACTTAAAAAAAATGTCCCCTTGATATTCTTGACATTTTGTCCTTCTAGATGAAATTTTTCCTAGCTCTATACAACATTTTGCAGCAGTTAGATTGGTATGACAATGAATGTGTATATTAGGTAAAATTATTGTTTTTTTATATTTGCTAAGCTTCCCCAGGAGCAACTAATATTTGCCTAATTGTATTGATCTGACTTCATTTGTGTGAAAAGATTTTTTGTAATTTTGATATAGTTCCTGGGTTTTTTTTTGGCAGATAGAATCTCAAGTATTTTGTATTATCGAATGTTAATTTAAATTGAATTTCTTTTTTTCCATCTCTTGCTACTGGACTTTGTTGGAAATATATAAAAGTGATGATTACTTATTTGGGTTTATTTTATATCATGCAATTTTGCTGAAGTTGTTGATTATTTCCACTAATTTTTTTTCTTGGTTCTCCATGATTCTTTAAGTATAGCATAATATCATCTTCAAAGAGCAATAATTTTGTTTCTTCATTGACTGTCATAATTCCTTCAAATGATATTTCTTTTTTATCATAGTTAACATTTCTAGTACAATATTGAATAATAGTGGTGATAATAGGTACCCTTGGTTCACTCTTGATCTTACTGGGAAGGGTTCTAGCTTATCCCCATTGCAGATAATTCTTGCTGAAGATTTTAGATTGGTACTTTGAATGGATTTAGCCAAACAAAGCTTACTTTCCCTAGTTACACTATTTTTTTCTCATCAGTTAATCTCCTATTTTTTTTTTATTCAGATCCTGAGGAAGTAATATCAACTGCCTAAAATAATTCCCGGAACAGATAAAGTCTAGAAGATGTTTTAGAAGATGTTTTGTTAAAAAACAAATAGCCTAATTTACATAGGGGCAGGATTTAGGTCATTATTCATATTACAAGGCCAAATTGGAATAGTTTGATCTTTAAAAGAGAAGTGGCATAGTCAGGATGGTAGAGGGAGGTTCTTGTAGTGGTAATGGAAAATGAGGAATATTCTGACTCAGTGAAACAAAAAATTGTTTAAATACTGGAAAAGTAGTAAAAAAAAAAGGAGGTGTCATTGGGAGGGCCCTATGTTCTAGTGAAAGCTGGATGCATGAATGAGGAAGAAAGAAGTTTAAGATGAAAAGGAGTGTGCTAATTATTACGTTGGACTTTGAAAGGTTCTAGTGGAAAAGGTAGTGTGATCCATTGTAGGACATTGGTGGTGAAGGGTTGAGATGGATGTCTGATGGAGTAGTGAGTAGAGAAAGAGTAATAAAATTTTCCTACTGTTTACCAGCAGGATCAGGATCATTTGCATGAATTGAAAATAAATGTATGGAAATATAATGATCTTTAAGCAGTGAATCCAGGTTGGAGAAAAGTCCATTGAGGAAATCAGGCATGGGGGTTAGAGAGTTCAAGTTCTTCCCTAAAGCTCTAACTCCTGGCAGATATTGAATCCTATTCAAATCAAGAAGAGATGTCTCAAAGAAAGCAGAGATATAGCAGGCTGCTAAGGAGAAAAATATGTGTTCTTTGTACTGGACAAAATCTTGGGAAACAAGAGATAGAAGACATTATCAATCTAGAAGAAGAAAAAGTCAGATGTTGGGAGGTGGACCAATTTCTTCCCAACACATATACTTATGACATAGGCTGGAAGCCAGCATGGCCCAAAATAAAGGAGTTGGTTGAGGTTCTTGGCATTTCATACAAATCTCCTAGAATTTGGGGCCAAGAAAAGAAAGGAGCTGGTTGCTGCCAGTGACAAAGGTATTTTGTTTGTTTGTTTGTTTGTTTGGTGGGGGTTGAGTATTGAGACTGCATCAAAAGCCAGCCCTAAGCAAAGTTTTCATTTACTTTGGAACCCTCCCTATATCTTTGACTTCTAGAACCTTATTCCCATCAGGTTCCACCCCCAAAATAACTTTACAAAGATTCTAGTAATGAGAAAATATTTGATCTAAATCTAAACTCATTTCCAAGTTTAATATTCTATAGGTAATTGGCAAGCCACTTAACTCTGTTTGCCTCAGTTTTCTCATCTGTTAAATAAGTTGCAAAAGGAAATGGGAAACTACTCTGGGATCTTTGCCATGAAAACTCCAAGTGGAATGGCAAAATTTCTGAGATGACTAAAAACGACAGAAGAACAACAATTGTAAATGGTAGTTCTAAATGTTGGGAAGACAACATAGGCAAAGAAAAAAAAAGATGGTCTCTGCCTCCCAGAAGTCCCAATTCTAAACGAATTGGAAAGGGGTGAGGAGATTCACCATTAGTGGAGAGTGGTATTTAAGTTTAGAAAATCTGAAGCATAACCTAAGATTATCGAAGATTAGAAGGCTTTGGGCAACATATTTTATAAGTCATTAAATGATGAATACTAGATTACTGAATATGTCTTGGAGTCAGGACTAGAGTGATGATCTTGGCAGTACCTAGATGCTGGGTTGGCTACATATGGAAAACGTGGCAGAATTCCTACACAGATTTGGGTAAGCTACAGTGGGGCTTTTGTAAGAAATTCTTAATGGATACAATAAAAAAAAGCCACCAATTAACCAAGCTCAAGCTATGTCCTGCTGAGTTATATTTACTTTTTTAACTCTTTGAGGAAAGTTTTTCATTTTTTAATGTCACTGTAGCACCTTGAATAAAAAAAGGATCTTGTCATCTCAGAATCCTAGAATCTTAAGCATTATGAAACCACAGAAGTCATCCAAAACCCAAAAGAAGATTTATTTATAACATACCTATAAAGTGGTCATCCAGCTGCCAACTAAAGATAATTAAATCTATTTCATTCTCTTCAAGGAGGGCTCATTTCCATTTTGGACAGTTTCCAATGTCAGGATGCTGCCCTTTTATTGAACAGAAAGTGATTTTTCACTTTAACAGAATAGTCCCAGTTCTATCCTTTTCAATCAAGGTCAATGAGTTAGGCTCTCTAATCTTTCATATAGAGTGTCCCAAAAATCTTAGTGACGTTTTAAGCTATTAAAGGTTTAAAAAAATCCTATATTGGTAGATCACTTATGCACAATTATAAGATTCATTGGTAAAGTGTTTTCTGAAGTCAGCTAGATCAACCCCCTCAGTTTATATGAGGTAAGAGATATGAAATGACTTGCTCAGGGTCACACAGGTAACAAAAAGAAAGGCACTTTCCTCTAGGACACAGCCTTGCAATAAAAAAAAAAACAAACGTACTGATGTTGAGGCAGGTGGTTAGCTGTCATAGATTCTACTAATAAGGAAAGGTCTCTTTTAACATTGGGTAGAACTAGCAAATCTTCAAGACTAGCTCTTTACCTAAGATCACACAGGTAATATAGAGGTAGAATTCCAGCTCAGCTTCCATGACTTCAGTGTTAGTGCCATTTTCACTCTATAGTGGTAGCTTCTTCTTCTTCCTAAGTCTTCTCAAGTCTACATGCTCCCATTCTTTCAAACACTCTTCATATCATGGTCTATATTCTTTTTCCCATCTCTGCAAACTTGCCTCTTGATATATTCTAGCTTGTTAGCATCCATCCTAAATGGCCATGCCCAGCACTATATAATCCCCAAGATGTTATATATAACATGGCAGGATAAAGCAGGGATGTTGCCTCCCTCATTGCACCAGATATAATATTCTTTGAATGCTGTCTAATATCACTTTTTGGACTGCTATTTCATTGCTGATGCATCCTCAGCTTGTGATCCATTAAAACTATTAGCTATGTTTAAAGGATAATTTTAGAGTTCTCATCAGCCAGTCAACCATTATGTCCACATAAAAAGCACGTGTTAATGCTGAATTAGAACTTTCTCATCAGTGACGAAGAATGATTTGATTGAATGAAGGTGATTTGATTAGGAAGTGTGAGGGGTAGAGGCAGCTGTGACTCAGTGCATGAGAGACGATCTAAGCTCAAATCTAGGCTCAGACACTTTCTAGCTATGATCCATTGGGAAGATCTCTTCACTTATGCATGTCTAGGAGGTTCAAGGAATAGACTGTTGGACTTGAAGTCAGAAAGACCTGAGGTCAAAATTAGCCTCAGACATTTCCTGGCTGTGTGACACTGGGCAAGTCACTTAAACTATTACTGCCTGATAATAAAGGATTTATTAGAGAAAGAAATGGAAAACTGCTCCATTGTCTTTGTCAAGAAAATCCCATTGATATCTACGATCACTGGGATCATGAACGAATGTCTGGTAAACAACACAAATATTAGGAAGGGCAAAGTAGCCTTTTTATATTAAATCAGTACCCTATGGGTTATTTTTTATATCCTGCACAGGAGTTCAATAAGTTCTCAATTTATTGGAAGTCAAATGAGTCAGAAACTCACAAACCATGGAAATGATCACATAAATCCCAGCCAGAAAAGTTTGCTATGGATCACATATGTGACTTTCCATTATGCTTAATACTTGAATACCAATCAACATTCCTAATGTCAAAAATAAAGGATCCCAATATGTCTCCTCTCTTATCCTCTCCATATCACCTTTGGAAGCTACCTCTTTTCTTTCTTTTTTAATTTTTAATTTTTATTCATTAAAATGTTATTGTATATTAGTTATAAAAAACTTCTTTGTTAGAATTAAAACCTACACGTCCCAATATTTTACTCTATGTTTTTGCTCATTTCTAGATTTAAAAACTTCATTTTAAACTGAAACCTGTAATTTATCCAGGTGGGGAACTTCCAGTGTAAAACAAGAACAACACCACTTCAATTAATGGAGATGGGCAACTTGCTGATAATCTGTAGTCTTACAACAATGGTTCTTAGCCTTGGGTGAGTGTGTGTATGTTGTGTACCCACCTGGCAAACTGGTGAAGCCAATGGAATCCTCAGAGAAAAAAAGTTCAAATACATATATATATATATATATATATATATATATATTGATGTGTGTGTACATAAATGCACATATGTATATATGTATATATAGATAATATATAGGATTGCAAAAACTAATTATTCCGAAATACAGCTCTATCCATCTAGCAATTTCTCATTTATTAAAGTGCACTGACCCTAGTTTAAGACCCCTGACTCATTTGTCTGAGGGCACTGACATGTTAAATATACTTGGCAACATAGAGGTGGAATGGGTCATAGTGGTCATTCTGTCTAACATTTTTGTTTTATAGATGAGGAAATTTAGGTTCAGAGAATATCAAGTAGTGGGATGTGAACCCAAGTTATCTGATTCTATAACCAGCATCTTTCCTTGATAGTCCATGATCTCATAGTATTTCCTAAAGGTAGTATTTGAACCCAGGCCTTCTTGGCATGAAGTCTGGCCTTCTCTCTAGTCTACCATGTTGCCTCCTTTCTAGTCTTTATAGAGGAGACTGGTCGAGGCTTCGATTCTGATTTCACTGGTATAAGGAATTCCCAGGCGATGAAATTCTCTACCAATGTGGGCCAGCAGCATCTTCTCTGAAAATATTCATTCTGAAGAGCTACCCAAAGCACTGACAGGTTAAGTGATAAAAACAAAGGATATACAAGCAATATCTGGCACTGATGGCAATAGAACCCAGGCTTCCCCAGTTTGGGGACCAAGAGACTAACCCTCCTCCTCTCTTGGAGGCTTTATAAATAATGTAATAATACATGTATAAGATATAGATTTGTTAACATTCATCAGAGTATTATGCCCAGCAAGAAAGAGTGGCTCACATCCTTGGGGATCTCAGTAAGCATTAATTGATCATACGGATGATAATTATTGTTGTATTCATTGTCATTTTCAAAAAGAAATTAAAGAACTACAGATGGAAGCAGGGACTTGTCACCATAAACAGCTTGGCAGCACATTCCTTACACATTTCCAATGTCTCCCCAAAGGGTTGTCTTCTGCGCCTTCTGCTTGTTAGTGTCTGAGACAGCACCTTTGACTTATCCATTAAGAGAAAATGAGAAATTAAAAGTATCCAAGTGAGCTGCAAATGAGTTCAGGAAATGAATATTACATCTGTAAGCTCCCTAGTGTTCTCTGACCAAGGAGTACAAAACTATATTGGAAACAGAGCAAGAGAAATCAGAGTTTGTTTTCCTACATTTTAAAAATAAAAACTGGAAGGTTTCTAAGGTAATGTTCCCTACAAAGGAGTTATGACATGTTAAGTGAAGTTTCCACTGGGCACCAGAGGGCATAAAGCACCTTGGAACAACTAAACATTTGAAAGAGTAGTTCAGTCTAATTTAGGTCCAATGGCACAGTCCAGAGGAAAGTAGGAACAATAATTGTCAATATCTGAATGCAAATGAACTTTTTTTTCTTTCAGAATAAAGACCTTTGAACCAATGAACTTTGAAAGGGCTCTTAATAACTGCATAAAAGCAGAAAGTCAGATGAATTTGAGGGTGAGCTTTGGAGTAAGGATGTCCTGTGTTCAGGTGTTTCTTTTTCATGTGCTCTAGTTACAGGATCATCCACACAGTGCCTTGGACATGCCTCTGAGCATATAAGTATTATAACACAGAACTATCAAATGGGTTTAATGGATATGATTTTAAACACTAAGAATCTCCCACTTTTTGCATTTTTGGAATCATTACATCAGACAGTCTGCCTATCCTGGCAAAATAAAGAAATAAATGAATTAAAATGAAAGCAGAATAAGAAGGCAAAAAGATGTATAACACTCCCTTAAAAGGAAAATCATATGAGAAAAAAGGAGGTGGAAGGAGAGGGAGAAGAGAGAGAAAGAGAGAGCGACAGAGAGAGGACAGAGAGAGAGAGAGAGAGACAGACAGACAGACAGACAGACAGAGAGAAGAGTCAGAGAGAGAGAGAAGATGGAGTCAGAGAGAGAGAGACAGAGAGAGACAGAGAGAGAGAGAGACAGAGAGAGAGAGAGAGAGAGAGAGACAGAGACAGAGACAGAGAGAGAGAGACAGAGAGAGAGAGGACAGAGAGAGAGACAGACAGACAGACAGACAGACAGACAGACAGACAGACAGACAGACAGACAGACAGAGAGAAGAGTCAGAGAGAGAGAGAAGATGGAGTCAGAGAGAGAGAGACAGAGAGAGACAGAGAGAGGTTGGAGGGGGAAGATGATTTCAAGTCTAGTCAATGACTCTTAATGGCTGTGCAATCTAAGTCAATTCCCTCAACCCCCCAGCTCCCTAGGCATCTCTCTAAGATAAAATGTTTGTTCATTTGCAATGGTAGAAGGGATTTTCTTACCTATTAGCTTTCTATACCAATGAATTCAGAGGTCTGGTCCTTGAAAGAAACAAACAAAAACTAAGATATTAATAAGGTGGCAGGCATTTCTAGCATTTTACTGGATATAGCATTATTTCAGCAGAGTGGAAAACCAAACATGTGTCAGCGATTTAATGAAGCTGTTATAGATTGCAAACCAAACACTGTATTAGAAGATATGAGAAATATGTAACAGTAATACTGCACAAGAATCAACTTTTAATGGTTTTACTATAATCAACAATGCTAGGAAATCCAATAGACCTCTAATATACTCATGATGAAAAAGGCTGTCCACCATCAGAGAAGAAACTGATGAAGTCTTCAAGCGTATTGAATAGTAACATTTTCATTTTATTTCCTTCATGAGTTTTTTTTATAAGCAAAATTTATCTTCTTTCACAACATGACAAACATGGAAATATGTATTGCATGAGAGCACATGTAGAACCTGCTGTCTTGTGGATTGAGGAGAAAAATGAGGGAAGAGGAGAACAGGAATCGTGAAAAGTCACAAAATGATTATTAAAAACTACTTCTACTGGTTATCTGGAAAAGAACAATATAGTGCAAAAAAGAAGATGCAAGAAGTAAAAAAAATTTTTTTTCTTCTTTCTCCCATTGCATACAATGACTTCCAATATATTAGACTTATTATTGAGCCCATTTATGCTCAATAATTAAATAGAACCAAATGAGGAAAAAAGGACCTATGGAAGAAATATAAATGGTATGGAGTAATTTCATTTAGAAAAGAGGCTTTGAAGAAGTTAATAATGTTGTCCAGGAATTTGCAATGTTCATCATTCAGAATATTAAAATAATAAATTAAGAAATTATCTTACATTGGCATATCAGAAAAGATTCAGTCTAGATTTAAGGAATGAATATTTTAAAAAATTAATTGTTTTAATTTTATTTATTTTATTTTTTATTTTAATAACAAGTTTCCATATAAGTTTTCTGAAGTTGTATAATCCCAATTATTATCTCCATCTCTTTTTCCTTCTCCACTGCCAGGGCTGGCAAGTCCTTAAAACTGGGCTTTTATCATGTATTGTATTTTATTTTATTGTATTATCATGCAAAAATATTTTAAATAAGGAATTTCTAATAGAAAGTATCAGAAGGTGAGAAATATCAAAGCATATACTTCTCTCAATCTCTTCTTGTGCAGTATTATGCCTTTCCATTTTGGTCCTCTCTGAGGAAAAATGAATGGACTAGACTATTTCTTTTTATGGTTACTTTGATTCCTTTAGTTATCTTACATCTTTACTTTCCTCTTCATTTTACACAAATTGGAGGTAGGTTTTCATTAATCTGGCAAGGATTTATTAAATGCTTACTATTTGCCAGGTATTTCCTTGGCAATGAGAACTTAAAGACGAAATCACTCTCTGTTCTCAAAGACCTTATAAATAGATAGATATGTTTATCAAGAGAGATCTTTCCCTGAAAAGTATATCATTTTTATTTCTTTCAGAAATGGAACACACACACACACACACACACACACACACTCCTGAAAGATGAAGGGGGAAAAAAGCCAAATCCATAGCAAGATGTACAAAAAGGGAAAGAGTATGTGAAGGGAAATCTGTAAGACCTTTGAATGCATTAAGCTGTCGATATATCAACCCCCAAATACCACCCTTCTCCCCCCCAAAACAACTTAATCTATTGGAAATGCTTTAGAGTCATTAAGACTTCCCTTCTGAACAAGTAGACAGTCTTTTAGAAAGGAGTGCCATTGAAATGCTTGCTCAGGAGTGAGATAATGACTGAAAAATATTTTAGACTGAAGAGTCAAAAAAGGGATTAAAAAATGGTAAAACAGAATACAGCATGATTCATAGATAGAAGATTAACAAGGAATAGGTCTGTCTGTACTCTTTCATGCATTATTAGGACTTTAACATTTTTTTTACTGTAAAGTTTCATTTTTTTTTTACCTATAGCATGTTTTTGGAAAATATCTATGAAATGTTAATAAATCAGAATGAAGTATCTAATTCATGACTGTTTGATCTTCTCTTACCTTGATTACTTTTAGGAAAAATAACCAACAAATTTTTACTTATATATAGTATATATATATATATATATATATATATATATATATGAAACACTTATATATAGTGTTTTAAATTAATGTACCCACACACCATAGGTGGCACAGTAGAGAGAGTGCCAAGGATGGAGTTAGAAGACCTGAGTTCAAATCTAGTATCAAATACTTACTGTATGACTCTAGGCCAGTCACTGAATCCTATTTGCCTCATTTTCTTCATTTGTAAAATAAGCTGGAGAAAAATGACAAACCATCTGAATATATTTGCTAAGAAATCCCCAAATGGGGTCATGGAGAGTTGGACATAACTAAAATGACTAAATACTAACAATCATATACAATGGTCACTGTCTTCAAGAGCTTTGTGATGGTCACCTTACTATAGGGAGAACTGAAAAAGTTGTTTTCTCTTTTCTAGCAACTAAATCTTTAATGAGTCAGAGGATACGCCAGCCTTAGGATGGATTTAGATTAATTTAGAAAAGAGCAATACACAGTGAACCATTACCACCAATACTGAAGGTCTGTATGGAAACATATTCATTTGAAACAAAATATCCCATATGGCTTCCCAGAATTACAGAATTTGGAAAAATGAAGGATAACTGAGAAATCTTCCAGTCTAATTATCATCTGATCAAACATTCATTCTAGACCCCATCCCCAAAAGATTTCAACTGAAGTCTTCAGGTGATAGGAAATGACTACCTTTTAATGATGAGCCATTCCATGATGTGATCATTCTAATTTTAAGAATTATTTATTACTACAATTAGCCTAAATATGTGTCTCTTCTATTTCCACTCATTAACTTTAGTTTTGCTCAGTGGATTTAGAAGAACTTTTCATCTTCCACACAACAGCTCTTCATGTATGTAAAGTAAATTCTCTTATCCCCTTTTCTTCCTTTCTTCAGATTAGCATTCTCAGCTGTGTCAAATTATCTTAATATAGCCTGGTCAACAGTTTCTTTCATTCAATCATTTAACTATGTCAAATAAATAATAATGGAGGAGGTGCTTTATTTATTGTTTAATACTAGGAAAACTTGCCAGTGTTTCCCTGTTGCAAACAAAAAATAGCCATTGATATACAGAATGATTTTGATTGTATTAAATGGGGCCATTCTTCTTTCTATGCTTTTGTTTTGGATTTTTAGATGTGTATTAAATTAAATGGAGATGAACGGAATTTATAGCCACACTTTTCAGACTACCTACTCACAACAGGCAGCTATGATGCCTTGTCAAGACCTCTATAGAAGGAGTGAGAGGTCATGGGTTTGAAATATGATTCTTCTCCTTCACTCTGGTTCTCAGTTTCTTTTTCTGTTAAGTGAGAGGCTAGAATGAGACTATATTTAAGACTCTCTGACCTTTAAGTCAAGGATCTCATGATTGCTTAATGAGAAAATGTAAAAGGGATACATTTGTGAGCAATAGGATGGCCACATACAAGAACAGAATTCTAGGGGAAGGTCACTGAGTGTGTTAAAAGATCAAAATATGCATTAACTACATGATATAGAAGCTAAAAATATAACAGGCTTAGATAAGGGAGAGACAAAGGATACTTAATGGAAAGAGATAATTCTATTCATGTGTATCATGATTAATATTTAACAATAGGCTCTGGTGGGGAAATTAACATTTTATTATTATATTATATTAATTATTGGGTTTTTTTACTTCTCCATACATTTTTTGATAAGCAATTGCAGTTCAGTGGAAGTTCTCAATAATTAGACAGTGATTATCCCAGTGAGGTTGGCTCTATGTGATAACTGTGATCATAATCTCCCTTGTCCTGATTATAAATTTTTTTTCTTAACTCAACTACTTTCAACAATAAATGATCCAGTACAATTCAGAGGAAATTATGACCAAAAATACTTTCCTTTTCCAGAGAAAGAACTATTGCAGTTGGAAGACAAATCAAAGCATATGATTTTTCACTTTATTTTTTTTATTTGGAGGTTTTGGTTTATATGAGCATTCTCTTACAAAGATGAAGAATATGGAAATATATTTTTCATTTTATATATATATATATATATATATATATATATATATATAAAACCCAGAAAAAATTGCTTGCCACCTCTAAGAAGGGGGAAAGAAGGGAGGGAGAGAATTCATACAACTTCAGAAAATTTATATGGAAATTTGTTATTATATGTATTTCATAAAATAAAATATTTCTATAATAAAAAATAACCTGGTAGTTTTGATTATTTTTCAGCTTGACACAATCAACAAAACAGCAAAACAAAACAAAAATAAAAAATAACAAAACAATGAATCAAAGTAAAGAGTAAATACAGTGAAGCTTATATATATATATATATATGTATAATAAGTATTCATTAGGAGAGGGGAGAATAATTCTGGTGAGACTCCCCAAGAACACAGAATTTGGAAGCGTGGAAGGAACTTGAGCGTTCTTTTGGTCCCAATCAGTTTGGCTAATATGATTTGCCAATTTCTGAGGTATAATTCCTCACATAGTGGATTGAAGCCATCACTGGTTCCACTGCATTTTGCTAGGATAAGATCATATATCAAATACCTTGTCTAATATGGATATTTCATTTTAAGACTGTCCCTAATAGGATGAGATACATTCAGAGGAAGATGATCATGGAAGTAAAGAAACTATGCCATAGGGAACTGATCAAATAATGCAGGGATTTTAGTCATGAAGAAGAGAATATTTAGGGGGACATATTATTGCTGGGTCTAAGTATTTAAAGAACTGACCTTTAGAAGTAGAAATTAGACTTGTCTTGCTTTCAATGAACTATCTGTACTTAATTTTATCTTCCTATAATTTTTATCTATTCTTTTGCTCACGGTAAATCGTAAATACTTGTTGATGTGGAACAGGGAGGAAACACAGAGATCTCCTATTTCAGTGAGATACGTTTATACAGAAGGAAACATGGACTCTACAATGTGAAAAGACTTGTCAGTAGTTTTATAGGTAAAGGTAGCTGGGCCAGAGGGCTGTTGAAGGGTGAATCAAGCAAGGTGAATTTCATTATAATTCTGAGATGTTGGGGTTCTGTGAAATCAGAAATACAAACTCATTCTTCAAGGTTCTTAATAAGAATAGCATTTAAAGCAAAAATAAACTTTTTTTAAAAGTCCCCAAAAAACCAAAAGAGTAGAAACAAACTTTTTTTATTCTTGTTTGCAAGAGTTACTTCTCCCTCATTTGTCCTTCACAAAACCATACTTACTTATTTAAGTTAAACTAATCTATCACGTTCTCACTCTCCTTTATCAGTTTTCATCAAAGGCACTAATGCATTTCCAAATTTTGTGAGTAACAATATTTTGTACATGATAAGGCTTCATAAATATTTGAAGGAATTTATTGAATAGATTCTTTCTATTCACTTACATTCTCAGGGAGAGAACCAGTAGAATCAGTAGAATATGAGTGCATTTAAATGTTAAAATTATCCTTTGGTCTGTTTATTGCATAGTTTAACTTATTTACCAGTCCCCTTATGTCATATCTAGTAATATGATAGTAACTGATCTCTAATTTAGAAGTATTTCTCATGAGCATTTGCAATTCAGCCATGAATCAAGTCAATTGCATACCCAGTGTCCTTGGGCATTTGGGGTATACATTTTAAAAAAGAAAAGAAAAAAAATCCAGTTCTTGCCTTGATTCTGACCAAATTACTCACCAATAACCACATTATTTTTGCATTTCTCCCAATGACTTTCTAATGAGGCTACCCCTGGAATGCTGTGTTCAGATTTCAGCACCCTCTTCTCAAAAGGAAATGATAGAAAAATCCAGAGGAGAAAGCATCCTTTTGGTTAAGAGAAAAAGTTCATTTTCTTAAGATGAGGGAGTAAGCACTATATGTCTTCAGACAACCTCATTAAGCATGGAGATACTTTTCATCTACAAATGACATAGAATAAACAAAGGGTATTCCTATATTATATTGTTGTCATTGTTCTTCATTTTCAGAGGACCAATGACTTCACAAGGTGATACCTTGACTTATGTATAAATTGGATTTAAGTGAGTCAAGGTTGTGCCAAATTGTCAGTCTCATTCAATACAAGAGTCATCCAAGTCTAATGGAAAGACTAAAGTCAGGACAACTGGAAATGGCCTGGTATACATTGGATGACCTTGACATCTTCCATCTATGACCAGGTTCTAATGATTCCACAGTGCCTGCTTCAGCCATCTTCATGGCTATTGGAAAAAAAAATTGTCCTCACATGCCCATTCCAATGGACAAAGTCTTCATGTGTGCTTGGAGTAGTCATCTCCCTAAATAAACAACAGATCTTAGGTTTGTTGGTTACCCTCAACCTAGTTTAGCCCAGTTGTGTGACTCCTTTTCTTGCTTCATGTTCTTGGAGCCAAAGATGAGAGTCTGGAGAAATGTGGATGCCAAAGTAAAGGAGAAGCACTGAAAAGTGGTTGGCAAGTCTTCATACCAAAGGTGCTAATCCTTGCTGGTCGCCCCATACAATCCCAACACACTACCTATTATTAAAACTATGTGATCTAATGAGAATGATGAGAAGCATTAAAAGGAATAAAGAATTAGATTGTTCAAAACATGTTCTTACCTTTGACACATGTACCAAAACTTGAAATAATAAAGTAGATCATAGGATCATTGATGCCAAGTTGGAAGGGTCTTCAGCATTAAACTTTGTTGGTTTTTTTTTTTCAAAATGATATTGAATCTACAAAAGAAGAATACTACCTTCCCAAGGAAACATATTAATAGCACAGGTAAGATTTGAATACAGGTGCTTTTATTCAAATTCATATCCCCTTCCTCTCTAACAGAAGATGAAATTTATTTCTTCATTATACTCTTTTAATGCTTCTTCTCCATTTCTTATAATCTTCTACCACATGTCTAAGCATCTTTCCAAGGTCCCTCCAAGCAGCACTGCATCCTGCAAGACCTGCCAATCATGACCACTGTTGGAAGATTAGTAGAGTCTACCAAACTGGTCCTGCAATGTGTGGCATAGGTAATTGAGAAAATACATTTTGAGGGAATTGTAGAAATAGTAGAGAGTGTTTTGGATTCAGAGTCAGAGGAACTGAATTCAAATCCTGACTTTTTCATCTATTATTTATTTACATGACCTTGGGAAGTCACTTAACCATTATAGACCTCAATTCTCTCACCTATAAGGTGAGGTGGTTGTGCTGGATGACCTCTGAGATTGAACATATTGGAAAAGATTTAACTTGAATTCTTTTGGGGGTGGGGTAGAGGAAGGATCAATAGATATGATCATCCTTTGTGCAGGAGGAAAAATCTTCAAGGATTCCATTACTTTTGCTGAAAACATCTCTTTTATGGCTGCTTCTACCTTCCATTACACACCTCCTTCCTGATCACTGAGAAACACATCTGTGAATGGGAACACTAAGTCCATTCTGTCCCTCTTCTAGCAGTCTTTATTTCCAGAGGAAATGATGGGTCTTCTTTATGGAAAGCCTAATCTCCTCTGCTGTTTAGAACAACACATAATTTATAAAATGGCTAATGGTTTAGACAGATGTTAGGTCAGCGCTGAATCCCTTCCCTCCAGAAGGTTACAGATATGGGCACATTAAACAGACATCTAAGTTTTCAGAGGCTAATGAAACACAGATATTCCTTTCAGCCCTTTAGTCACATACTATAGAAACCTCCTGCATGGTGTCAAATCAATTTGCTGCTTGAGAGAAAAGGGAAAATTAAGGAAAAAAAAACCCTACTGTCACAATTAGCTACTCAAACATATTGTTTGATTTCCATATTAAAGGATTACATACATAAAAGGTCCTCTTCCCCCTTCCTACTCTCTTTCCTAGAGGAAGTAAAAAGATAGGTATTGCAGGCTCTGAGCATCTGGTTTCTGTTTCCAGTTCTCAATCTTGTTTGGCTAGGAGTTATTATGCATTGGTTTCTGGGGGCCTCAGAACAAATGTTCTGTGTAACCAGAATGAATCACTGTTTGGAAGTACAGTTACCTTGAAACGTCCCCCCCTGCCTTTAGAAGTGCCACAAGCCTCTAGTTATAAGCAGGGCTATTGCTTTCTGGCTCGTGTGATTCTCCAGCCAGGAAATAGGTAGACAGTGTCAAGCCTGTATCCTACTGTGACAAGAGCTAGAATGATTCATCATGATGAAGGGATGTGGAAATTTCAGGAGAAGCAATCACCTTCAATTAAAGGCTGCTCACAGACTTCCATTGCCACAGATGGGCCAGGGTGCCTTCAGCTAGAGCAGACTTTACAACACTTGATAATTACTGGTCACAGGACTAATTGCTCTGGTTCCTATAGGGGTTCACACTGAAGAACAAGTATTTCAGTCAGGAAGGGGAAAAAAAAGAGTAGTACATCTGGAATGAAGGATTTTTGGACCTCTTGAGATGATGCTAAATCCCTTTTGATTCACTGAGAGACCTCTGGATGCAGTTAATTCCAAACCAGATCCCAAATTGGGAATTTGAATTTTTTTCAACAGGGAATTTTGTGTTTCCCTTACACCTGCAGGAAGGAAAAACCTTCCCTCTAATGTAAAGGGAAGCACTAGCTTATAAGGAATATGAATGATGATTGTCATGTGTCCCATCAGAGGGAAAACACAACAGTCAATTAAATTTATTTCATATATATATATATATAAATATAAATTAAACAGTCTTTTACTGTATATGAGTTCAACATGATCTGGGAGTCATATTCATTTTGGGGATAGATCAATTGTTAGAAGTTCACAGGATTGAAAACATTTGTGCTTTGTATTTGTGAGAAATTAGCCTATCTATTGCTAGGAAAAGAAGTGACAAATTCTGAATGCATATTGAAACATGTCATTCTCCACTGAATCCATTAATTTTTATGTAAAATAAGCAATATGTAACTTCCTTCACAATTTGACAAAATATGAAATATATATTATATAATATATGTACAACCTATAACATATTACCTGCCATCTTGGGGAAAGGGACGGATAAGAGGGAAGGAGAGAATATGACTGCAAAATATCAAAAACAGTTATTGAAAATGTACATATGTGTAATATAGAAAAAATGAAAATTAAAAGAATAAGTGAGTAATTAATGTGTTAAAAGTAAAATGGTATTGCCCTAAGGCTGTGTTGGTGAACATATGGCATACATACTGGAACATGCCGGGGGGGGGGGCTGCTCCCTTCCCCCTCTCCACACACACTTTAATGGCATTTCTCACATCAAACACCCCTCTGCCCAGCAGCCCAATGGTAGCCCTTCCTCCCTTCTCTGTCTGGGGTAAGGTTTGTGGCTTATATTCAGGTATGATGGTTGCAGTTTGGGCACTTGGTCTACAAAAGGTTTGCCATTACTGTCCTAAGGAACTGTCTTGGGTTGGGACCAATATGGTGGAGTAGAAACAGGAGCTCACTTGAACTGGCCCAAATTCTCCTTCAAACTCTTTTAAAAAATCCTTATTTCCACCCTAGAATCAGTTCTGTGTATTCATTCCAAGGCAGAAGAACAGTAAGGGTTAGACAATGGAAGTTAAGTTAAGTTAAGCAGATACCTAAGAAATAGTGACTTGCTCAGAACCACACAGCTAGGAAGTGTCTGAGGCCAGATGTGAGCCCAGAATCTCTTCTCCTGTCTCTAGTCTTGGCGCTTAATCCATTGAGAGATCTAGTTTCTCCCTCCAACTCCCAACAACTTTAAAATAGTGTCACATCAAAGTCTGGAGTGACAGAGCCAAAGAGAAGTTAGGGTAAAACAGTTTTCCAGAACAAGACAATTTAGAAGGTCAACAGCAAATATATGTAAGACCTGGGTGGTGAGAGAGCCCAGAGTACAGATCAAACCACCTCCAGACAATGCTAGCCCTGGACTTCCAGAGCACTCAGTTCCCAGAGGGAAAAGGGTCAGGCCACTGAGGACCTTTTTGGTAGAGTCCAAGTGTATTTGTAGGGTGAAGATGAGCAAAAGCTGTTGGGGCTGGCTTCAGGGGAGCAGGTACTCTGGTCACAGTTCTAGGGCAGGGAGAAGAACACCAGTGACTGCAATCATAGGAAAGCAGGAGCCTAAGAAATAGTTTCATGGCCAAAAGGAGTGACATGACCTGTGGTTCCAATGACCCAGAGCCTGGTCACAGATCAAGGATGGAGAAGAGTGCTTTTGGCCACTCACAATGGAGTCAGGTTCCTGGTCTTAATTCCAAGGCAGAAAGGAGCACTTGTACTTGCTGTAGGACAGCAGAAGATTGGTCACAGTTCCAAGACCAAGAAGAACAATAGCCACTTGAGTCTAGAGGGGAACAAGGTCCTTTTCTAGGGAAACACTAGAGCACATTCCAGAAGAGCAGTGCCACAGGGTGGCAGGGAAACTGCAATAAATGCTTGCATAAATAAAAAGAGAAAAAAAAGGTTGATGAATTGGGGATGCAATTAAAAAAAAACAACTTTTTTAGTTTAGTAAAAAAATAAAAACCACCAAGTAAACATTGTACTAGAGAAGAAAGAAAATGAAAAGAAAAGGAAGAAAGAGGAAGGAAGAGGAGGAAGACTATGACATAGTGTTTATGTCACTGATGATGAGGTTAACTAGATTTATTTGCTATACATACCACTTTTTTCAGTATAGAAGCAACCAATCTCCTAGCCTGGAGTAACAATCTTAGAATTTCATGGGATGTTAATGAGTGAAATCATTTGTCTATGGTCACATTCCTAGAATGGGCAAAAAGAGAGACTTTTAGCCAAAGCTACCGAATTAAAAAGCTATTCCTCTTTATGTTATGCCACCGAGGCCATTTTTCAATACAAACACTGCGTGTTTTTAAAAATAGACATCTTGCTGTGGCAAAAATACTTGATTTGACTTTAGAGTACTTACGTTCAAAATCTGGCTTGACTACTAGGCCTGTAAGATAGTAAACATCTTCTCTAGGGCTCTCAATTTCCTTAGCTGTAAAATATTTTCATTTGGATGTTGGTTCCAGATCTAAATCTATTACTGTATGAAAAGGTTTAACCTGTGCTCAGAAATTATCCTATACTATTCCCTGTACAGGCCAGAGATGTTTGCAATAGAAACGGTATTGGTGTTTTGCCAAATAAAACACGCATTTTGATTCTCTTACAGATGGTGCACGTTTCAGTAGAACATAATCTATTCCCCTAAGATCGTTGGGATCATACAGATGATGTCCACTAGCTGGCAAAATGGATAGAATATTGGGGCTAAGACAAGGGTCTGAATTCAAACCTGTGTGATCTTTGCTAAGTAGTTTAACTGCTGCCTTAGTTTTCTTACTTTAATATAAGCATAATAATAATACCTCCCTCCCAGGTTTGCAAAGAGGACTAAATGAGTTAATATCTGTAAAGTGCTTAGCATATCATCTGGCACAGAGTAGGTGTTTTATAAATGCTAGCTATCATTATCATTATTTTTATTCCTTGTCTATTTGATACTACTTTTATGGAGTTACTAAAAACAAAACAAAACAAAACAAAAAACAAACAAACAAACAAAAAAAAAACAACACTGCTTTCTCTCTCCTTCCCATCCAGATAGTAATGGTCACCAAATCCCAAAGTTGCTAAGCAACCAAGAAAACCCCAGAATCTTGATACCTTTTTTGGAGAAGTAACTTTCAGAAAAAAAAAAATACAGTGCTATCTCAGTTCATTTCCATGATAATATTATATCTCTGAAATTCCCATATATTCTGGATGTATCCTTCTCTTTTCCATGCCCATCCTGATATGGAAAACAGAGTGGTATTTAGGGGCATTTTTTATTTTACTGTTAACAGCCAATCAATCAGCAACCCTATATTAAGCATCTATAATGAGATCCTGTCCTCTACTTGCGATATTATGGCATATTCCTAGATAATTAAATGCATTACATATACACATCAATTGAAAATGATGAAGATGAAATACTTGCAATAAGAGAAAATCTTTTGGAAAAGGTGGGTTTTGGTCTGAGCCTTAAAAAGAACTTGAGGGTTCTAAGAAGTGGAGGTGAGGAAGACAAGTACCACCTTTCAGCCATAAAGGACTGCCATGGCAAAGACAGGAAACTGAAGGTCCTTTAGAGGAACCCCAAGTAGTCCAGTTTTGCTACAAAAGAGGGAACAATGCATAATTAGCCTAGAGCCAGATTTCCCAAGTAAGACTGGGTGTCTTTTTAGGTTGAGAGTCTATTTCAACAAGTTTTTTTAAAGAGGGTTCTGGATTGGGGGCTCTCCAATTTGTATCTGGGAAAATGTGATTTCCTTATTCTTAGAAGCCTGAAAAGCTGATTTTGTTAAGCTTCTTGAAAGTCAATTAGACCCTGCCAAAACAAGTTTTGATTAGTTAAATTGAAGTGAATGAGAAACACATGTGGTACATTTCCTTTAACATTTACATGAGTTAAAAATGAAGAGAACATGTAATTGGCAAAATGCATGTTGGTTTTTTTGCTGAATAACAACAACAACACAGTTTAAACTTTCTTAGCCTTGGTGGAAATGAAAGCACATCTGTGTTTTCCCAACTCTATTGTTTCGAGGCAGCACTAACCTCTGTGGCTTGGCAAATAACAGGGCTTTTAAGAGCTTTGTTTGTAGGAAACTCAGGGTTGGAAAGAAAGGTAAAGAGAGACCTATATCCCTTGACTCCTCTCTGTAATTGTATCTGGGAGCCACGGTGGCAAGATCAACACTGGCAAGGACATACTCTCTGGCCCATTCCCATTTATATTCTGGGAGTCTTGAGACAGAACAGAGACATTTCATTTTCTCTCTGACAAATTTGCTTATATTGGCATGTTGACTCTAAGTGTTCGGTAGAAATTTCCAGAGTCGAAATGCAGGAACTTCAAGGGAAAAACCTATTTTTCATCTTTGTATTGGATCTGTTGGGATGGCAAGTCAATAGCATCAGTCTCTGCCCTGAGAGATCTTTGGGTCTGAAATACAGTTGGAAAAAAATATCTTTGCTTCTGTTGTGACTCAGAACTTTCAAATTATCTTTGGCTTGTAACATTTTTGCCTTTTTTAACTTTTGAATTGTCCCAGCAATGGTCAAGAAGAATTCAAAGCATTCCCAGTTTCCTGTTCTTGGTTTTATGATTTTTGCAGACCACACTTGCGTCTGAAATTAATTAAATTATTTATTTTGCCTAGGATCATGACCCTGAGCTGGTTGTACATAGAATCTATACTATAATGTTTAGAAGTTTTTGAGCATTTAGCATAGAACTCTGCATATGGAAGCATTTAATGTTTTTTTTTATGATTTCCCTTATGATGATATCTTTAAAAGCACAAGGTATTTTAATTCAAGCAAATAATTAGAATGCAGGAAGCATTCAAATATGAGCTTTCACATTTAAGGCAAGTATTTAGCACCACTCAGAATATATCACCATCAATGGTATGAAGAGAGAAGTAAAGGCAACTATTTGGATGAATTTAGTTTCAAATTTTATGCTGAGTTTTTTGCTATAGGCTGTTGAAGAGAGCACTAGAAAAAAAAATCTTTATGAGCCTGGAACTGACTATATATATTTATACAGATCCACCATCCTTCATATCATTTTGCCTTAGAAATATAATCTAAGAGAAATTATATGTATTTATTTAGCAAATATTTCATTTGTCATAGAATATTCAAGTTGGAATGGATCTTAATCATTGCCTAATACACCCACCTGCCCACCCTCATTTTAGAAATGATGAAACTAAAAATCAGAGATCAAGGTTTCAGATAGAAAGAATCAGGCAAGATATTATAGGAGACACAAAAAGAATAATGTACTGGACCCTGATGAAGATTAAAGAGCATGACGGTAATAGAATCTAAAGTCAGAAAGGGATATTAGAAATGATATGTTCTAGCTCCTGCTGAGGCTCAGATTGCTACCCAAGGTCATATTGCTAACATGTATCAGAACTTGACTTCTTAAGCATATTTCTTTCTGAAACTTAGTTTATTTCCTGTCCTACCATAGAGGAAGAAGTGTATCCAAATAGCCCTAATTAACACAAAGAACAGAAAGAGAAGAAAAGGAGAGGAAGTGGAAAAGAGGTAGGGATAAGGGGAGAAGGAAAAGAGGGATAGGGGGAGATAGAGAAGAGGAGGGAGACAGAGGGAGAACAATTTAAATTTGAGGAATTAGGGGAGGCTTTATGGAGGAGATGGCATTTGATCTGGATTTTGGACAATGGGTGGATCCTAGGTGAAGAGAGAAGAAAACATAATTCCAGGAAGAAGAATAAATGTAAATAAAGACATAGGGGCAGAAAAATAAGGGTCATGCTTGGGGAACAGCAAGAAGAAGTATTTTCCCTGGGATTCTAAATAGAATTAGAAGGATAAACCAAATGAAGTCAACTTGTCTCTTTTCAGTGCTCCATGTAGTCACTTTTTACAAGGGTACAAGGACAAAGGGATTCCTTACACCTCCACGAGACAGAATTCAAAGTATCCCCTTTGCCTATACCCACATAAAATCACAACTGGCCTTTTGACTACTCTGCCAGACTTTCCCAGGGTATCGCCACATTAACATTGAATTTCTGATCAGGCGTTGTGAGTCGGTCTTTTGCTGAAAAGCCAAAAGAACTTTATTGTCTTATTGACTGAAATAGTTGGCCTCTTTGTACTGTGGGAAAATCTGCTGAATGCCATTGGATCTCCAATGCTACATTCAGAAGCAACTGGCAATACGGCATTCACATGGATATAGTACAAAATGCTAGATCTCATCCAGAATATATTTCTTAGTGAAGCTGAGATTTTGGGATAGGGTATAGTGTCATTCAACACTGATTTATTTCTGTAATGCCGATCATCACTGGGATTTTTTTTTCATCTCCTTGAAAATCAAAACTGTACAGTTTTTCTTCTGAAAATTGCTGGGAGTCATTGAGATAGGGCAGCCACATTTTTAATGGCACCCAAGGGTAAGCATTTCAGCCATTTCTCCATATGTCCCTCTGGTGTGGATTCACTTTAAGCAATCCCTGCTGAAAGATGTGTTTTTATTAGGTTTGACAGGATACAGCAAGGCTTCAGTGAAGTGCCAGTTGCAAAAGAGTTTGGAGGTGGTGTACTCAACAGTGGCACCACAATGAGCATGAGCTGAGCACCCAGGAATGTAGCAGGTAGCCACAAACTATAATTCTGGCAATTACTAAGATGATATTTTGAGAGACTGGAGGACTGTGGTGATGGTGGTATTTTTTTTTTCTATTCCCTCCAAAAGCCTCTTTTTAAAAGTTAACTCTTCAATTCTTTTTTTTTTTTTACAAGAAGAATGAATAATCAGATAAGGTCAAGGAATGTGGGAGACTTTTTTTTTTAATTTAAGAGACCATTAAAGATGCCTGTTATCAGCATTATTCATAAGGCTTCTTCATTCATGACATATCCCTGGTTCACAGATTCTTTAGAATGACTCAGATAAATACACAGCTACTTGTCTTGTGCAATAATAAGTCAAACCTGCTGGATAGTATCTTCCCCTTTGGGCCTTCCATGATGCCTAGGATATTCATACCATTCTCTCTCTCAGGTTTTCCTATTTTTAGGTGTAATTGTATATAAACCATTATAAGACATAAAGAAAATGCCAATTCGATATCGAATAGGAATCCCATATCCCTCCTCTTCATACCCCTCATATAACTACTATACTAGTTTAAGACTTCATCATTTCCCATCCCTACTTTTGTGATAGTCTCCTATTTAGCCTTTCTACTTTCATTCTTTCTCCCCTCTAATTCTGTTGCCATAAAACTCTTTCTAAGTCCACAGATCTCATCATGTTACTCTCATCCTAAAAAATCTTCTACATCCAATACTACAATGGTCCTGTAACCTTAGTGATTAGGACTCTCACTCTAAAAATTCCATCCTGAACAACTCTTTCATGCTTTCCAGCAATTCTTCCATAGGAGGTGTGCCACCTAAAGGGATAGCAACCATCCTCTCATTTTCTATAAATTTTATGTAAAACAAAGGAACAAGTGATAAAACCCAATAACTATTGGTTTTCCCTTCATTGTGTTTGGTCCATCTTTCTCTCCACACTTGCTTTTTGGTCACACTAGCTTTAATGTATTCTAATTATTGTTCATAATTATTCATATTTCCTATTAATATAATTCATAATTATATATAGACATCATTGTCCATAAGCTTTGTAAGTAAGATCTTGGGGCATGGAGATGGCAGGGTTGTCTGTAAATGCCAGGAATGCTTAATAGTTCCTAGCATATTGAAGACATACGACTAAAAAATGATGAGGATAGTATGTAGAAAATGGCTTTTAAGCTTCTAGAGGGAGTAATATTCCAACCAGTATTTCTAAACTCAGGATTAAGGACTTAAGGTATATCAGACTGAATGGACTGCTAGAGTTAGAGTCAGAAGGTTATGGGATCATCTCATCTTTTCAGGCTTCTCAGTTTCTTCATCAGCAAAATGGGGATAAGAATAGTATCTAAATTGCAGGGTTAGGAAAGGTTCAATTGGGGAAAATGTGTGTGCCTGTGTGTGCTTTGACAATCCCTAAAGTACTCCCCCAAAAAAGTTCTCCTCCGGGTTTGTTTTATTGAAGCACCGATTTTGATTTCACTGTTATTATGAATTCAAAGTGAGGAAGTATCTTTCACCATTGTCTGGTAGACAACTTATAATAATAGAAACTTGCCTAGAGTAATGAAAGATGTACTTGGACATAGTCACACAGCTAATATGAATTAGAGACATGATTTGAATTCATATCTTCCTGCCTTCAAGTACGAGGCTATATACCGTGCCACTCTACACTTTTCGAGAAATGTTCAAAAATATTTAAAAATTATTATTTTTAAAAGTCTATTAACTGACTTTCCATGTAAGACTTTCCCCCAAACCAAATAGCATCAGTTTATCAACTATTTACCTTATATATTATTAGCCCTACAAGTTTGCTGCTTTGTTGTTGTCAATTTTTTTTTAATAATCATTTCCAACCTATGTCAATTATGGGCTACAGAATCCTAATAAAATGAGCAGAGTTAAGAAGTTCCTAATGATTATAATAGAATAAAAAGTTGGAATTGATCCATGGCTTTCTATCTTTCTTTGACATGCTGTGGACCAGCTACCACATACCAGGCATTATTTTTTAAATAAGGAAATTGCCTTTGACAAGAGGGACCACAATGGCGCCACATGAGATGGTGCATTGGACCATGTCAATGAACCATACAATAAAGCATGAAGCCTTATTGTGTGAGTTAGCTACAGAGTGTGGATTATTAATGTAGCTGAAGCTTTTAAAATCTTACAATTTTTTTCTCTCTCTAAAATATAAGTGAAAAAAGAAACAAGAAAATTGCACATTCATATTATCCAAGCTATGAAAATTGATTCACAAAGCTAAAGCATCTGTTACATTAAGAATAGTAGGCAAGTTATATTTATTTATTTTAAATTAGATTAGATATAAATGTACAAATTCATAATCTTTTAAATGTAATCTCCTGAAAGATAACGCTAGTATTTTCTCCTAACAACTTCCTATGAGCCATTGCCATAAATACAATCATGAGACATATCATCACAACCAACAAATACATCACACTTTAAACTTGCAGAGCACTTTACATAAAGCATCTTATTTAAGCTGCATGACAATCGTATGAGGTATTACATTTTTTATTATTGAGATGAAATGTAAAAATGAGATAATATACAGTAAAGAATGATTAGGTATTATTACTAGCATTTTTCTTTCCACTGTACGCCTACAGAAACAGACTCAGAATTGTTAAGTGACTTGTCTAATAACATACAAATACTGAGTGTCAAAAGTGGAGTTTGAAGCCAGTTCTCTTCTGAATCCTGCAGTCTTTCTGGATTATTAAGCATTTTTAATGTTCCACCACATATTTATCTCATATCATTTATATGAGGAATTTCATCAGTTATTTATGGTGTTAAACCAATTTTCACTTTCTAGGACTGTTTAATACTTTAGATCAATTTTCAAATTAAACATCTCTATCAAAACAAAGTCAAAAAAGTGATTTAAAAAAACTAATCTATTTTCAAAAAATACAAATATGTAATTATAAGGATATCAAGGGTAAATTTTTTCATGTCTACAATAGGTTATATCTATGTTTTGGGGTGTATATATATATATGAGTGATCATCTATGTGTATGTATTTATATATGTGCATATGTATACATACATTTGCTTTATCAATGAAGGAAGGAATGAAAATATTAAGTTGTTATTATGTACCTAACATAGCATTGAGTACTAGAACAAAATATTAGCAGAGTTAGTCCTTTCCCTTAAGAAGCACACTTTTCCCCCCTTTTTTTATTTAGAATATTTTCCATGGTTACATGATTCATTATTCCTCCCCGCTCTTTCCTTACTCTCACCCCTGATCCAACAAGCAGTTCCTCTGGATTATACATGTATCATTGTTCAAAACCTATTTCCATGTTATTTATACTGGCAGTACAGTAGAGTCATCTTTTAACATCAAAACTTTAATCACATCCCTATTGCACTATGTGATCAATCATATATTTTTCTAATGCATTCTTGGTTCCTCAGTTCTTCCTCTGGATGTGGATAGCATTCTTTCTCCTAAATTCCTCTGAATTGTCCTGGATCATAGCATTGTTGCTGGTATAAAAGTCAGTTACATTCAAGTATACCACAGTGTATCAGTCTCTGTGTACAATGTTTTCCTGGTTCTGCTCCTCTCACTCTACATCAATTCCTGGAGGTTGCTCCAGTTCACATGGAATTTCTCCAGTTCATTATTCCTTTCAGCACAATAGTATTCCATCCCCATCAGATACTACAATTTATTAAGCCATTCCTCAATTGATGAACACACCCTTATTTTCCAATTTTTTGCTACCATAAAGAGTGCAGCTATAAATATTTTTGTACAAGCCTTTTTTATTATAGCCTCTGGGTACAAACCCAGCAGTGATATGGTTGGGTCAAAAGGCAGGTATTCTTTTAAAGCCCTTTGTGTATAGTTCCAAATTGCCCTCCAGAATGGTTAGACCAATTCACAACTCTACCAGCAGTGTATTAGTACCCCAATTTGGTCACATCTCTTCCAACATATATCACTTTCCTTTGATGTCATAGTGACCAGTCTGCTAGGTGTGAGGTGGTGCCTCAGAGTTGTTTTAATTTGCATTTATCTAATTAGAAGGGATTTAGAACATTTTTATGTGCTTATTAATTTTTTGAATCAGGAATGGCTTGATTTTTTTTGTTAATTTGACTTAGTTCCTTATATATCTGGGAAATTAAACCTTTGTCAGAGAGTTTTGTTATAAAAATGTACTCCCAGTTTGTTACTTTCCTTCTAACTTTGGTTGCATTTGGTTTTGTTTGTACAAAACCTTTTTAATTTGATATAATCAAAGTCACTCACTTTACATTTTACAATGCTCTCTGTCTCTTCTTTGGTCTTAAATTCCTTCCTTTCCAACAGATTTGACAGGTATACAATTCTATGTTCACATAATTTACTTATGATTTCACTCTTTATATTTAAGTCATTTACTCTATTGCGTTTATCTTTTATAGGGTATAAGATGGTGATCTAAACCTATTTTTCCCCATTCTCTTTTCTAATTTTCTCAGCAGTTTTTGTCAAATAGTGAGTTCTTGTCCCCAAATCTGGGATCTTTCTATTTATCAATCACTATCTTACTGAGGTAATTTACCCCTAATCTATTCCATTGATCCATCCTTCTGTCTCTTATCCAGTACCATATTGTTTTGATGACCACTGCTTTATAGTACAGTTTAAGATCTGGTACTGTGAGGCCAACATCCTTCCCATATTTTTTTCATTACCTCCCTTGATCTTTTTTCTTCCTGATGAATTTTGTTATAATCTTTTTCTAATTCTTATACAAAAGTTTTTTGTTATGTTATGGCACTGAATAAGTAGATTAATTTGGGTAGCATTGTCATTTTTATTATATTAAGCTCATCCTACCCAGGAGCAATTAATGTTTTTCCAGTTGTTTAAATCTATTTTTAGTTGTGTGAAAAGTGTGTTCATATAGTTTCTGTTTTTGTCTTGGCAGATAGATTCCTAATTATTTTATATTTCCTAGAGTGATTTTAAATGGGGTTTTTCTTTCTAACTCCTGCTGCTTAGTTTTGAGGGAAATACATACAAATGTTATGATTTATATGTTAATATTGTACCCTGCAACTTTCCTAAAGTTGTTAATTATTTCCACTAGTTGATTAGTTAATAGTTGATTTTAGTTGATTTTCAGAGATTCTTTAAGAGTATTATCATATCATCTGCAAAGAATGATATCATTGTTGCCTATTTTAATCCCTTCAATTTCTTTTTCTTCTCTAATTGCTATTGCTAACATTTCTAGAACAATATTAAATAATGGAGGTGATAATGGGCATCTTTGCTTCACTCCTGATCATATTGGGAAGGCTTCCTAGTCTTATGTATTAGTCCAACAGTTTTTTTTTAACTTTGAATTTGATTAATTTCTCCTTTAATTTTTAGGGTTTCCAATTTTTATCTGGTGATTTTTAATTTCTTCTTTTTCTATTTTTTTTAAGTTTCAAGTTCAATTCATTGATCTCTGCCCTCTCTATTTTGTTGATATAGGCAGACAGTGATATAAATTTTCCCTGGGTACTGCATTGGCTTTGATATGATGTCTTCTCTTTGTCATTCTCTTTAATGAAGTGTGTAGTTGTTTCTATGATTTCTTTTTTGAGCCATCAGTTTTGAAGAATTAGATTGCTTAATTTCAAATTAACTTTAAATTTTCCTTTCCATAGACCCTTGTTTATTAAAAATTTTACTGCATTATAATTCAAAAAAGTGGCATTTATTATTTCTGTTTTTCTTCATTTGTTTGCAGAACCCTAGTACATGGTCAGTCTTGGTATATGTACCATGTACTGCTGAGAAGAAGTTATATTTCTTTTTATCCCTATTCAGTTTTCTTCAGATACCTATTAACTCGAATATTTCTAGTATTTAATTTACTTCCATTATTTCTTTCTTATTTATTTTTTATTTTGATTTATCTAGTTCTGAAAGCAAAAGGTTGAGATCACTTACTAGTATAGTCTTACTATCTATTTCCTCGTTGAGTTCCTTCAATTTTTCCTTTAGAAATCTAGATGGCATACTACTTGGTGCATAAATGTTTAGTATTGATATTACTTCATTCTTTATAGTACCTTTTAGCAAAATATAATTTCCTTCCTTATCTCTTTTAATCAGAACATTTTCTACACTGGCTTTGTCTGGTTGTGATTGTTACTCCTGTTTTTTTTTTTTACTTTATATTATGTATAATAAATTTTGCTCCAGCCTATTACCTTGAACCTGTGTGTCACCCTGCCTTAAATGTGTTTCTTGTAAACAACATATAGTAGGATTCTGGTTTTTAATCCACTCTGCTATCTGCTTTCATTTAATAGGTGAGTTCATCCCATTCACATTTGGGGCTATAATTATTAACTTTGCATTACCCTCCTTAGTATTATCCCCTTTAGAGTCTGCTTTATTCCTTTTCACTTTCTTCTTCCTCATCAGTATTTTGCCTTTTGTCACCCCTCCAGTTTCCCTTCACTTCAATTACCACCCCCATTCTGTTTTGTTCCCCTTCTTCTCTGTAGAGTGATAGAATTCCATACCCAACTGAGTAGGGTAAAATAAAATTCTATACCTCACTGAATATACTTGTTTTAACTTCTCTGATCCTTATAATGAGAGTAAAGTTTAAGTATTACCTGTCATCACTCTTATCCTGGCCTCTCTAAAATGATTTTTCATGCCTCTTTATTTTATATAATTACTGCATTCTATCTCTTTCTTCCCTTTTTCTTTCAGTATAATCCTCTCTTTCAGTGCTTGATTGATTTTTTACATATTCATATGCATACATATCATATCATAAATACATACTTTTCCATATCATCATATTTACATATGTATTATATCATCATAATTAGCTTACTTCTCTACCCTCTTTCTGAATAAATTCCTTCTATCTTCTCTACTCTTAAGGGCAATTTTTGGGAATTACAGAAATCCTCTTTTCATGTAGACATACAAATATTTTTACCTTAATGAGTCTCTTAAATTTTCTCTTTCTTAAATAAACTAATTCAAATGGGAAAAAATAACTTTCCTCAAATCAGAGCTAGTGAGGGTTTGAAGCAGCCATTCAGGTCTCTCTCTCTCTCTCTCCACATCCAGTGTAAGAGACAAAAGTTTTCTGCAATCCTGTGAAATAAGCCTGAAAAGATAAAATAGCCAGATTGTGCCAGACCCAGGAGTCTCTATCTTACCAAATACAGAATGTCAAATGCTCAGCCTCAGCAACCTTGCCAGATGAAGACATAACTGGAAAATATTTGACACAATATATGAAAATAAAATTTTAAAAAATTCTCTTTCTTATTTACCTTTTTGGGCTTCTCTTGTGTTTGGACTTCAGATTTTTTTGTTTAGGTCTGTTTTATTCCTCAGGAATGCTTTGAAATCTTCTATCTTATTGAATATCAATTTTTCCCCTAAAAGAATATACTCTGTTTTTGCTAGGTAGATGACTCTGGTTTGTAAAGTCACACTTTTTCCATTTGTGAATATTATATTCCACGCCTTTTGATTCTTTAATCTTGAAGCCTCTATGACCTGTGTGATCCTGATTGTAGCTCCATGGTATTTGAATGATTTCTTTCTGGCTGCATGAAGCATTTTTCCATAGGCTTTGTGGCTCTTGAATTTAGCTATTATATTCTGGCATTTGTAATTTGGGGATTGTTTTCTGGAGGAGACTTGTGAATACTTTCAAGTACAATTTTATTTTCTTGTTTGAGGATCTCTGGGAAGTTATCTTTGATAATTTCTTATAATATCATATCCAAGGTTTTTTTCTTAATCATTGCTTTCAGAAAGTCCAATAATATATATTGTCTCTCCTAGATCTATTTTTAGGTCTGTTGTTTTATCAATAAGATATTTTATATTTTCCTCTATTTTTTTATTCCTTTAATTCTCCTTTATTGTTTCTTGATTTCTCATGAAATCATTAGTTTCTAGATGGTTAATTTTGATTTTTAAGACCTGATTTTTCTCTGTCAGTTTTTAGTTCTCCTTTTTCAATTGGCCCATTAGTTTTTTTCTCTTTCCCAATTTTCATCTGCTTTTCCTCATTGGTTTTTGAAGCCTTTTCTGAGTTCTTCCAGAATCTGTGCCCAATCCATATTTTTCTTTTGGACTTCGGGTGTGTTTCCTTTGCTTTCACTATTCCCTTCTGTGTCTGTGCCTTGCTCTTTGTCTCCATAAAAAATTCTTTAGAGTTAGGTGCTTTAATTTTTGTTGTTTGATATTTTTTCCTATCTAATTATACATAGGCTTGAGAGAATGATGTGATGGTCTGAGGCCTGAGAGTTCTGAGAGCCCTCTCTGCCTGCTGATTCAATTGACCCTTATGATGCTGATAGTTTAAAGACTTTCCTCAGGCTTAGGTATGAGCTTTTTACATCACTAAGGTCTTGATCAGGTCAGGGGTTGATCTAATTCTAGCATCAGGATAAGTCTCAAGTTTTTTGGTTTCATGGTGTTCTTGATCAAATCAGGTACACTCTTGATTGTCCTGCCTTGTGTTTTAGGCAAAATGATCAGTACTTAGTCTTTATTACTATCATCTACCCCAAAGTATGAATTAATCCTTGTCCCAAGGACAGACTACAATTCCCTGGGTTAGGGCTCCAGACTTCTTCAGAGATTTGACATTTCAAGGAGTATGTCTTGGTTTTTACTTTGCTCAGGCAGGTTCTTAGGATCTAGATGTTGGCTTAGGCATAGGTTCCCAAACTTCAGAGGCTGAATGTGAGTTGGGGAGTAGTGGCTCTCTCTTGGCTTGCTCTTCCCTCCTTGCTGCAGCATCTTGCTGTGTCTGCTCTCCTGTCACCCCTATGTCCCAGATGTTTGTTGCCTATTGTTTGGGTTTTTCTTTTCTTGGAAGTTGTTTCATTCTGTCTCCTTGTTAGTTCTTTCCCTGTATTCATTTTATGCTGATATTTTAATTTAACTTGGAGAGGATTCTCATGGGGGCACAAAGCTGCTGAAGATTAATCCTTCATCTTGGTCCCACCCCCAGAACTCCATTATCACAACTCATAATGTAAAAATGTAAAAAATGACAGTCCTATCCAAATTAATTTACTTATTCAGTGTCATACCTCTTAAACTAGCAAAAAACTTTTTTTACTGAATTAGAAAAAAACAATAACAAAGGGAATATCAAAGGAAATAATGAAAAAAAATGTAAATGAGGGGGTCCTAGCAGTACCAGATTTTAAACTGTACTATAAAGCAGAGGTCATCAAAACAATATGGTACTGGTTAAGAGATAGAGGGGAGGATTGGTGGAATAGACTTAGGGGTAAATAATCTCAGCAAAACAGTGTATGATAAACCCAAAGATCCTAGCTTTTGAGACAAAAATCCACTATTTGATAAAAACTGCTGGGAAAATTTGAAGGCAGTATGGAAAAGATTGGGGTTGGATCAACATCTCACACCCTACACTAATATAAACTCAGAATGGGTGAATGACACAGCTCTGAAGCACTCTTATATAATTGCCAAGGGTAAAAAGGCAACAATTTATAAAGATTCTAGATATGCTTTTGGCATTTGTCACTCAGTCAGAATTCTATGGCTTCAGAGAGGATTTTGAACCTCAGCTGGAAAATAAATAGCTAATGCAGAAATTATTAATGGAGTTCTTTCTGCTCTCCAGCTGCCTGAAGCCCTAGCTGTAGTTCATTGCTCTGCCCATACAGGTGGCACTGACCCTGTCTCTAGAGGAAATGATTGAGCAGATGCCACTACAAAGCTAACAGCCATAGAAGGGCCTGAATTAATTTTAACATTAACAACCACTGATGATTTAAATTTATCACTTTCCTATAATGAAAAGAAAGTGTCAAAATGGAAACAAAAGTTCAAAGAAAAACAGATTAATGGAGTATGGGTGTCATCTGAAGGAAAACCCCTGCTCCCTAGAAGTATCTATCACCAAATTTGCCAATCTATTAAAAAAAATGGTCACTTTGGTACTCAGGGCATTATGGGCTCTGTTAAGAGAGTATGGATAGCCCCTGGTATAGCCCCTGGTATAATTACTATAACCTTTAAAGAGTGTTCAGCCTGCTCTACCTGCCAAGCATATAACTAACATGCCTTTTGTGGCAAAGCCTTTGGTGAGCACCTTCTGGCTTACATACCTTTTAAGCATCTACAGATAGATTTCATAACAATGCCAAAGGCCCAACATTATAAATTTTGTCTAGTTATAGTAGATCAACTGACTAGATGGCCAGAAGCATTTCCTGCGACCCGAGCCACAGTGTCTTTTCTTGCTAAGATACTTCTAAAAGAAATTATTCCTCACTTTGGCCTTCCAGCACATATTGATTCAGATAGAGGAAGTCATTTTACTGATTCTGTCCTAAATTAGATATATTCTTGCTTGGGGATAACTCCCAAATTCCATATTCCATATCATCCCCAGAGCTCAGGTCAAGTGGAGAAGATGAATAAAGAACTTAAAACTATGATTGGAAAATTATGCACCGAGACACATTTAAAATGGCCTGAAATTCTCCCTCTGGTCCTATTTTATCTTAGAAGCAGGCCTAGAGAAGACCTACACATCTCACTGTTTGAGAAGCTTTTTGGACATCCAACTATACAAGATAAATCTTTTTCCCCAGCATATACATCACTATTAGGGGGAGATACAACTATTGCTTCCTATATACAGGAATTACATCACAAACTATGTGAACTTCATAAATCTGGAGCTTCAGTACAAGCTGGACCACTAGATTTTTCTCTTCATGACTTGAACCCAGGAGACAAAGTTTATATTAAGAATTTCAAGCATACTGGAGCAACTCAGCCTTCCTGGGAAGGACCATTCCAAATATTGTTAACTACTCTAACATCTATAAAGGTTGGAGAGAAGGATTCTTGAATTCATTGCCCACATGTAAAGAGAGCATCTTTTGTTGAGACTGATTGACTGCATCCCATCACATGCATTGGAGATAATAATCCATAGACAAATGAATGCTGTTTTTCAAGAACACATTGAATTCCTGATTATTTTTCTTTTTTCCTTATTATTGCTTTTCTTTTATTTTGATTAGAATATTTTATTTTTTCCCTTTTTTTCTCATTTCTTGTACTAAAGGTACATACAATCAATATTAATTTTTTGCAGTAATACAAGTTATATATATATATATATATATATATATATATATATATATATATATATATACTTGCTATAATATCAATGCATACCCAAAAGCTTTCAACTATGGGAACCTGCCATTTATTGATAAAATGTTATGGGACTGTGATTAATTTTTGTGTCTGATTCTAAGAAAGGGGATAAAAACAAGGAGCACAGACTTCACCTGAATAATGCCAAAAAGAGCACACGGGAAAAATTAATGTGAGACTTGAGGTTGTGGCATTTGACATATGTTGTCATAGGACTTCCTTGTATCTACACTCTTTATGAAGTACTCATACAAGTATGGAGTTTGACTATGATGCTGTCTCATAGATCTGGATTTAGGAGTTAGCAATCTTCTTCCTTGACGATCTTTCTTGAACAAAAAAATCAAAATCTTGGATTTTTATATTAAAATACAACCCTCCCCCCTTAAGTGGGTGTTTAAAAAACATCCAGTTCAGCTCAGGATACAATGTTGAGTTATGGGGAGTGTATGAGTCAATTATCAAAAGAAGATAAAAACAACCAAAAACATAAGGAAAAAAATTCAAAATAGGTCCTTGTATAGGCCCAGTTTAAAGTAATTTCTATCCCACAAGTCTATAGGAGAGAATGCAGTAATATTTTACTTATCCATTTGCAGCCAAGACTTGGCTAACTCCTAAATCCAGAGAATGAACTATTGCAGAAAGATGCCACAAAACCCACACTTCATCAAAAAGATCAAGAATGAACTTTGGGTATGGTTGACTGAACTGAAGTTTGATTGAACATTTATTGTAAATGTACACTTTTATGCCAAGGGGACTGCCTCTAATTTGGCTTTCTGTCAATGCACCTAGCAAAACATTGGTTTTGCTTCCTTTCTTTTCTATTCCTGCCTAACTACTGTAATTTGAAAATTGAATATTGTATACATCTGTGGTTAGAAGTGCATTTAGGACTACAAGATGATTATGTTAAATGATCTATGGGGAGACTAATCTCCCAGTGATCATCAGGGGGGATTGTGAATCTTAAAATTACTCAGACTGTACCTTAGAAGATTTGGTTCAGCTATTCCCCATTTTTAACAATGGAGGTACTTAGTCAGGAATGTATTGAGAACTTTTAAAATTATTCCACCCTACTCAGACAGTGCCTTAGGGGAAGATAAAGTTGCAAACTCCTGACTGAACAATGAAAAGTCCCCAACTTATACTTATAGTGAAGCAAAAACCTTAAGATAGGTGGTCTATTTTCAGATCTAATAGAAAAGGGTGCTAAGTACCCATAAAGGCTAAATTAGTCACTAAAAGGTCAAACAACTTACAAAAGGCAAGCTTAATAAGTGATGTGAAATACTCAGAGGTTTTTTTCTAACCAGAGAAGGTGAGAACCAAAGAAGACAAGAACTAAGAATGGGCAGTCCTGGGAAAAATCGTCTACTGTGATTGGTAGATATGAAAATTTAGGAGAGGTGACATAAGAGAACAATCTCTTTAAAAGGAAGCAAAGGAACAAGTTCAGGGCAATTGAATTCAGTTAAAATTTGAATTCAGTTTGGAGGCTAATTTCAGTTCTAAGTGGAAGAACCCAGCTTGAAGAAGCTCTTGTGGTGAGTGATAAAGCCTGACTCGCTCTCCTTTAGGCTCAGGCCTAGGCAATTTTGGCCTAGGCCCTTTCCTACTGCTTGGCTACTCTCTCTCTCTCTTTCTCTCTCTCTCCTTCCCTTAATTCCTTCATTTGTATTAATTAAAATCTCCATAAAACCCAGCTGACTTGGGTATTTTCATATTTGGGAATTTTCCCATGGTAACCACTTAATTTTAGAGTTTAAATCAAGACACTAAAAATTATCTTTCCAGTTTGGCTGAAACCTTTACAGTTTTGGCAATTCACAGTCTTGGCAAACCATATTTTCATGGTTACAATATAAGGAAGGAAACTATAACTAAACTGGGCAACACAGAATAGTATGCCTGTCAGATCTTTGGGAAAGGAAAGATTTCTAGAGCAATTAAGAGAAAAATTGCAAAATGTAAAATAATTAATTTTGATTATATTAAATTAAAAAGGTTTTGTACAAACAAAATCAATGCAACCAAAATTAGAAGGGAAGCAACAAATTGGAAAAAATCTTTATAACAAAAACCTCTGACAAATTGTGGTATCTTTTGGTGATGGAATACTATTGTGCTAAAAGAAATTATGAACTGGAGCAATTCCATGTGAACTGGAATGACCTCTAGAATTTGATGCAGAATGAAAAGAGAAGAACCTGGAGAACATTATACACAGAGACATTTACACTGTGGCACAATCAAATGTAATGGACATCTCTACTAGCAGCATTTCAATGATCCATGACATTTCTGAGGGACTTATGACTTATGAATGCTGTCCACATCCATAGAAAGACCCATGGCAGCAGAAACAGAGAAGAAAAACAATAGTTTGATCACATGGGTTGATGGGGATATGATTGGGGATGCAGACTCTAAATGATCACTGTAGTGCAAATATTAATAATATGGATATAGGTCTTGATCAATGACACATGTAAAACCCAGTGGAATTGTGTGTTGTCTATGGGAGGGGGGTGGGAATAGAGGAGGGAAAGAATATGAATCATGGGGAAAAATAGATTGGAGAGTAATGGACAGTAATCATAATGGTGTATTTTTTAACAAGTCTCTGTAATGAAGTCTTCGTTTCTCAAATACATAGAAAAAAATGAGTCAAATATGGAAGAATATAATTCATTACCCAAAATCAAAGGATATGAACAGGCAATTCTCAAAAAAAGTAATTAAAATTCTCTTTAGTCACATAAAAAAATTCCCCCAAATCACTATTCACTATAGAAATGAAAATTAAAACATCTCTGAGATACTACCCCATATCTATCAAATTGGATATTATGAAAGAAAAAGAAAATGACAAAGATTGGAGGAAAAGTGGGAAAATTGAGACATTAACGCTCTGTTGGGGGAGTTGTGAATTGATTCAATCATTTTAGAAAGCAATTTGGAACTGTCTGACAGGCTATTAAATAGTACATATCTTTTGACCTAGCAATAGCATTACTAGCTTCATGTCCCTAAAAGATTAATAAAAGTGGGGGGGCCTAAATAGACAAAAATATTTAAAGAAGCTCTTTTTGTGGGGCCAAAGAAAATGAGGGGATATTCATACATTTAGGAGTGGTTAAATTATAGTATATGATTATAATGGAATACTATTGTGAGATAAGAAATGCAGACCTGGGAGACCTCAGAAAAATTTGAAAAGTCCTAAAAGAACTGAAGCAGGATGAAGTAAATAGAACCAGGAGAATATTTAACAGAATTATAGGAATGCCATTCAATAAACAGTAAATAACTTAGCTATTACCAAAACAATCCCAGAAGACTCATGATAAAAAAAAATGCCATCTGTTTCCAGAAAAAGAACTGATTGGACTCTGAATCCAGACCAAAGCAAAATCACTCATTCTAATTTTTTTGGTTCAAGTTTCCTCCCACAAAATGATTAATATGGTAAAATTTTCTATATAATTACACATGTAAAGGATTGCTTACTATTTCAACGAGGCAGAGGAAGGAAAAGGGAGAATTGAAGGCTCAATATTCTTTGAAAAATGTTCGAAACTTTTTACATGTAATTGAAGGGAAATTAAATTGTAAAAAGACAGAAGGTAAAGGTTAAAAAAAAGAAAATGAATGAATGAATCTTATTTTAATCTCAGTATGAAAATTTGAAGTGTTTCACCTGAATTTATCCTTATTGATATATACTACTCTTTAGTATCATCTTAAAATATTTTTGCTTTTAATCAATTTCTAACTTAATCATTTTTTCAGAATCATTTTTTCTACTGAGTAGAAAATTGTGTCTTTTTTTCTTGACCCTTTCCTAGCACTATTATTTTAGCTTTGAAACCGAACAGTTGACTGAAAAGGATTCAGATGTTTTAATTATGTTAAAGCAATTAAAGTTCTGCCCGGTGAAGGAGTACTTTATTAAACCACATGGTGAAACTAAAAGACTTTAACAATGAACCTAGATTCTCAAACTCATGTGGCTCTCCACATTTTGAAATGAAAGTGAAAAGATATCTGTACCTTGTATTTTATACATTATAGGTCCTTCATAGTGAAGATGATTAATTTTGCAGTTTTAGACAACAGAAGATTAGACTGATTGATAATGATTGACTGATCTCAAGGACAATAAGCAAAGCCTTCTGTATTATTTGGAGTAATAATGCAATAAGATTGTCTGTAGGTCATTGTATATATGTAGTCTACTGGGGGAGGGAGGGTTGCAAAAATTGCTACCAGTGGGAAATTCAAGAAAGAAACATCTCTTTGTTAAATATAATTTTGCTCATGCTTGTCTCAAATTTTAGGATTGTTGAATGAAGGAAAAAACTTAAATCTTCCTGAGTGATTTCATCACTTTGTGACCCTATTTGGTGTTTTCTTGGCAAAGATATTGGAGTAGTTCATCATTTCCTTCTCCAGCTCATTTTACAGATGAGGAAACTAAGGCAAACAGGGTTAAGTTACTTTCTCAGGATCATACAGATAGTGTTTGAATTCGAATTTGAACTTCTCTTAGTTACTCGAGTCCTAGCACTCTATCCACAGTGTCCAATTTAACCTAAATAAACTGTTTTTAAAAATCATCTTCTGGCTCATAAAGACTACAATAACATTCACAAAGTCATGATTATTAAGTTCTATCACGAAGAATCAAACTAGGTGTTCTGATTAGAAAGTTAGTGTTCTTTTCATTGTACTACACATAGTCTCTATAATAATTTAAGGGATAATATTAAAAATACTGATAATCAGGTAGCTGAGTTCAAGAATTCATAAGGCTATTTTTCTTAGGACAGAAAAATACTTAGTAATAGTTGTTGGATTCCTTTAAATTAGGTTTGGAGGAAATAGCTCAACAGCAACTGTAGACATTATTAACCCTGGGGTCTGTTAGCAATCTATGAGTGGGTCTTCAGAGAAGCAAACCAATACAGGCAAAGTTGGGAGAAAATATACGAATTGCATAAGCATTAGGTTATTTTCTGACCATACATAATTGACCATTTTATTTCACCCTCATTAGACTCAGTAAATTTTAAGCTTTTTTTAGATTTTAAGTTTCTGCATGGCCTCAAGGACAACAGCTATACTCTAACCATTTTTTAATGTAAATGCCTAGCACATTGCCATTCATGTAATACTTGCTCATAAAATGTTTGTTGAATGAATAGATGGATAGGTAGATGGATAATTTCTTAGCTGTTAAAATATCTGAATTGATTAGATCATGGTTTTTTTTTTCCTTAGGTAGCCTCTTTTTTTTTGGAAAATTTTATTTAATTAGTAAATTTAGGATATTTAAGGTAGACTCTATATGCATTTTACTCTAGTATATACTGTACTAGAAGAGTTAAGTGACAATTCTTCTACCTATTCTTAAATGGGGAGGGAACAGCCAGAAACTGGTCTTGATATAGACTCAAATCCTGTCTCTCTTACTTGCTGTGTGACCGTGGTAAAGTTATTTAACTTCACTGAAGCCCAATTTCCAGAGGGGATGTTCATACTTTGAGTGCTAATTTCATAGGGTTATGGTAAATGGCAAACAATTCTATATAAAGTATTTTTCAAAATTTAAAACATAATATACACAGTAAAAGGAGTAGTATACCAATAACAAAACCAATAATTATAATAATCAAACCTTAAAATTCTTCTGTTCTAAATCATTCTTTCCAGTTAGGCTTCACTTGGTATTTGTAATAGTCTTAGTCACTATATGAATAGATATTACTCATCTGAGAAAAGGATGTTTTGCAGTCTTGCTATGGCTTTTATCTACATACAGTCCAATTAGGGATGAGGCAGGAGCTGCAAGATAGATTTGGAATAGAATTAAAGTGAAGGAGTCACTGTGTTCGGGATCAGTGGTCCACAAAGGTAAGAAAGGTAAGTGTCTCTCAAATGCAAAGCTTGCACAGATGTACACACACATACACACATATGTCTGCATGCACACATGCACAAACATCCCCCCAAGATAAATAGAATTACATCAGAGTGAATGATTCATTCTAACAGCTACCTGCTGCAGTGGGTGGAATGTTAGAATTAATAACAAAAGAATTAAGTTAAAAACCAGCTTCAGACTAGATAAGTGACCCATGGCAAGTCATTTAACTTCTATCTGCCTCAGTTTCCTCATATGTATTATGAGGATTATAGTAATTGCACCTATCTCCCAGGTTTGTTGTTAGGATGGAATTAAATAATATTTTTAAAGTGTTGAGCCAGTCAAAGTGTTATATAAATTTATTATTATTATTATTATTATTATACTCCTCATCATCTTGGTTCATCCTCTCTGAGTACAATGTGTTTTTAAAAGAAACCCCAAAGAATATAATAAAATCTTCAGATAATTTCTATAACCTTTCAATCTATTTAACAACAGGCATATTTAAAAATATACCTATACACAGTTATGTTTCTAAAGACATGGCAGTAAATCTTTTCCATCAGTTCATGTAAGGAAAGGAAGGAAAAGAAAGAGGTCAGTACACTCTTACAGGATGAATGGATAAAGACATCACTATGCAAAGACTTAGACAGGAAGCCCAATCAGATAAACAAAACTATGTCTATTTGCTAAAGGAAAAAGTATGTCCAATCAATTTAGACTAATTTCAATTGGACAAATATTTCAGCTTTCCATCTCTAACCTTTTACAAAAAACCAAGCCAAATGAAAAATAAGACAAGAAAAAAAAAACAGACAATAACCATCATTGTCCTCACATCCTAATTCCATTCCTCGAATGACAAGCAACGAAGTTTGCCAACAATTGGTGCAAAAGATTTGCTATTCTGGGGTCTCACTTGGTCACTTACAAGGTCAAGACATATGGAAATAGGCCACAGGAAGCTGATATCAGATAAACACAGGAAGTAATTATTCAGCAGGAAAGGTTGCAGGAAATGGATTGTTTTCAGCCTTCTCTGGTGTTCCTTCAGTTTTGAGGCATCAGCAGTAATGAAGGAAATAGATTTGTAATTGCAGGGCAGCCATTGTTTACATAGTGTTGACACCAAATGTCACTCACATTGTGTGTTTACTTTGTAAAAGTGATCTAACATTTTGTTGGGTCAGAATACATTTTACAGAAACCCAGTCTGTCAAAATCACTGAAATTCATTCTGACTTTTAGAGAGCAAAACAAAGAAGAGACATTCCATCTGACAAAGGAAAGGGGAATATTAAGCCCGAGTTCTTGAAACTTCTAAGTTAAAAACAAGACATTAGAGGCCAAGTCACAAAAAGGAGGAAAAAGGAACTCAGAGGTGGTAGCTAATGATTTGGTAAAAGAGACTTGTATCTCCTCACCTGGCCAGCCAGGCATTAGAAATGGTTAAAATAAGTTGTAATCATTAGAAAATGAAGAAAGCCTTGGATTAATATATAAAATGATGATTCCATTCAACTTTATTACTCTAAGAAGTGATAAATTTCAGAAGGTTTCTATTTGGCCAAGATTAGCCAAAGAATTTTACTATTTTTAGTAATTCTCATGAAAAATAAAAAAAAAAACTCTTATCACAGAATTGTGATTCAATTATAAAAGTAAGCATATTGCCTTTTGAACAGAAAACTTCAGAATCATCAATGTGATTGTGTTTATATGTACACATATATATGTTATACATGAATATATACAGGTACATATAATGTATTCACTTATTTACATGTTGCATATATTTACATATATGTGACCATATATGCAGAAGCCAAAATATAATATAGAAATGAAATTTACATATCAGTGATATGTATTAATGTATATATATGTATATATATATACATATATAATATATATGTGTATGTCACATAAGGGTGGCACACACACACACACACAAACACACACATATATAGATATTAGCTTATACAGGAGGAAGAGAATAAAAGAACTCCCCAGAAAACTATTTTCTCTCCTCATGCAAATATCATATAGCAGAAATGTCAAGCAATCTTTCAGCTAGAGGGCATCCACAAAATTCCTGAACCACATTAAAATGTATCTGAGAAATGTTTAACAAAATAAGAAAAAAATAAAGTACAACATGTATACTAATAATTGGGATTTTCTTTTTTCCCTTTTATTAAATTTAAATTATTTATTCAATTAATTAATTTAGAATATTTTTTCCATGGTTACATGATTCATGTTCTTTCCCTCCCCTCCTTCCAACCCCTCCATAGCTGAGGAACAGGTCCACTGGTTTTTACATATAGCATTGATCAAGACCCATTTCCATATTATTAATATTTGCATTAGGAATCTACATCCCCAATCATATCCCTGTCAATCCATGTGATCAAGCAGTTGTTTTTCTTCTGTGTTTCTACTCCCACAGTTCTTCCTGTGGATGTGGATAGCATTCTTTCTCCCGAGTCCCTCAGAATTGTCCTGGGTCATTGCATTGCTGCTAGTAGAGAAGTCCTTTACATTCGATTGTACCACATATCAGTCTCTGTGTACAATATTCTCCTGGTTCTTCTCCCTTCACTCTGCATCAATTCCTGGAGGTTGTTCCAGTTCACATGGAATTCCTCCAGTTCAATATTCCTTTGAACACAATAGTACTACATCACCAACATATACCACAATTTGTTCAGCCACCCCCTCATTTTCTAATTTTTGGCCACCACAAAGAGCAAGGCTATAAATAATTTTGTACAAGTCTTTTTTCCATTTGTTCTCTTTGGGGTACAAACCCAACAGTGCTATGGCTGGATCAAAGGGCAGACAGTCTTTTAAAGTCCTTTGGGCATAGTTTCAAATTACCATTCAGAATATTTGGATCAATTCACAACTCCACCAGCAATGCATTAATGTCTAAATGGGATTTTCTAAATCAATATACTGCTCCCATTTTTATTTGTTTGATGCCAATACTGTTAAGGATTGTAATATTTATTGGGAAAGGAAATGGAGGATTGGAAAAATGGGGGATAATGGGAGGTTTGTAGCAGGGTATGGAGGAGTTGAGGGGAGAGAGGGAATATTGCTCAGTGAAGCAAAGTAGGGCGAGATGCCCCCTGCTGAGAGGAAGCAACAGAGGTCTGATAAAGATATTTGTCCTGGAATGACTGAACTGAAGTTCAGCTCCCTCTATGACCAGAAAACATAGTCCACTTATCTGACTGCATGTTCAAATAATATAAAGTTTAATAACAAGTTGGAATTGGAGTTTTGGAGTTGAGGCCAGATCCCCAAGGCTGCCGGAGAGTTTGTCCCACTCCTGTCTACTCTATATCAGTCCTCACTTTGTCTAATTCAGAATCTTAGCAGTAGACAGAAAGCAAACAAGAATGGGTCTGATCTTCAGAAGTGATTGGGCCTGAATCTTCAGGCTGAACCAACAAGAGACACACCACACCAGACTGGGCTGAACAAGCTCCTCTCTACTCCAACACTCCAACAAGAAGGAAGTCCCACCCTGGCAGAAGGAAGTGCTAGTCACAAGACCCAACTGCCACTCCCTGTTGCCCCTTCCTCCACAAACTGTGAGTCTTATAATCTTTCCACAATTGTTCCCTTTTTTGGTTGTGACCTTCCGAAGGTCACTTATTTATATTATAGTTACCAATTTACTAAATCTACTCTAAGGAATTTTTAGTAGGAAATTTTGGGTAAGGGTAGTTTGGGGTCTTACAATAAATTCAGTGCTATAAATGTTAAACAAAACTATTACAAGAAATTTGAATCTTAGTGCTAATACTAGTTACTTTATGTTAACTAAAACTAATACATTATTTACAGAAATTATTTACATATAATACAACAATACACATTGTTCCACATCATGATGTCAGTCAAATAGAAAAATCTATTGATCTTTCTATTTGCCTAAGACCTTATGGAACTAACTATATACATATTTACATTTTGCATACATACAATTTCAGACACTTGTTTACATAAACAAGGTCTCTCAATATGTTAGTTTGTGATTTTGTGTTTTTTTGTCTAATACTGTTGTGTTGATTTAATACTTATCAAGTTTCTTCAGATTTCCACTTCTCATGTTGACTAATGGATCTCTTCTTTCTTCCATGTTATGTAGTGATTCATGCTATTTCCCAAATATGTGAAATAACGTTTGTTTTATTATTTCAACACACTCAGTCTTACATATAAGTCTAATTTTTGATCAGTCCTATTCTAATATAAACAAATTTACAAATTTCAAAGTCTTATCTGTCCATTTCAGCTTTTCCTCTTTGTTTCTTGTCTCTAGCATCTTTTCTTGATGCTTTTCCTCTGGGCTGGTTTAAAATATTTTCCTCTGGGATGCTTTTCCTCTGGGATGCTTTTCCTCTGGGTTGCTTTTCCTCTGGGCTGGAAAGTTGTCTCAAACATTATGTGTCACTATTATTTCTTTGTGTGGTACTTTTTTTATGTTAATAAGTTTTTGTTTTTTTCTTTCTCAGCATTATTTGTTGCCTAATTATCTTCTATGTCTGTTACAATGATGTTGAACTTTTTTTGGTTTCACGTGAGAACAGTGAAAGCATGAGTCTTTCCCTGCAACTTTTATAGCTGTTGGGGTAGTAAGCAATACTTCATGTGGTCCAGTCCATTTTATGTCTGTAGTCAATTTTCTATTGAAATTTTTTAAGTATACTATGGCACCTGTTTTGATATTGTGCAAATTGTAATCCAGGGGTACTGTTTGTTGTATCAAGCCCATTTCATGCAACTCTGCTATTCTTGTCTGTAAAGTTTGTATATATTTTGTTAATCGACAGTCTCCGCCTATCATTACAATGTAAGCTGGTTTACAAGTCCTTCCTTGCCAAATTGCATGTCCATATAGCATCACAAATGGAGAGATGTGCAAATCTCCACTGGGTCATGTTCTAAGATGGAACAGAACTAAAGGCAGAATGTTTGTCCATTTTTGGTGTGTTTCTGCACAAAATTTTCCTGTCAATGTTTTAATGTCTTTATTTAATCTCTCCACTTGCCCTGAACTTTGGGGATGATATGGTGTGTGGTATGTTGCTTGTATTCCTAGATTTTTATAAATTTCATTTAATATTGACTGAGTAAAGTGACTTCCATGGTCTGAGTCCAATTTTGAGGGAATCCCAAATATAGGTATGTCCCTTCCCCCACTAACTGGCTGTCTTATTTCCTTTCCACAAGATGTGTATTATCAGCTTGCATCATAAAAAATAATCTGAAAAAGAAAGCACTAATGGTATGATTTGTGGGCAAGACACCATGGAAGGCTTCTTGTAGAATGTGGGATTTGGATTGAGACTAAGGTAGGTAGAAATGAATAGAGAGCATGCCAAGCTTGGATATTACTAGTGAGAAGATATGGAGTTGGAAATGATGTGACATGTAGAAGGAACAAAGAATAGCCCAACAAAGAAGTGTATAAGAGTAAAAACACAGGCAGATACCAGATTGTAACCAGTTTTAAATGCCACATAAAAAAGTTTATCTTTGTTTCTAATAGCCAGAGTAAGTTTTGATTAAGGAGATGGCAAAGTGAGACCCAGCTCCAAGTGAAATCACAATGCAGGATGCTCTAGAATGGAAGAAACTTAGGATAGAGAAATCCATTCCAGGTCATAATTATAATCAGGCTAGAGGTGATTAGTGCTTGAATTAGGATGGCAGCTTTGTGACTAGAGAGAAAGATGCATTCCTGAGAGATGATATGGAAGTCGACATGGGAAATCTGGCTAACAGATTGGATATGTGAAGTGAGTAATAAGGAGATGGTGAAAATAGCAATGAGGCTATAAATATGTGTGACTGGGGAAATAGTGTTGCCCTTGACAGTAAAAGAGAAGTTGTGTAGAGATTTTGGAAATATGAGTAGTTTCATTTTGTACATGTAAGATTTGAGACTACTAGGAGATAGCTGTAAAAGTTAAAATTAAATCTCAATAATAATATTATATTTTAAGAGATTTATTAATGATCATTAGAAACCAAGGAATAAAGAAGATACAAAATAAAGACCACATGCCCATGGCTGGTTATCCATTATTTTTTAGTCAACCCCACTCACCACTATCAATGCTGATTCTACATCCAAGAGAGGGAGCCTCCAAAGCCCACACCTTTTACCCTCCTTCTACAGAAAGTATGTAATGACAGGAAGTCTGTGGGCTCTTAGGATATATAGTTCTTTTATAGGGTAACAGATTTTCAATCATACATTCGCCCTGAGACCCACCGAAGACTAGTCTCTCTGTGGGTCTTATAAATATACCAACTTTGAAATTGCAATAATTTGAGGATAAGAGGAAACAAAACCAATAATTGCTAGGTACATTGACAAAAAGCCAGTTAGAAAAATTAATATTCTAAGTAAAGGAAAAATAAATCCTTAACAGGTCCTTGAATCAGGGCCCAATTAAAATGATTTAAGCAATTATGCATTTACCCAATCAGTATCCAGGACTATAGAAAGTTTGCCACACCATGATAGACAGAATACGGACTAGATTATGGGAGCCAGGTAGGAGCAAAATTTGAGATACTTGGTAGAATGTGGGACAAGGAAGACCTATCTTTAACACATGTTAAACAGCCTCAACCTCAAACCCCAAACAAGTTCAAGTCCTCTTGTCTTGGCTCAAAATTTTCATGAATCCCATTGGGATTGGGTGGTCTCTTTGAACTTGTGCTCTATTGGCACTATGCAATTTAGCTTTGTGCTTCTTTGGCACTGTGCAATGGCCCTTTTTGTATTCTCTTGTCCTGAAATCAAAGAGAATCATTAAGCAAAGTCCCACAATTTTTTAAACAATCAGTGTCATAATTTTTATAGTCTAAAGCTTTTTGGGTATGCATTGACATTATAGCAAATATATTTTAAACTTACATTACTGCAAAATCAAAAATATTAAATAAAAAACTGAAATAGCATATTTCACATGCAAGAAAAAACAATAATAAAAGACTTTTAAAATAAAAAAAATAGCTTATAATCATTGACACACAGTGTCAGCTAAGGAAAAGTAGAATACAAAAGTTTCTCACTAAAAAATGAGATCCATTTCCTCTTCAAACCTGGCCATGATCCACTGTGAGTACAAACAAATGATTTTCACAAAGTAACATTTTTTTTTTTATAAAGAACAGTAGTACAGAATGTAATACACATTCGAAAACTATCAATATTGGGCAGCTGAGTGGCTCAGTGGATTGAGTCAGGCTTAGAGACAGGAGATCCTAATCTGGCCCCAGGCACTTCCCAGCTATGTAACCCTGAGGAAGTCACTTAACTCCCATTGCCTAGCACTTACCACTCTTCTGCCTTTCTGCCTTGGAGCCAATACTTGATATTGACTCCAAGAGAGAAGGTAAGGGTTTTTAAAAATTATATAGCAACATTCCCAAAATTATAATAGCCCATTTAATGACAATGGCAAACAAACCCACTATCATATTTCATATAAGTTACTATATGACAAAAAAAACTGTGAACTGATGGATATTTGTCACAATTTTACAGATATAGCAAATATTTCAACCTTGGCAGGTATATTTTTAAGCAAAGTAAAATTTATTTGGGTCTAGAACATCACCAAGAAATTGAGATTATTCTGGTGGAAGTAAACAAAACTGAAGAATTTTGCAGGAGCTCTTTCTGGCTTCCTGATTCATAGAAATACTTTGGTAAGAACATTTCTTTGTTTCTCTACTTTTAATACAACATTCTTTAAAATATAAATATTAAAAATAAACTCATCCATTCAGAAACCACTATTTAATTAAAATCATTTCTGAAGACCCCTTAAGATTACAATTACATTCTTAGATTATTAAATTATCTAAAGGTTGTTAGCCAGGTTGAGTCCATCCATCATCTATGTGACAATTAACAAATACAAAATGGAAAAAAAAGGCTGTTTATGGGCTTTTACAATATTTTATAGTATTTTGTACAGTAGTCATAAGGGAAAGGTAACAGAATATATTTAATAGTTAAAATACAGTAGATTAAAATGATTAAGTGTAACAGAACAGTATTGAATACATTAATATATGAACTTAAAAGAATAAAATTAAACCTTAAACAAAACAATCAGCAAAATACAACAAAATACAGAGACTTGCATATGAAACAATGGAGTCTGAAAAGGCTTAAAATCTTCACCTCTAGTCTTTTAAGGTTCCTTTTTTCTAAAATTCAGATCCCTATTGTCAGCATTATGGTATCTCCCATAGTGAGGGAGAACATGGAATCTCAAACTGGGCAAGCCCAAATTGAAATGGGTTGTAGGGAGATGAATTTGTCCCCTGAATCTTAGGCATGATAATTGAAAGGATCAGTGGTAGAAAGAAAAAGCATCCTAAAGCTGGAAGCTGTTTGAAATAGGTAATGCAGTGCTTTTTCATAGAATACTCCATGATTGTAATCAATTTCCTGTTTGGAAGAGTCTTTTCCTTCTCCCAGTCCCCCCTGAGGTAAAATGCTAGTTTTCCCAGAGGGAGTTAGGAGGCTAATCCTTGCCTAAGTGGGGAAAAACACCCTGTTTTTTTTTTTTACCATCTGCCCTGAGGAGTGACTCCAAGGACTCCTAGCTTCTTGGTGGCAGCAATCAGGCAAGCAGAGGCAGCAACAGTGATCAGGGTCAGGGCAGAGGACACTATAGGATAGAAGCTGGAGATCATGAGGAGGATTTCTGGAGGCTGGGGTTGGGGCCAGGTGAGCTATCTGGGTCCAGAAGATCAGGAGGAAGCAGTATCAGCAGTCAGCAGCAAGAAGGAAAGAAGGAGAAACAATTGAACAAAGGACTCAAGCAGTTGGAGGAGAGAAGCAGTTTATTTCTTCTTTGCCAAGAGTTCTCCTGATAAAAATATCCAGGCCAGTAAGGAAAGCAAGCAACCAGGCAAAAAGTAGTAAAAAAATGCAATAGCTCCAAAGAAAGTTGGAGCTTGAGAGGGTGGATGGGGTAGGCAAAGAGCCTTGGCAGGAGAAATGTGGCTTAAAAAATTTTATCTAGGCTATCTTAAAAATTTGAGGGGTTCTTCTCTGACTAATGGTTTCCATCAATGTAAAAGTTAAAATTAAATCTCAAGAACAATATTATTTTTAAAAGATTTATTAGTGATCATTAGAAACAAGGAATAAAGAAGATACAAAATAAAGACCACATCCCATGGATGGTTAGCCATTTTTTAGTCAACTCTACTCACCATCATCAATGTTGATTCTACATTTGAGAGAAGGAGCCTCCAAAGCCCATACCCTTTACCCTCTGTCTACAGGAAGTACGTAATGACAGGAAGTCTGTGGGCTCTTGGGATATGTAGTTCTTTTTTAGGGGAACAGATTTTCAATCATACATATCTGCTTGGAGATGTTTACATTTTGGAGATGTCTAAATGTTGGAGATGTTAGGGATGCAAGTCTGGAGCATAGGAGAAAGGTTAGGGCTGGGGAAGTCATCTTCAAAGAGAGGTCAACTACACTCTTAGAAATTGATTAGATTACTAAGTGAAATAAAAGAAGAAGGCTTAAAATAGATTTTTGGGAGACATTTATTCTTAGTGATGAGATTTTGAAAAAGAGCCAGCAAAGAAGGCTGAGAATGAGTAAGAACATCATGAAAACCTAGAGAAGAGAAAACATTCTGGAGCCAAGGGTAATTAACAATACCCTAATTTGTATAGAGATAAGGATGAGGACTGAGAAATAGTCATTGAATTTGACATGTACAATAACATGTATAACTTTGGAGGAAATGGTTTCCTTCAAATGATTATTTCAGAAGCTAGACTAAAGATGATTTAGAAATTAGTGAGAAAAAGTCAAGGTATCTAGTATGGGAAAATGGAAGTTGGATGAACTTTGAGGTACCTAAGCTTCTTTCCAGATCAAAATCTATGATAATGTAAATTAAATTTGTTAATTGGAATAAATAATCTCTATATAATTCAGTTCAATCAACATTTAATAAGGACTTATTACCACTTAAATAATTTTTTCTATGAGACAGAAAGATGAAACCAAAGCATTGACTGCCCTCAAAACTTACATCCCTTAAGATAAAGAACTGTATACTCAAAGGCATAGAAAAAACAGAGCCCAGTTTGGCTGGCAATTTGAGTATATAAAAGGCAACATTGTCAGAGAAGTTCTTCAGAGTAGGATATCCTCTAGATGGCTTTTAACTTCTTTGACAGATTAAATGAAATGGCAGATATTGTTGAATTTTAATATTAAAACAAGTCAAATGCATCTAACATCTTTAAAAATTAAGAGAAATAGTTTTCATTCTGCATTTTAATATAAAAAACTTTGAGAAAATACAGGCTTCTTTTGTCATAAAAAAGTACCACATTTGCAAATGTTTGTTGCTTCATTGAGTATTAAAGATATAGTGGATGATGAGTATTATATGTGGTTGTATGATAATGTGTAGAGGCTTTGATAACTTAGTTTAACTGTTCTCCATAGTTCAACTTTACTTGGGATGAGAGGGAGAGTATTAAAAAGTTTTGAGCAAAAAAGATATCTAGAAACCACAGAGAAGATGGATTAAAGGAAGTTATGTCAAGAGGCTATTGTGTAAATAGCTGGACAGAGAAAGAAAATGGGGGTAGCAATTAGGGTCATGGATGTAGGAAATATAGATGAGGAATTAACAGGACTTTGCAAATGTTTGGAGACAACAGAGCAAAGTGAAGGAAGAGTCACAGTACCAGCGTTTCACACAACAGTCAAGTGAATAATAATACCTTTAACATAAATGGTTTAATCAGAAGAAGCTAAAAATCTTCATCAATACTTTTTTCAAGGATAATCATAATGTTTTCATTTAATCATGAAAGATGAGAGGGAACACAATATGAGTTAAGTTTGGATGGTGGAGGGCTTAGGAATACTTTGAATAGGTTTATAACATGTCATTTAGAGAATTAACTCATAATGGAGGAAAATTAACTCATAATGTTGGAAAAATTAAGTTTATTGAGAAATTGTTGTTCTTATTATGGACAAGATCTTTAGATTGTCCTTCCAAGATCTCATCATTGAGAGTTTCTGTGAAGCATAATTTTCTCTAGAGTTGGTTATAGATTCTGTAGATAATCTGGAAAGAAAGGAAGGCAAATTGTTTTTGTTTGTTTGTTTTTAAGGTAACATTATCCTGATCAATGTTATGCTGTTCATCGGGGAAGAAATTTTAAAGGAAAGTTAACAAAGAATTGCCATTTTAATGGCAGGTGATACTTTCATTGCTGGAGAGAGACAGACAGAAAGAGAGAAAGAGAGAGAGAGAAAGAGGGAGAAAGAAAGAGAGAGAGAGAGAGAGGGAGAAAGAAGAGACAGAAAGAGAAAGAGAGACAGAGAGAGAGAGAGAGAGAGAAAGAGAGAGAGAGAGACTTTCACTAGATCATTATGCAAAAACAAGGCTTTGAATGTTACCTTATGTTGTAGGGTACAATTGAATCTGGGTGGTATATCATTACTTTAGTGGGTGCCTTCAGGGTTCAAGTGAAGTGTGAGCCCTGAGGAACTCTATTTTTTTTTTTTTTTGCAATCCTTGTAGCAAGGAACTTGGGGGAGGGAGTAGAAATCCAAACCTAAGTTATTAGAACAATATGTTTCCCATTATACAGAATTGTTCAATAAGACAAGCCAGACAATACCCTGAGGTTGACAGAGTGAAATACTTACACTGTCCTGGATTTGATTATAAACGTGTTATGCTATCTTCCTGCAGGTAGGCAGCTTGTTTGTGAATACTTTCTGATTAAATGACAGACCCCGGGCTTGATTCTAGCAAGGTCGGAGTTGCTGAGTGACTGCAGTAGTGTGGGGAGCTAATTCCATTTTCTGGATTTTTTTTCTTTGAATGGATTGTGTTCTGTGAGGCATTTATTAGGCAGACAGAGTTTCTTGGTGATCTGCTCCCAAAGCTCTAACTTTAGCCTCTAGCTATCTTTTAAAGATTCTACAAACCTTTTGCCTCTGGGCCCTTAGTGCTTGTTTGTGACTTTCAAAAAGTTTTCCTGCAGATAATGTGTTTTCTGTAAAAATCGATAAGGAGAGCTTATTAGGTAATGGGAATAAGTGAGGAAACTCCTGCTAAGGTAAAGTCACTTCAAATGGGCAGAATGAAGCAAATGACTTTTGGCTTTGTCATCATAATTTCCCTCACTTATTCCCAAGAAAAATATATTATCATCAAGCCATTTTTTCTTTTTCTTTTCAGTTTAGACAAGTCATTGGAAGAGGTATTCATTTTCTGACTTGTATTCAAACATAATGAAGTAGCAAATCAGGAAGCTAGATCTGTATGTGGCAAAGGAAGTTAGTGAGAAATGTATCTGGGATGTGGTTGAGGAATATTTCTACTCTCATTCTTTTTTCTCACCTTTCTCTGTTCCCTGTATAACTGGAGTTGACACTGCTCTACATGTCTGCCTTTGTTTCTCTGGTTATTTTCTTACTCTCTTCTCTCCTCTTCCTTATCTTTTGAAAATTAATATCAGAATCTTCTAATCCTTTCTTCTTGCTGACTTTTCATACTTGCCTTTCTTTACTCTCTTCACATATTCTATTTGGGTGTCAAAATTTTGGTGGCTGATTGGCTTCTGTTTCCTATATATAAACATAAAATTAACATAGCAATATTAGTAGAGAGTTAGCAAAGAACTTAAAATTGAAGGACTGCCCGTTAATTGGGAAATGGATAAACAAGTTGTGGTACATAATTATAATGGAATATTATTGCTCAGTAAGAAATAAAAAATATGATGATCATGAAAAAGTCTGGCAAAACTTACATGATGTAAAGTGAAGCGAGCAAAACAAGAATGTTGTACATAGTAAAAAATAACAATGTACAATATTCAGCTGTGAATGACAACTACCATCAAAAATGCAAGGATGCATTTCAACTCCAAGGAACTCAAAAAAAGGACTATCCACTCTTATATAAAGAAGTGGCATAATCTGAGTCCAGATTGAAGTATGCCATTCTTCACATTATTTCTTCTATGAATTTTCTTTAGTGTGATATGTATCTTGTTTCATGACATGACAAACATGGAAATAAGTATTGTATGATAAGAGACATAAAATCTATATCATATTGTCTACTGTTTTGGAAATGGAAGAAGATTGGGAAGGGGAGAGGAAACATGGATTGGAAAAAATCAGAAAACGATTATTAAAATTGTTTCAAAATGAAGAAAAAAAGGAAAAAATTAAAATAAATTATATAAATAATTCACATTAATAAAAATGTTTCCAAATTTAAAAAAATAGGTCAAAAGTTGAATTAAGAAAATGAAGACCTGGGTTCAAGTGTGACTTCTGATACATGCTGACTGATGCTAGACAAATTACTTAAACCCTCAATGTTCCTAACCAGTTCTCTAAGATAATAACTTAGTTGGTCATCAAACATTCATTAAACACTTACTACATACCAGGCACTATTCTAAGTGATCAGAATACCATCCAAGTAAAAAGAAATATAGTCAGCCTTCTGGGTATTTATATTTTAATGGAAAAATGCAACATATAAAGTGTGAAGGTATATGAAGGAATGAAGTATGAAATGGAGTAGAAAGTCTTTAGTTAAGAGTGGAGAGTTCACCTCCATCAATTTCCTTAGCCTTCATGTCCATTATCCTTTAAAATTTGACAAATAATATCTGTCGTGGAGTGACAGCAGCAACCTAAACATAGGGAATTATTTAAGTATGGTGGTAAGAAAATACAAGATATCTTCACAGAAAGGTCATCAATCATATCTTGTTTGCAAGACATAAACAAAGATCTCTAAGCTTTAAAATAATGAGTTGAACATAGGTTGAAGTGCAATTTTGAATATCCTTAAATTCCAGAATGAGATAATACTGAATTGAAATCATGGTACTAGTTTTGGGTGTTAGAGGCTTTTCCCTTAATTTCCTATCCCTTAGTTCCCCTGTTTATAAATGGGACTAATGCTATCTATCTCATAGAATTATAACATGGTTCTCCATTGCCCCTCCTTATCCTTTTGTTGCTATCCACTGTATAGTTAGAAATTCTTGAACCCCTAAAACTACATTACCCAAAATTCCTTTCTGTATTGCCTAGAATCCTTTTTGCTTTTCCTAAGTCATCATGTTTGCTTAATTGTAACTCCTCCCTCTCTCTCTTCTCTCCAGAGTGGACTGGGTTGTTTAGATAACTTTTACTCTGTTATTAATAAAACTTTTAAAATATAATAGTTATTGAATATTAATTTTTAAACCCACAGCACAGAGGGGGTAACTATCTCTTTGCTAGTAAAATGCCTGCCCTCAGATGCTTCATGAAGTCTAAAGCAATCAAGTAGAGAATCAAAAAATTAATCTGATGTCAGATCAATTTTAACATCAAGTGAAAATGGTATAAACAAGCAAACAAACTAAAAAACATTGACAATAGGATGTGAAGACAATTGAAGGATGAACTCTTGATGCCCAATATTGATAATGAGAGTAAAATGAAGTGAAAATACATTACGTGGAAGATTTAGGAAGTTTTTGGTAGACAATGCAAAAGACATGCTAGAATTGTTCCTCATGTGCAAAAAGTCTTACTGAGTCAAGATTGCTCGTAACATTTCCTCAAATTAGAAAATCATTGTTGAAAGAATAACTCAGCTAGCTATCAAGATCGAAACTGAACTGACCTGAAAAGGGAATAAAATGAGTGAAATGCATATTTTTACTTGAATTAAATAAAATCTCAAGTGACATTTTTAAAAAAAAGAGAATTGTGCAGAATGTGTTTTTTAACTTTAGAGTAACAATATATGAATATTTTATTACCATAGGCAAAATGGGACCTATCAGTAGTGAGACTTTTAATGAGATTCCAACTCTGGCCGTCTATCCACTATAACTAACCTAATATCATCCACTCCAATAAAAAGAAAAAGGTCTGTAATTTACATACATCTACTGTCTCTTCTCTTTAGAAGAAAAAACATCTTAGGTTTTAATTTCTTTTTTGTTTTCCCTTAAGAGAGGATGCATTGTGATATAATAAAATGATTACAATACAATATGAAAAAAATACAATATTACAATATTATAAATATCTGCTTATTGATGGAATAGATTAAAATTTAATCAACTTGTCTGAAAAAGAAATAATTCTTTTACTGGAATGGCTATTTAGTTAATAATTAGGCTAAAGAATAATTTTCAAGTGTTAAGAATTTGAGATGAATTCATTCTATTTGGCTTCTCTCAGTCTCCTGCTTTCATGAACTCTTAGAGATACAGTGACTTGTTTGAACGAAGTAAAGCTTAGTTGTGCTAAGCAATCCTGTCAAAATTCATGACTTCCCAATTCCACACTCTTAACTTGTTCCATCTTGCCCTGCAAAAATCTAGCTATACTGTATTTTTGGAGTCTTTATGTTGACAGAGTTCAATGAATGCCAGGATTTCCTGATGACTGAATTTGTCACCAGATTCTAAAGCCTCACACTTTGTAAGCCCATCTTGTGGGCTCTGGGAGATTCCAAAGGTAAATATTTCTGTGTTGAGTCCTGCTTTATTGCCCAGTTTGATCAAGTCTTGTCATGAAAAAAAAAATATCAATAGGAATATTTTCCTTGGTTTTCAACTCCACTAATACCAGGACTAGGTCTTATCTTCAGTGTTTGCTCAAAGTCAATTTAAAAAAAAAGAACAACAACTTTGAAATCATGGATGCTTTATATTTCTGAAACATTATTCTATTTAGAGTATAAATGCAAATGAGGAAAATGAAGCTTAAGAATAACTCCCCCTCATACACACACACTCCTATACAAAGGCATCACCATAAGTGAAAATGATGGGTACATTTTCAGCAACTCCAGAGTTTCATTTCTCATCTTGTCTCTGGGGCTTCAAATGGTTGTGAAATGAGAACAGAGATTCTTGAATCTGTTTTACAGCCTTTTGCATCTGTGCTTTGGAATTGAATATGTAACATAGACATATTGCCTCTGATGGTGAGTCTTGTGGAGACATTTTGAATCGACTGATTGAATAATTGATGTTGTCTTGGTTCCCAGCTATGTTAGACACTATCTTCCCTTGGCAGACCAATGGTGGCATAATTGGTGCTCTCTTAGCTGCTAGCTACTGTGGTTGGATTGCTGGTGCCCACAATATGCTTCCTGGACTAGGATATGGTGGGTGATTACTGGGTTTTGAGCTTTTTTTAGCCCCTGGCTTATCATAGCCTTCATTTCATGTCATGTCTCAGTAATCTTCTGAATGATGATGCCAGATTCAGGAAATAACACAAAGATTGTGATTGATTAAAGAGGTGAATGTGAATATTATAGCTATTATCTTTTCATTTGATGTAACCCAGTTGTACATACTTAAGGTTTTCTAGTGAGCTGCACTAGAGCTAGTGAATTATTATAATGTATCTGTAATGGTCACTCTCATTTCTATGGGTAGGGTTGAGCAGTGCAAAAAGCAGGAGTAATTTTTGATAGCTGAGAGAATTGTCCACATTAGTATGAAAACTTTTCTTACTTCTCAAGTCTAGAAACTACATTTGGGTGACAGATTTCCCTTGAGATGGTTCTATAATACTTTTGGATTTCAGTTGTTTCAATAGCATCCAATTTTTTATGACCTCATTGGGTGCTTTCCTGGAAAATTACTAGAGTAGTTTTCTATTTCCTTCCTGCACATTTTACAGAGGAGGAAGCTAATGGAAATACTGTTAAGTGACTTGCCAAGGAACACACAGCTAATAAATATCTAAGGCCAGATTTGAATTCAAGGAGCTGAGGCTTTCTGACTCCATTCCTGACATTCTATCCAGTGTATTACCTAGCTACAAAAGGGAAAATATACTTTGCAATATAACATACTGCACACATAAACATATACACGTATATGTGTATCATATATATTATCTATAATATTAAATAATATCTAAAGATTCTTTTTTTTTTAATTTAGTTACTGAAGAAATATTTTCTTATTTTCTAGAGACTATTTTCCCTAGTTATTATGACCTACATATTAACCATATACTACTTAACAAATCAAAATACTAACATTCTCTGATTCTCTGTCCTAGGCACTGTTGAGAATGAGGGTGGAGCCAGAGTGCATAGGTGAATTGTTACCACTAGGTTATTTACTTGATACAGTGTATAAACACATAAAAACTTAATAGTACAAGATTTAAATTTGGAGACAGTTGAGTATCTAAGTGCATAGAGAGCTAGGTCTGGAGATGGAAGGTCCCAAGTTAAAATTTGACAATCCCAGAGAGCATTAAAAGAGATACAAATTAGCATGTTGTTCATTATCAAATGAATTAATAATTGGTGCCTTGATAATACTTTAATTTTACTTTAGATAAATTTTAAATTAATAAATTTAGATTCATTAGAAAAGGGGAGGAGAAAGTCATAAGTACCTGATATGTGTCTAGCACTGTATTAAACTTCTTTTTAACAAATATTATCTCAGTTGATCTTCAAAACAAGACTTAGAGGTAGGTGGTATCATTATCCCCATTTTCATTCAAAGGAATTCACAAGTTGTTTTTTTTTTTTAAAGCAAAAATCCAATCATTTGGGAGAAGAATTCACTATTTGTCAAAAACTGTTGGAAAAACTGGAAAGGAGTATGGCAGAAATAGATCAAAATGAATACATGACAGGCAAATTAGAAAAATAGGAACTCTATTACCTATCAGGTTTATGGATAGGAGAAGAATGTGTGAATAAACAAAAGACAGAAAACATTGTAAGATGTGAAATGTATAATCTTGAACACATTAAATTAAAAAAAGGTTTATACAAATAAAACTAATGTAACAAAAAATGTAAGGAATGCAGAAAATAGGGGGATATTTTTCACAACAATTTCTCACGCAGATGTCTTATATCTAAAATATATAGAAGCCCTGTAAAATGTATAATAATAATATGAGCCAATTACCAACTGATAAGTGGTAAAAAGATATGAACAGGCAGTTTTTTGATATGTAACTATTGAAAAAGTACAAAAAAAATCTGAAATTATGCACAATGATTTATAAAACTGTGTATACCTTTTGACATAAAAGTATTACTACTGGGTTTATTACTAAGTTGACCAGAGAAAAAGGAAAAGAACTTATCAGTTCTAAAATATTTATAGAAGATTTCTTTGTAGTAGCAAAAAATTGGAAATTGGGAAATAGGTAAACAAGTTATGGCATACAATTGTGATGGAATACTACTTCATTGTAAGAAATGATGAGCAGGTTATTTTTTTAATGGAAAGATCTACATAAAATTGTGAAGAATAAATGAGTAGAATCAAGAAAATTTATATACAGCAACAGAAACATTGTTTGAAGAATCACTTATGCATGTTAAGTACTGATAAATAGAAACAAGCAAGACATAATATATATATATATAAAGAGAGAGAGAGAGAGAGAGAGAGAGAGAGAGAGAGAGAGAGAGAGTCAAATTATGCCTTCTCCAATGAGAGGAAGAGAGGGAAGGAGAGAACTTCTGGGTATTTTTAATGTAATAAACAGCTAAAGAGATAAATAGAAAACTCACAGGGTTCAAGTGGCTTAATGGGGTCACATAGCTAGTACAGGTCTAAGGTCAAATTTGAACTCATTTTCCTGACACTCAACCCAGGGCTCCTTTGTGCCAACTAACTGTATCCAAAAGATAAGAACATAGAATATTACAGTAATTTTTAAAAAAAAATATTCTTATGTTTAAATATCATGTTAAAGAATCACTATGCCCCTGACTCTCTAAAAATCCACTAGATAAGAAAATATTTATTCAATTTTGTACTATATACCCCAATATATAGGGACAATTATGGAGCCATATGACAGGAAGAGCAATAGAACTTCATTATCTATGCTTTTTTTTGTTTTGCTTTGTTTTGATATGAATTTTCTGATTTTTTTTTTTTGCTTTCATTTTGTTTAATTTTGTTTTGGTCTAAACCTGGGATTTCACTATAGGTGTTAACCTATATAAACCTCTATCTGAAAATATTCTGTAACATATCATTGTAGACTTACACAGGTCATTAAGATGATAAGCTATTGGACTAGGATAATACAACAAGTATTTGTTAAAGATAGGATTCAAATGCAAATAATCCTCACTCCAAGAATAACTCTATATCAATTCTGCCACATTTCTTTGACTACCTTATGTTAATATGAAACAAAAATAGTGACAAAATGTGACTTTGCTACAATAATTTTAAGCTATATATAAAATAAGAATATGCCTCTAAAGCTCCCAGCATATTGTTGGCATATATTCATTAGGATAATTAAGGCAATAGGCTTTAAATTCAAGTAGTTTCTACCACAACAATGTTGTTTAGATTTGTGTGATGAGAAAAGAAGCCAGAAGCAAAGGAACAAAACCCTGAATTGTTATGACCTTTCCAAACAGGGCTATAAAACAGCAGCTGAGAATAAATGACTAAGTACTGACTTTTAGGGAAATTGAAGCACAGGCTAGTTTAGACCATGTCCATTTGACACTAAAACATCTGGGTGAAAAATCCAGGCAGTTATCTAGACATACTTTCTAAAAGATGTCAAACATCTGGATACTTCCAAATATAGACACAATCATCCATAAATTATAAGTGCTGAGTGCTCTGCAACTACCAAGCAAAATAATATCCCTTCAGCTACATTATCAGTCAATTCCAGGACAGGAAAATAGATTGTAGGACCTTATGACTATCAATTTAATATCAGGTTATATCTTGGCATAGTAGGAAGCCACCTATGCTTTGAGAAGCTTGCTACCTGCTCAGAAGCATTTTCCCCTCTTGGCTTCTCAAATTCTTATCCCAATATTAATTTCTGCCAGCTCAGTTCAGCTCAAGTCAACTCAATTCTGTTCCATTTAATCAACATTTACAATGTCTGTCATGTGCAAGGCAATGTATGGACTTGTCACTAGGGGTACAAATACAAGTAACAAACATCAGCATCTGATCTCAAGAAGCTTAGTTTTAAATGCTGCAGAGTGTCAACAGAAGAACCAGGTTAAAATGTAAACAAATAACTGGAATGGATGACAATTAAGCCTCTATCATCCTTTAGCACATTAACTAATATTAGATAAGTTCGTTTGTGCCTAACAAAAACTAAAACATACTCTGTGGAAATCTGCAGTGGTATAGTGACTGTTTAAGGGATAAAAGTTACATCCATGTAACTTTGGGAATTACTGGGGAAGGCAGATTTGCATAGTGTAGTTGGAGACCTAAATCAAGAAGAACACCATTATGTGGGGCCGTTGGATACTATAAAGGACAATGTGGGGAGGTGAATTGGGGAAAATATATGATCTTATATAATTGCAATTAAATGAAAGGCTGGTCTTTATATACCAAGAGAGACCACCTGATCTTAAATACTTGCTGAAGGAAACGGATCACTTTTAAAATGAAGGTATTACTTTGTAATCTATATTTAGCCATTCCATTTATACAAAGGTATAGGGTGGTGCTCATCTATTTGCTTAGGCAGGCAGAGGCATGCGGTGCTGGTAGACAAGTTTCAGTCAGGGCTTTCTGACTATCCTTTAGATTTTGGGGGGGGGTGTTACATGCCTTTTATTAAATCTGAAGGACTAGATTAGAGTTAGAAAATTCTAACCAATGTGATGATAAAGCAGAGAAGGAATTATCCCTGTAATGGATTACTGGGGAAGCCTCTTATCTAGAAAAAGACAGAACTAAATATTGCACCATTCAATGAGTGTTTTGGTAGTGGACCAGCTAAAACTGTGTACTTAACTTCTTCCCCATCATCCTTGACCCTTTTCCTCAGTTGTTATTGCTTCTGGGTCAAACCTACTTGTGACATTTACTATCATAAAAGTTCCAAAGAACCAAGGAATGAATTCAATAAGGCCTGAATACATTGTTTAGAATATTTCAATTACTGCCATAACTGCTAGGTCAGAACTAAAATTCTGGGTTACTTAGTATTCATGGACTCACACATTAATATTAATTTTTTCCTATCTTTCTCTTCCTTTCAGCTGCCTATAAAATTTATCCCCTATTTATTCTTAAAATTAAATTAAATTATATATACATATAATATGCATATTACATGTAATAATAAAATATAATTTATATTTACATACAATAAAAATAAAATACTTCACTAGATCCCATAATTGCTGTTAGTTATCATATTATATATTTCTCCTTTCCTTTTCAGTTACAAGAAATGTCTCCATTTCCTCTCCTCTCAAAATCTTCTAAATTCTCTTCACTCTGGTTTCTAACATTATCTTCAAATGAAATTTCTCCCTCATAAGTTACCTATGATCTTTGAATTGCCCACTCCCATGACCTATTCTCAATCTTGGTCCTTCATGACTCTCCTATAGCATTTGACACCGTTTGTAAAGGTTAAAATTATGGTTGAGACTGAATGTAATAATTATATTTGGTCACCAAAGATTTTATTTATAAAATCCTAATGAAACACCCAAACTCAGCTGAAAATTTTATGGTGACATAATTGATATAGTGGGAGGAGATTAAGAAGAAGGAAGAAGGAAGGGGCTAGTACTGGGCAGGAAGTTTAGGAGATCTAGAAAGTAAGGTTTGAGTGTGAAGGAGGAAAAAATTAGCCTGACCTCCAAAGGGGCTCAGCTAAGATGTCTGAACCTGAATCAGCTCAAGTGAAAACTCACCACCAACACTACAAGATGTTGAAATGCCTAGCACACTCTCAGCCAGAGTTGCCTCTCCAGAGAAAAAAGAGAGAGGAAGTGACGTGACTTATATGGACAGTTTTATGTCACTTTCCTGCATCTCATCTGTACCAACGATCGCTTAGCTTGCCTTAGGACAGCCCAGGGGTCTGTCTGTTTTCCTGCACATGTTTGTTGAAGGCCATTTCCTCAGATAATTAAATCTTGAGTTTGATGCAGACCTTCCTATTCTTGTTAAACTAAGAAGGGTGGAGAAATGTAGAGTTTCCAAGACCTGATTCTGTTATTCCAGGTATCTCCATTTTTATTGATCAGGAATAGCTAAATCAAATCTTCTAAAGTATGGTCTGATTACAGTGGAATAGTTTAAAAATTCACATGTTGAATACTTTTTCTTCATGGATAATCTTCCCTCTGTGTTTTCATGACACTGCTGTTTTTTTTTGTTTGTTTTTGTTCCTATCATTCTAACATATTAGTCTTTTTTTACTAGGTCCTTATCAATGTCACATCCAGGATACCATATAAGACTTTGTCTTAAACTTTTCTTTCCCCTCTATATTGGTTCAATTAGTAATTTCATGAGTTCAATTTTCATATCTAAATTGATCATTCTCATATATCCCTAGTCTCTTTCAAAGTTCCAATCTGATATCACTAGTCAGGATTTTTTTTTCCAAAAAGAGATTATCTCTGTATATTTCCTTCCTGGAGTATAAAGGCAACCTTTTGTCTTATTTCTTTGTGCATTTTTTAACATTTTACATGCATTACATGGATGCAATTTTTAATAATTCTTTTTTGACATTTCACAATCCATGTTCTCTCCCTCCCTCCAATTCCTACACTCTCCCAATATAGTAGGTAATATGATCTAGGTTGTGTATGTGTTATCAAAGGAGACATTTTCATGACCATCCTATTGTAAGAGAAGATACAAAATGCTTGTTCTATAGAAAAATTCAGGGAGGAATAAAGAATCATATGTGATGATATTTTTTAAATGAATGTCCTACAGACATTTGAAATTCTGAACTTCCTAAACAGATTTCAGTATTCCCCTGCCCCCATTCCTGCCCATCTTATCCTGAATTTCCCTGTTACTGTTGAAGGAAACATCATCCTACCATCCCAATTCCCTTATTTCTCTACTTTAGATTCTGCTAAGGAGAGGCCCCTTTCAGACCTGCTGTGCTGTGAGTCTGTGATGTTTCCCCTATGCTTAATTTCTTAACTATTAACTAGTGGAAAATAATATTTCTTTTGACACATCATCCATCACAGGCAGACACAAGAGAAATAGGAGTGAAGGAAAAAAGGAAATGGAAAGCTGTTTTTTGCTCTAGGCATATTTGGGTTTGTTATTCCATTTCTGTCCATTCAGTACTTGTGACTAAAAAATAAATAAACAAACACTTGTTTGTTAGACTTGGGCCCATGGGTGATCCCTTAGAATACTAAAGTGCCCACTGTCAGTTAATTTTCTATTGGCTTATAGTTTAGCAAATCTTAGAGAGTTGAATATAGGGGTATCACATTTGTTTTTTCCTCCTTACATATTTCTTCACTGTGTCCTTGACTTGAGACTGTTGGGGCAACTAGATATCACAATGGATGGAGTCAACCTGGAGTCAGGAAAACTCATCTTCCTGAGTTCAAATATAGCATTAGACACTTATTAGCTGGGTGACTACTAGCAAGTTACTTAACTCATTTTGTCTCATTTTCCTCATCCCTAAAGTGAATTAGAGAAGAAAATGGCATACACCTCCATATCTTTGCCTAGAAAACACCACATGGTTCATGGAGAGTCAGAGAGGACTGAAAATGACAGACCAACAATCACAGGTTAATAAAAATCTCTATCCACATCCTGAACGTTTTTGCTTTTCTTCATTTTCTCTGTAACAACAATTTAACTAAGTTAACCATTTCACTTTTGTCAGAGGGGGAAAAATGACATAATATAGCCAAATTGCTAGAATGGCATTATGTGCCATCAGGTTCTGCTCACAATGGCATAACTCTTTCCTCCTCATCAAAAGAAAATATTACCTATTTTTATATGTTAGAAATATCAGGAAGATGGAGGAGTACCTAGGGCAATTTCACCACAAAAATCATATCTAATCAAGAGTAAAATGTTGCCACAAAATGAATGCAGGAGTGAAAGAACCAACAGAGACATAGGGAAACAACTTTCACAAAAGAAAAACACAAAAGGTAGGCAGAGATCATCTGGGGAACTGAAGTGAGAGCAGAGCAGAACTAGCAAGAGGCATATCATTGAGTGAAGAGCAAGCCAAGAGAAAAATAACACATCCCCACCACCCAACACATATGTTCTCACAGAGTCTGAACTAAAGTCCAAATTAAGCCAGACCCTAAACTCCTGCTGGCAATTAGTGGCCCAAGCCAACAAAAACCACTTGAAATTGCAAACCTGTGGAGAAGCGCAGATTCCAAGCCCAGACAAATCTGGGCTGAAGGGGACCAATTCACATAGGCCCAGAGCAAAGCCAGGAATCCAAGTTTAGGCTTGTGTTGAGGACATAATACATACCTCAGTGGAAACCTCCCTGGGATCTTTTTTCCCAAAACTAAGGGTGGAGCTCCAGGACACAGAAATCAAGGGTGTGACTGAGCCTAAACCTGGGGCTAGAATATGATCAGCACCTGACCTGATCAGATTGTGATCAAAAGTTTACACTGTAGCCCAAGGAAAGTCTTTAAGCTATCAGCATCTCAAGGGTCAATTGAATCAGCAGGGGATGGGACTCTTAAAACTCTCAGACATCAGACCATTGGGTAAACTAATAACAATCCAGAAAATAAGCTGAATAAAACGTCAAGGAAGGACTGAAGTTTAAGAGGTTTTCCCAACTCCCCAGAAAATAAAGCCTACCTATAATTAAATAGAGAAAATGAGCAAACAATCAAAAAAGCACCTAACTCTAAAGACTTTTTATGTAGACAAGGAACAAAGTGCAAAAATAGAAGGGGAAAGCAAAAGCAAAGGAAGCAAACCCAGAGTCCAAAAGGAAAATAAGGGGATAGTAAGATGGAGGGCAATACACAGTAATCATGTCACTTAATATGAATAGTATGAACTCACCCATTAAACAAAAGCAGGCAGCAAAATGAATTAAAAATGAGAATCCTATATGTTGTTTGCAAGAAACACATTTGAGGCAGGGTGACACACACAGATTCAAGGTAAAAGTCTGGAGCAGAATATATTATGCATCGTCTAATGTAAAAAAAAAAAGCATGAGTAGCAATCATGATACCTGACAAAGCCAAAGTAGAAATTGATCTGATTAAAAGCAATAAGGAAGGAAATTACATTTTGTTAAAAGATATTTAAAAAGTGAAATAATATCATTACTAAACATCTATGCACCAAATTTCTCAAGGAAAAATAGAAGGAATATAAGGAGGAAATATATAGTAAACCATACTCATGGGGGAATCTCAAGATTCCCCTCTCAAAATAAGATAAATCAAATGAAAAAAGAAATAAGAAAAAAAAGAAAGGGAAGTAAATATTAAATAGAAAAATTAGAGTTAATAAATATCTGGAGAAAACTGAACAGGGATAAAAAGGAATATACCTTCTAAGAAATACATGGTACATATACAAAGATCAACCATGTACTAGGGCATAGAAATATTGCAAAAAAATTCAGAAAAGCAGAAATAATGAATGCCAATTTTTCAGATCTTAATGTGATAAAAACTATAATTAACAAGTGTCCATGGAAAGGCAAAGTTAAAGTTAATTGGAAATTAAATCATCTAATTCTTCTAAACAGGTAGTTCAAAGAAGAAATCATAGAAACAATTACAGACTTCATTAAAGAGAATAATAATGAGGAGACATCACATCAAAAACAATGGGATACAGCCAAAGCAGTACTCAGGGGAAAATTTATAGCACTGAATACTTATATCAACAACATAGAGAGGGCAGAGATCAATGAATTGGGCTTGCAACTTAAAAAATTAGAAAAAAAGAACAAATTAAAAATCACCAGATAAAAACTAAATTTGAAATCCTAAAAATTAAAAGAGAAATTCATTAAATTGAAAGTAAAATTTTAAAAAAATCAATTGAACTAATAAATAAGACTAGGAACTGGTACTTTAAGAAAACAAATAAAATAGATAAAGTACTAGTCAATATCATAAAGAAAAAAGAAATTCAAATTAACAGCATCAAAAATGAAGGGATAATTTCACCTTGAATGAAGAGGAAATTAAGATAATTATTAAGAACTAATTTGCTCAATTATACGGCAATCAATATGACAATATAGGTAAAATGGGTGAATATTTACAAATATATAAATTGTCCAGATTAACGAAAGAGAATATAGATTTCTTAACCAATCCCATTTTCAGAACAAGAAATGGAACAAGCCATCAAGGAACTTCCTAAGAAAAAAATTCCTCAGGGCCACATGGATTCACAAGTGAATTCTATCAAACATTTAAAAATCAGCTAGACCCTAACCATAAACCAGTAGATAATCACATGATTATATCAATAAATACAGAAAAAGCCTTTGACAAAATACAACACCCATTCCTACTGAAAACACTAGAAAGTATAGTAATAGAAGGGTCATTCCTCAAAATAATAAACAGTATACATTTAAAACCATCAGCAAGCATTATCTATAATGGGGGAAAGTTAGAAGCCTTCCCAATGAGATCAGAAGTAAAGAAAGAAAGCCCATTATCACCATTTTATTCAAATTTGTACTAGAAACACTAGCAGTAGTAAGTAGAGAAGAAAAAGAAATTGAAGGGATTTAAGTAGGCAATGAGGAGATTAAACTATCACTTTTACAGATGATAGGATGCTATACTTAACAAACCTCAGAAAATCAACTAAAAGGCTGGTGGAAATAATTAACAACTTTAGTAAAGTTGCAGGATACAAAATAAACCCACATAAATCATCAGCATTTCTATATATTTCCAACAAAACTCAGCAGCAGGAGTTAGAAAGAGAAACTCCATGTAAAATCACTCTAGACAATATAAAATATTTAGGAATATATTTGCCAAGACAAACATGGGAATTATATGAACAAAATTAAAAAACACTTTCCACATAATTAAAACTATATCTAAACAATTGGAAAAACAGTAATTAATCTATTTATTCAGTATCATACCTATCAAATTGCCAAAAAAACATTTGTATAGAATGAGAAAAAAATTATAACGAAGTTCATCTGGAAGAACAAAAGATCAAGAGTATCTAGGGAAATAATTTTAAAAAATGCGAAGAATGAGAGCTTAACTGCACCAGATCTTAAACTGTACTACAAAGCAGTGATCATCAAAACATTATGGTAGTGGCTAAGAGACAGAAAGGTGGATCAATGGAATAGAATAGGTGTAAATTACCTCAGTAATTTATTGAACCTAGTGTTCAATAAACCCAAAGACCCTTGTTTTTGTACAAGAACTCTCTATTTCACAAAAACTGCTGGGAAAATTGGAAAAGAATAGAGGGAAAATTAGGTTTAGATCAACATCTTATACCCTATACCAAAATAAATTCAAAATGGGCAAATGTCTTAAATATAAAGAGGGAAATAATAAATAAATTAGGTGAACATTGGTTAGTATTCCTGTCAGATCTGTGGGGAAGAAAGGAATGTAAGACCAAGCAAGAGAGATACCTGCAAAATGTAAAATGAATGACTTTGATTATGTCAAATTAAAATGTTTTGGTACAAACAAAATCAATGAAACCAAAACTAGAAGGAAAGAAACAAACCAGGAGAACATTCTTACAACAAAACTCTCGGACAAAGGTTTAATTTCTCAAATATATAAATGTAAAGATTAAAATTAATATACAATAACTAAATATTATATTTCATGATGTTTTATTACTAATAACCAAAACAAAAGAACTGCCTGAATTCAGTCAGGTAGCAGGTCTAAAAGAAAACATGGGAGGAGCATACATTCACTTACATTCCAATAATGTGATCCTGCTAACATGGAGACACAGGAGAGATTAGAGGGAATTTTGGGAAATACTAAGGACTTCTGGGGAATGAAGTCAAAGGTTCAAAATCTATATTTATACATACCCCCCTTATGATCCTATTAGGAAACCAGTTTCCCTAAAAGGATCATGTAAACACAATCAACTTAAAAGTTGCAATAATTTGTGGATAAAAGGGGGAAAAAAAGAACAAAACCAATGATAACTAGGTTGAAAAAAGCCAATTTGGGGGCAGTCCCCTTTGGCATAAAAGTATACATTCAAAATAAAGACATTTCAAGCCCTGTAGTTCAATTCACATCCCAAAGCTCACTCTGGATCTTCTGGTGCAGCATGTGGTCTTTGTAGGAGTCTATCTTCATGATGAATTCTGGATTCTGGGAGGTAGCAAGTTTCTTTTCCTAAAATTGCTCAAATTTAAATCAAAGTCTACAACAATAACTTGGCTCCCCTGAGGTGAATAATAACACAGGGATCATTCAGGGATGTATGGCTGAGTTATGGGGTATAGGAATCAATTTGCAAAAGAAAATAAAAAACATAAAAAATCCAAATAAAAGAGAAAAATAAGTTGTGTATGAAATACAAAATGTAAAAGTCTCATGTCTAAAAAAAAAATCAAAGTAAAGGAAAAACAAATCTATAACAGTTCCTTGAATTAAGGCCCAAATAAAATTATTCAAGCAATTATACATTTACCCAATCAGTAGCCAAGACTATAGAAAGTTTGTCACACCATGAAAGATAGAAAAAATGGACTAGATTTCAGCAGCAAATGGGCACCTAGATGACAACGAAAAGGGGGTGCTTGATAGAATGTGGCCCAAGGGAGTCCTGAATTTAACACGTTAAACAGCCAGAACCTCAACCCCCCCAAAAAAAAGTTCAAGTCCTCTTGCCTTGGCTCAAAATTACATTAATCCCACTAGGATCTGGTCTCTTTGACCTTCTGCTCCTTAGGCACCATGTAGGTGCTCTGTACTTCTTTAGCACTGTACAGTGGCTCTTTTGTATATTTCCTTTTTCTGGAATCAGACAGAATCATGAAGTGAAGTCCCATAATTTTTAAATAATCAATGGTATTATTTTTATAGTCTGAAGCTTTTCCTGCAAAAAAAAAAAGTTAAAGAAAAATCTCAATACTGTTGACATATGCTTTAAATACAAAAAGGAAAGAAAAAATAAAACTCAGATACTGTATTGGATATGCAAGGAAAAACAATAATAAAAAAGTTTTAAATATCAAAAATATATAGCTTAAAATCAGTTTATTATCTATTTATTATCAAACTATCTACTGTGTCAGCCATGTGTGAGTACAAGTGATTTTCAGAATAAAACAGAATAAAACAGAATAAAACAGCAATACAGTGGATAATGCACATTCAAAGAAGTATCAAAGTCCCCAAAATTCACAATAGCCCAGGTAATTACAATAGCGAACAAACCCACTATCATATTTCATATAAGTTGCTATATGACATAAAAACACTATGAACTGATGGATATTTGTTACAATTTTTACAGATGTAGCAAATATTTCATCCTTGGCAAATATCTTTTTAAACAAAGTAAAACTTATTTGGCTCTAGAACATTACTAAGAAATCTAGATTGTTCTGGTGGAAGTAAATTAAACTGAAGAGTTAAATTATTATGCATACACAGAAGCTCTTTTTGACCTTGCTTTATATGAACTTTTAATCTTTAATACAACATTCTTTATAATATATATAAACATTAAAAATCATCCATTCAGAAATCACTAATTATCTAAAATTATTTCTGAAGACCCCTTAAAATTACAATTTATATTCTTAGCTCATTAAATTCTCCAAAGACTGTAGATAGCTTTTGATGAAATCCATCCATCATCATCTATGTGACAATTCACAAAGGCAACATGTGATCTTTGATGAATATAGTGATAAGGATTTGGGCAAGATGTTCATGGGTTTATACAGAGATATTTTATTCTTCAGCAGTGGTAAAGGTATAAATTAAAGCTCAATATAGGCAAAACATAATAGCTTAAAATAATTCAGTATTACAGAAAGGTATTGACTAGATTAATACAGGTGAACTTAAAAAAAATTTAAGCCTTAAAGCAGTTAGTAAATACAATAATATAAACAAATGAAAAGGTGCAGGCAGGCAGGCAGTCAAAAATCCATTTTTACCAATCCCAATGGACTTTTTCTATATTACAGGAGGAGAATAAACTCAAAATAGTTAGCAATAAACTTCCAGATCTCTTTTAAAGTTTCCTTCTCCTTCCCCAATATTCATCATCCATTTGTATCTCTTTTCTCAGAGTTTTGAAGTTTATCATAGTGAGGGAGAATTCTACAGTGAACATAGTATGGAGGGATATCAAATTGGAGGTATTGTAGAGGTTGGTCAGGCCCAAATGCTAAGTGTGTAGGAAGATGAATCTCACCTCTGATTCTCGGGGTTATTCAAGCTAAATGCAAGGAACAGCAGTAAGAAAAGACACTCCAAATCTTTGAGCTCCTTGAGCTCTATAAGGCTCTGTGGAAATGGAAGCTGTTTGAGCATTATTCCTCAAAAACAAACAAACAAAAAAAAAAAAACTGAATGAGGCCTGTTTATACAGTAAACAAGTTAGGAGGCAGACCTGAAGGGAAAACAATAGCATTTTTGCATTTGAAGGAAAAAGGTACTGCTCCTTAGTGTTTTGGGTAAAGAGAGAGAAGGAAAAAATAGCAGGCCCCAACACTGACCAGCACAGAGGAGACCATCGAGCAGTTCTACTCTGACCTGAGTGCCATCCTGCACTCAGTGCCCACAAATGACAAGCTGATACTACTGGGAGACTTCAACGCCCGCGTTGTCCAGGACCATGAAAGATGGAAAGGAGTGCTTGGCAAATGCGGCATGGGCAAAATGAACAACGACCTACTGCTACTCAGCAAATGCTCAGAGTTCGAACTCACCATCACGAACACTGTGTTCAGATTGGCGAACAAATATAAAACAACATGGATGCACCCACGATCAAAACAGTGGCACCTCATTGACTACATCATTGTATGCCGGCAAGACATCCAGGATGTAAAGATCAACAGAGACATGAGAGGAGCTGAATGCTGGAGAGACCACCGATTGGTTAGAGTGACTATTCAAATGCACATTGCGCCTTGCCATCCAAAACTCGCCCAGACAGTTCTCGCATTTTACAAAGTGAGCGTCTTAGAGATCCATCTCATTTGCAAACATTCCAGTCCTGTCTGGACGACAAGCTGTCTGCCAAGGGACCACTCACTGGAAGCTCAAATGAGAAATGGAACCAGTTCAGAGACACAGTGAAGGAAACATCAAAGGCAGTCCTAGGCCCAAAACAACACAACCACCAAGACTGGTTCAATGAGAACAACACTGCTATTGAAGACCTATTGAGCAAGAAGAACAAAGCCTTTATGTAGTGGCAAAATAACCCAAACTCTGCTCCTAAAAAGGACAGATTCAAGTCTCTCCAAGCCACGGAGCAGCGTGAGATCAGAAAGATGCAAGACCGATGGTGGGAAAAAAAGGCAAAAGAAATCCAGCAGTTTGCTGATACGAAAAACTACAAACAATTTTTCAGTGCCCTCAAGACTGGCTATGGACCATTAAAACCTACCTCCACTCCCTTGCTTTCCTCTGACGGTGACACTCTCATAAAAGATAAAAAAGGCATCAGCAACAGGTGGAAAGAACACTTCAGTCAGCTTCTCAACTGACCCTCTTCAGTCGATCAAAGCTCCCTTGACCAGATCCCCCAAAACTGCACCATTGAACAACTTGACATCCCTCCTTCAATAGAGGAAGTCCAAAACGGCATTAAACAAATGAGTGCAGGCAAGGCACCCAGTATCCCAACCGAGGTGTACAAGGCCTTAAATGGAAAGGTAGTGCTGACCAGCATATGGGAAGAGGAAGATATGCCCCCAGAACTCAGAGATGCCTCCATCGTAGCCCTATACAAGAACAAAGGCTCACGAGCAGCCTGTGACAACTACAGAGGCATCTCACTACTCTCCACTGCTGGAAAGATCCTCGCCCATGTTATACTCAGCAGACTCCTGTCATCTGTTTCAGAGCAGAACCTGCCTGAATCACAATGTGGCTTCCGACCAGATCGCAGCACCATCGACATGGTCTTCACGGTGAGGAAAATGCAGGAAAAATGCCTTGAGAAGAACCTGAGTGTCTACATTGTCTTCATAGACCTGACAAAGGCGTTCGACACAGTGAACAGGGATGCATTGTGGGTGATCCTCAGCAAGCTCGGTTGCCCAGCAAAATTCGTCAAACTGATCCAGCTCTTTCATGTCGACATGACAGGTGAAGTCCTATCTGGTGGAGAGACTTCCAGTCGCTTCAACATCGCCAATGGCGTGAAAGTTTGAGCTTCCCTATCCTCTGGAGACTTTTGATTGGATTAAAGTCCAGCACTCAATGAGGATGAGTGTGGAGCCTGGGCTTCCCTAAGTTCTGGAGACTTTTGATGGGATTAAGATCAGCTTAGTTGGACTGGTTGTGCTCTGATTCCAAAACTTCCTGGCAGGCTGGAGCAAATATCAAGGATTTCCACAGCTCTGGCCAGGCTGCCAGATCTATGTTCCCTCTCTAGCTCCTTCCCCTCTGTATGTGTTGGATCCTCTGAACTTGGCACAGCCCTGCTCTCAAGGTAAGCCCTCCAGATCAGCACCTTTGCCCGCCCAGAAGTTCCCGCTGCCGCTGGAGTCTCAGCTCTCTTGGTGGGAGGGGAGATGGGTCCTGGGATCTTCCTTCTGTCTTCCCCTTAAACCCGAGTGTTCTCAGGTTCTGGCTTTTGGGGGGGGGGTGTACCTTGTGAATTAAATTAGCAGGAGGGTTCCTTGGCTCTGTCTTGTTGTTAAGTTTGATTTTCAGTCCCCTAGGAGCATTCAGTTTGTGATCGATTAGGAAGGCTATGCAGAGGTCTGAACTTCTGCTCCTTCTAGGCCTCCATCTTGACTCCCTATTAAGTATCTATTAACTAGGCACCTACTCTAACTTTTCTTAGAATAGGAATTCCCCTCCAGTATCCCTAACAAGCTATTACCCAACCTTGTTTGAATAACACTTCTGAATGATAACAACACATTGTACCCCTAAAGCAACCTGTTCTGCTTTTGGTTATCTTTAATTGATGTATGGAACTGCTTCCTTAATTCCAATCATGAATCTTAAACTTCTATTTATTGTCACCAGCTTTACTAAGAGCAAATTGTCATCTTTCTTCTACCTTAGAACCCCACAAATCCATCTTCCTTAATTAATGTATTATGGTTGTTTCAGTCATGTCAGATTTTTTGTGATGTCATTTGGGGTTTCTTGGCAAAGATACCTTGGTGGTTTTCTATTTTCTTCTCCAATTTATTTTTCAGATGAGTAAACGAGGCAAAAAAGGGTTAAGTGACTTGTCTAGGATTACACAGCAAGTGTTTGAGGACAGATTTAAACTCAAAAAGAAAAATCTAATTTCAGGATCTATATACTATATCTACTGCACCAATTTGCTGATTTTCTTCACTAACTAATGGAGTCCATTTATTTAGATACCATATAAATGATGAAACGTAACTCAATAACTAGCAACTGGCATATAACTAATCAGAGAGCCAACCACTTGGAAATCTTAGAAATTACAGAGAAATAAAGCAATTATTATTTTTTCTTTCTGTAACTTTCTTTCCCTAGCATAATTATTCTCTAATTAGTGTCAGTTCATGTACATATCTATCCATAACTTTCATGTATCAAATACAATGAAACTGGTTTAAATGCACAGATACAGACTGCAACATGCTTTTCCCCCAGTCATTGTTGAACATGCTAGGATGTTTTATGCCCTAAAAACAGTATAATAGTTTCCTCTAATTTCATAAATAATAATTAAGTCCCTAAAAACAAGCAATATTTTGTTTGAAAGGTAACTAACTCAAAGTCATCCTATTTTACATGAGCATATGAGAAATAGCAAAGTTAAAGAAATTTATGAAATATTAAAAAGTAATAACATGTGGCTTTTGAGATTGGTTATTAGAGGAAAATATCAGATTCACAGCAGTTGGAAGGTAAGGAAAAGTAACATGCATACTGTATTTGATACTTCAAGTTTCATTAAAGTAGTTTTCAGGGAAGAGGAGACAATAAAACAGAGTAAAGGACAATATCGAAAGTTGACTATATCCAAAGGGTTATTATTCTTATGGATGACTCAATATTGTTCTTTTGTTTCATTTACCTTTTAGGAATACCACCTTTGCATATCATTGGAAGCTAGATTTGAAGATTAGCAACTGGAGGCAAGACTTAATAGAAGGTATTCATAAGAGGAGACTTTTTGTAACATAACAGCCTTAGGATGGCTTAAACTCACCCTGGCAGCTAACCAAAGGGGACGGATATAGAGACCTAATCAAAAAATGTTGACTATTGTGGATACATGGAGAAGAGAGAGATCTGTTGTGATCCTGGATGACTGTAAGCTGTGTAATTCCTTCAGTAGAAATAGACTGTGAGGAATTGGGGAAACAAAAGTGGATTAAAATTCAAAAGACAACAAGTTCTACTTTAGACGCTTAGATTTTGCCATAGCTTTTGAGATAACTGTGTCGAGAAGCCTAAATGGACTAGAGCTCAGAAGATAGATCAAGATGAATATGATTTAGCAGTCTTCAGGCATAGCTATGATTATTAAACCCATAGGAGATGATAAGATAACCAAAAGAAAGAATACAGAGAAGGAGAAAAAGAAAGTCCAAGATAGAACATGGAGAAATTACAGTAATGTTTACATTTCTTTCTTTGATCTGTCCTTCTGAAATATTGCTTTTGCCTGACAGCTGATAGTTCTTTTAAAATTTGTGATAATTTTTTTCTTTGTTTATATTGACCCTTCTATTATTTTATTGTCTAGAAAAATCATTTTATTTTTAATGACCTAAATTGATATATATATATATGTATATATATATATATATATATTTAATTTCTCTGCCAATTCTGCTTCTGAGTCTCCTGACTTCACCATAATATGGTGTAGAGGTAACTTTACCTCTTCCTTCCTTATCTATCAAGTTTTTAGCTCCATTTTTTGTATTATTTTCTCCCTTTTGAATAAAAGTTTCTTGAGAGAAAATATGAGCTTTCTATTCCGTTGTGTTTGTATTTTCAATGCTAGTGCCTCTAGAAATTGATGATATTCTAGATAACTTTTGATAATTCTAGTTTTCATTTTATTCCTTCACAGTTTTTATCAGAAATTTTGTTGTCTTATATAATTTCTAGATTTATTCTGGTATTTTACAAAGTTAATGATCCAAGCTTTTGGAAGTACTCATTATGACAAAAAACTACCATGAATATTAGAAAACAGTATGGCAGAAACTAGGCACAGAGCAGCACATCACACCATATACCAAGATAAAGTAAAAATGGATGCATAATTTAGCAATAAAGGGTTTTACCATAAAATAAATTAGGAGAGCATGACAAATCTATGTATAAGGAAATAAATTTTGATTATATTAAATTAAAAACGTTATTGCACATACAAACCTAATGCAACCAATATTAGAAGGGAAATAATAATAAACTGGGGAAATACTTACTGTATATGTCTCTGACAGAGGGTTTTAATGTTACTCTTGACTGGCCAGTATTTTTTTTTTTGGTGACTTCATTTAGTTTTATTTTACACATTTTTATTCTCTTATAACTCTTCTTTGGTTTCATTATGGTATTTTCTTTTAAAATGACTCAGTTTTGTTTCTTTCTGTAACCCCACCTCACCACTCACATGCACTCCTATATCTCTATTCTTTATTGAGGTGGATGCTATGCAAGTAGCCTCTTTGTGACCTCATCCTTCTTGCTGCCCATTCTCTCCTTTCAGAACAACAATAATAAGCATTTTTTTAATAAATACTTTAAACTGCATGCATGCAAGTGATTAGTCAGTTTTTGGATATTCTTGGGTGTGATACATTGATTTTTCCAGATATCTTCAGTAGCACTAAATGAGTTAAAAGGATTCAGAAAAACCAATGTGAATCTCTTAACAGTGGGATATACTTATTTATGCTAAAAGATTTAATAAGCTATATGATGAGCATTTAGCAATGCTGAGATGTTTTCTCACATTTTACTCCGTATTAGCAAGTGACAGAAATGTTATTTAAATAGCTATTTAAATTATATTAAAAATGTAATAAGTACAAAAATAACAATATTACTGAGTTTGCGTATTTCATGATTGTTCTGTTCTCCTGATCAACAATTTAGAAGTTTTCTAAATGATGTCTACACACACACACACACACACACACACACACACACACACACACACACATGATCATTTTGCCTAATGCCTTCATTTTATACATAGGTGAAAATAAAACATAAAATTTAAGTGATTTTCCCAAAGGGAAAAAAAAAACAGTAAGCATCAGTGTTAGAATTGTTCAAAGAAATTTCCATTACACCAAGGTGAATAACATGCCTTCATCTAGTACCTCTTATATTTTTCAGGAATAAATCTATTTACATACATTTATTAAGCACACATTCTGTGAAAGATAAATATGACTATAAAGACAAAAACGAAATAGTTAACACCCTAAAAAGTTGCAAAACCACAACATAGTTTGATCAGTTTCTAGGGCACACAATTGTCCCTTTGGAAATTATGCCTTGTAATAATTTTTCTACATATGTGGCTCTTTCTTGTACATGTTTCTAGTACTCTCTTACTTTCCTAGAAGTAATCAATTATACTGTATGAAGTATACTTTTTTTTAAATGTTGATCAATCACACATAAACAGAAAATAGATATAAAAGAGAAGAGTAGCATGTGGGATCAGGATGAGCTACATTTTTATCTTTGTTGTCCTGTTTCCTCTTGGAGTGATTTTTTTGGTTTACATGTACTGAAAATAATTAAATCTTCATATTGCAAATGCAGGTGTCAAATTATACTGCAGAAGCCAATATGTAAACTGTACTGGAACCAGTACATCATCCCAAACTGAGATCTAAACCACCATTAACTCCCAATTATAATACTTGTCCATCTATAACATCTAAGAATATTGTTTTCACAGATATTTTCGTGAAAAATTCTCAAAAAAAAAATCTGTTACCTTAAAAAAGAACTACATTTCCCAGGAGCCCACTGACTTCCTGTCCTTATGTACATCCTGTAGACAAGGGATATTTGGCAGGGATGTGGAGGGTCCAGACTTCTTTGGCTTGATGATAGTGAGCATGGTGATGGTAAACAAGGATTGGAACTGGCTGATTAGCCATGGGCACATGGTTTTATTTTTGTATCCCTTTTATTCCTTTATTTCCAATGGTCATTAATAAGTCTGCTAAAATATAATATTTCATTTCTTGAAAAAAAATCTCTAATCTATGTGGATTGGAAAGATTTCAAAATAATGACAACAATCAAAATCATAAGGCAACATGATGACATACATATTATTCCTATTCCTGTCATCTTGCCTGATATTGTTGCTGACCTGAGAATATTTTCAGTAAATTGATGGAGGCTATACTTATATCCTGATTAATTTACTTAATTTTAATAAAAAGTAGATTTTTGATCCAACTGACAGAAGTCTACAAAACAATAAATACTAAAGAATAGCAGAAGAGAGACTTATGAAAAGACCATTTTTATATGAAGACCAGTGAGGCTAATGATGTTGATAATTGTAATAATTATTATTACCACCCTGGGTCAGAAATCTCAAAGTGATACTTGAATGAGAACTATTAGTTATTTATTATTTTAACTCATTGTTATATCATGTGACTTATCTCAGCCTCAATTTTGTCATCTATAAGATGGGAATAATTTTACTATTATTTCACTGGGTCAGAAATCCTAAAGTATAATTTGAATGAGAATTATTGATTAACTATTTTAATAACTTACTATTATAAAAGTCTATTTTAATGATGATGCATCATTAAAACAATTATTACAACTCATTGCAATAAATTATTGCATATAATAACATTATTTTAATGGTGACAAATTATTAATCCTCATTCAAGTAATATTTTAGAATTTCTGATATGAGCCAAATAGTAAAATTATTCCCATTTTACAAATGAGAAAACTGAGGTTGAGATGAATTACATGGCTTTTCCAGTCCCCCAAAGGTTAATGACAGGCATATCTAGGATATGGACCCAGGTCTTCTAATTCCAAAATTATTCTACACTCTTCCATCCTGCACTTATTATTCTTATAGTTCAATGATTCCATTTTAAGAAGGAAATTTTGAGCAAATTAAATAAATCCCCTTAGCATATTACAACAGCTTGTGACTATCTCATTTTTTAATTAATATAGGCAAAGAATATCTGATTTGGGGACATTTAGTATTCTGGGAATTCATACCGTACCACAGAGTATCTCCCATAGTAGAAATAATAACTCTGCTATTGGGATCAATCATTGAAAAAGTGAGAGCAAAACATTTTCCCCAAAGTCAGGACAATAAAAACTCTGATCTTAAACTAGTCATTTATCGCAAGCCTAAAAAATGCAAGAAAGTCATTTTTGGTGGAAATAGCTGAAACAGCATCCATGTAGATAGATAGTTTTCCTCCAGCAATGTACTAATTAACATGTCTGCTATTGTATAGAATATTAATATCGCCTACCATTGTACAAAATGAAAGACCTCTTAAACCAATTGAGAAATTACAAATTCATTTCAATAAGCAATGAATCTCACAGGAAGGCGGGTGGGAGTTCCTGAGGGAGGTTGAGTTTTCCCAAAGAAAAAGTGGCTTAGGTTCAAACTGTAATTAAAATGTTTCTATCAGGCCCAGTGAATCCTACAGTGTACTGGCAGAAATAGGAAAGCCACTTAACGATGTAAAATATGGCAACTGAGCCGACAGTTTCCTGACAAGCACTTTCCAGATTGTCCTAATCTCATGTATATAAAACCCACACTTTCTTTGCCAAGACTAATCAGATGTAAAATCTTAAAGCGAGGGTAAGCAAGTATGATGAGGCAATTAATGCTATCTCTGTCTTTGTTGACAATTTCGAAGAAGATATAAAGAACACATTATTCCAAGTCTGCCTTTCACTTTGCATTTAGAAAAGAAGTCAGCTACTTAACTGAACTTCCTTTCACAGTATCAAATTTGGCTACGAGACGGAAATATATTTGTTATATAAAAAGACATAATTATTTCCCAGATAATGTATTTTATCTTATCAGTGATGTTTACATTTTTTTTTTGTAAATGAGGGAGCATTTGGTTTTAATGATCCAGAGGAATTGTCCTTTTATTATCATTACAATTGTTACCAATTAATTTGGAGCGGTGGGTTATAATAAGACTTGAGGAATTTATTATCCTTAATTGATTGGAATAAAATTAATATTATTAATTATAACTTTCCCAATTCAGTGAACCATAGAAACAAGGATAGGCATTGACAATATACCACAAAATACCAATTGTTTTGAAAGGGTAATTTTAGTGACTCTACAATCCTTGCAATTTACATACTTTGTATACTCTGAAAATTACATTTCATTTTATTAAATTGTTTGCCTCCTTGAACTAGTTTATTTCTTGAACTCAGTTAAGTTGGCTCAACCGCAAATGGCTGTCATGTTAAATTTAAATGTTACCCAAAGTTCCCTAATCCAGAAATGATTTCCCATTGGAGGATGTCTTGGCTAGACAAAACTATAGAGGTAAATTGGGCCATTAAATCACAGGTATAAAAAGTTAATTGCTTTTCAACGTTTTTCTGCTCTTCCTAAATTTATTAATGGTCTGACTTCTTCCCAAAGGTAGTAAAATCCAGCTTCCTCCATGGGGCCCAGAAATGTTCTAATGTATGTAACAATAAGGTGGAAACAGAGAAGCTAAAGGTCTAAAATAAGACCTCTGGGACTACCATGCTTACATTAGGCTTTTTACTGTCTTTTGTATCATTATTTTTTTGGAGATTCTGATATTGAGTCTATTTTAGAGTCTAAGAATTATGATACTTTCCAAGAAGTTCTGGAGGTTTCCAAGGTAACTAATAGGTGGAATTGCTCCTTCTAAGACAGATTCCAAAGGGATCTGAAAGACCACAATTTTTTTTCAAATGCCTAAGAACTTTCTAGAGCACACTAAAACTCAACAATCTAGCTTAGCCTCTATAACATTTCTAGATCCACATGCATCTTGGTACAAGGAGGATGATCAAAGTCATAATGTTGAATATTTACACTTGGAGCAGAGTAAATCATATCCTAGTAAAGAAATAGGCAAAAAAAGGTAGAAAATGTATACCCAAAATAGACATATTTTGTTTTATTTTACCTGCATTTGTTTAAGCCGAGACATTGTCCCAAATATATAAAGACTAGGATAGTCTGCCATTCATATGGGGTACAGCCACCAAGGGGAGGTAAGCCACAAGATAGCCTCCTATTTTGAGTAATTTATCTCATTGATTATTGAAAATCTGTTATTTCCACACTTACTGGCAGCATACTCTAAATCTAATTCCTTGAGGCAAATCACAGTTTCTCTTTCCTAGTTATAGCTATTGTGTTGATATGGGATGAAATGTGAGAAAAAAGTTATTGCTTTTTGATTTTGATTTTTTTAAGATTTTTATTTTCTCTCTAGATATGTCAGTAAAAATTTTAATAACTCTTTTTTGACATTTTACAATATATACTTTCTACCTCTTTAGTACCCCTCCAGCTAATTTTTAATTCATTAATCAATAATAATATGATATAGGTTGTACATGTGTTATTATATAATACATATTGCCATGTTCAACATGTTGTGAAAGAAAATACACATTGCTTCAACTAGAGAGAAATTCAGTAAGGAAATAAAGTGAAGGATGGCATGCATCAATCTATATCCAGACTTCATCAGTTCCATCCATAGAAATAGATAACATTTTTCATTAGGAATCTCTTAAAGTTGTCCTGGATGCCTGCATTGCTAATAAAACTTAGGTTATCCACAGTTGACCATCATGCTTTATTTCTGTTACTACATACAACTTTCTCTCACTTCACTTTTCATCACTTCTTAAAAGTCTTTTTTGTTTGTTTGTTTGGTTTGGGGGGGATGAGATCATCTTGTTTATAATTTCTTATGATGAAATAGTATTCCACTGTAATAATATTGTAGTTTGTTTAGTCACTCCCCATTTGATAGTCATCCCTTCAGTTTCCAGTTCTTTGCTGGAACAAAAAGAATTAATATACATATATTTTAAAAGTAGGTCCTTTCCCCTTATCTTTGATCTTTTTGGGACACAGACCTAGTAGTGATATTTTGGAGTTAGAGAATAGGCACATTTCCACATTGTTTTACGGAATGGTTATATTAGTGCCCAGATCCATCAAAAGTGCACTAGTGTCCCATAACCCTCCAACATTTATCATTATCTTTTTTTTTGGTCATGTTAGTCCATCTGATAGTTGTGAAGTAGTACCTCAGAGTGGTTTTAATTTACATTTCTCTGATTAATAGTGACTTGAAATATTTTTATATAAATAAAGCTAGTTTTTATTTCTTCATCTGATAATTGCCTGTTATATACTTTGACTATGTGTCCATTGGGGAATGCTTTGAATTCTTATAAATTTGACTCAGTTATCTATATGTTTAATAAATAAGATCTTTGTAAGAGACCCTTTGTTTTTTAAAATGAGTTTTCCCCCAATTTGTTTCCCTTCTAATCTTGGTTGCATTGGTTGTGTTTATGCAAAACCTTTTTTTAATTTAATGTATAAAAGTTATCTATTTTACATCTCATAATATTCTCTTTGTCTTGTTTGGATATAAATTTGCCCCTTATCCATAGATCTGACAAGTCAACTGTTGTATGCTCCTCAAGTCCTTGCTTTTCACTGAGTTTAAAGGTAAAATACTCATACCGAGTGGCAGTGATGTCCTAACTGAGTGGGATTTTTTTTTCAATAACAGGCAAACCATTTTAAACATTTTGGTTTCTGTATGAAGGGACTTCTAAAATAGCTTTACTGATGCTATTTTCATAAAAGAAAAAGTAGAATACAATATAATGCTTAGGCTCCCCTCTGGGGCTTTGCTGAAATGTTGGATGAATTTCTATGCTGTCATTCATGTCTCAAAATTTAAAATGATAATAATATGTCATTTATCACTTAATACATCTTGATCATAGATGTCTCTAATCAACCCCCCACAGTTGTCCACTGACTCTTCCCATACCTACTAACATATGCCTGCAGCTAAATATGCTCAGAATTCACCTATTACTACACATTTCCATGAAAACCTAATGAAAAGATAATAGGAAGGGAAAACAAGTCTTATCTGAGTTCTTTCTACCCAATGAATTATTTGTTTTACTACCTTGCAAGAGCATACTTGCAGAAGGGAGTTGGGCAAGAGAATGAAGTTACTTAGAACTATGTACTTCTTTGACATCTCATTCATATCTCTGATTATTTCCATACACTTTTGGAATTGGAAGGGGAATGAACATGTCATTTCATTTCTCTAGGCTTCGATAGCCTCATCTGTTAAATGAGATGATCTCTAACATTCCTTCAACTATAAACTTTTGAGTCTATTACTCACATATAGTCTAGCCTCTTTCTTTTATAGCTGAAGAATCTGAGACTTATTTGAAACCTAAATTTGCCTCTTTCATTAATCAATCTCCTGTAACGTTTCATTGCCAACTTCTCATTTGGAAGCTTCAAATATATTGACCTCCTTTGCTTCAAGTTGTGAATAGAGGTCAATGCAACAGATAAATTTGTGAAATTGTGTTTGATTTTAACTAAGTCAGCAGATATATTTAAATTTTGAATTTTGAAGAGTATCTGGGCTCAGTCAACATTTTCACATATGATAAAATTATGTTAGTTTAAAAAAGGAACTATTATTTAGAGTTGGAATCTAAAGATAGAGTGTAACTCCTTTTTCTCAGTGTAAATGCATTTGCTAAATGTTCTATAAAAGTAGCTTCCCTCCCACCCTTAATTTAGAACAGGAAAGGAGTATGAGTATCTCTCAAAAGTAACACAGTTTGAAGTTACTAAATGGATTTGCACAAAATCTTTGTTTCCTTTTTATTTTTAGTTTCAAATTTTGTAAAAAAAAAAGTTATTATTATTATTTTTTTCTGTTTTTTTTTTAATATATTGTTATTTGATCATTTCCAAGCATTATTCGTTAAAGACATAGATCATTTTCCTTTCCTCTCCCCCACCCCCCATAGCCGAAGCGTAAGTCCACTGGGCATTAGATGTTTTCTTGATTTGAACCCATTGCTTTGTTGATAGTATTTGCATTAGAGTGTTCATTTAGAGTCTCTCCTCTGTCATGTCCCCTCAACCGCTGTAGTCAGGCAGTTGCTTTTCCTCGGTGTTTCCACTCCCATAGTTTATCCTTTGCTGTATTATTATTATTTACATTTAAGAAATCACATCAAAAAATTCAGAAATACCTATGAGGATGGGAAATGGAATTCAGTGGAACAATAAATTAAGTGCCTTTCTAAAAAGCACCTTGCTTCAATGAGCTTCATCTTAAAAATGAATATTTTCTGTAGTATCATCACTAAAGTCTTTTCTCTTTTGAAAATTAAGTAATTGCTATAAATTGAGTGATGAATTGAGATGTTCAGTATAAGGCAGGCTTTTTCATAGAGAAATATGCTTGGTTTCATTACTGCCATTTTACGTTGAAATAAAATTTTCCCAATGCCTTCTAAGAGGTTTGTATTTAACTTCTTTGATCTCATCAGCCCCAGTTCACATGGGCAGAGAAAATCAGACAAATAAGGTAAGCTCTTCCAATTCAAAATTGAAGGTTCCTTCATTCAGAGTAGGAAAGAACCTTAAACATCATTCCTTGGGTCCCAATCTTCTATTTTTATAAATGGACAAAAGGAGACCCAGAGAGATAAAGTTACTTGCCCAAAGACCCAAACCAAGCTTGGACACTAACCAAGTTTTATTCAAATATCATTTTGTTTGTTTGTTTTTCAAAGCATTGTATGAGTGGTGCCTCTTCCTTTGAACTATTTCTCAAGGCAAAAAGTTACCAAATGCAGACTGACTGTGAGTAATCTCTTACAGTTGTGAATTTTCTGCTTTCTATAATTTGTTTTGGATATTGTAGGATCATTTATTCTGAAATTTAGAGACAAAGTTTCCTGAAATATTAATGATCTAAGAGACTTGTCAAGTGTAACAGTTTGTTATCAGAGGTAATACTTGAATATAGGTCTTCCTAATAACAAGACTAACTCATTATCCACTCTTAAAAATGTGCCAAGCAACATGCAGGAATAATCTTGGGAGTAGACTGAACCAAAAATGTAAACTTAAAATGTTTAAGAAAATAAATAAAAATTTAATACAACATAGATAACATTAAAAGATGGTTTTCTAAGTCAACATGTAGCTTTGACTATACATCCCTGAATTATACCATGACACTCTTCTATATTTCTCTTTGCTTTTAGATATCAATTGAAATTTATCCTTGAAATTCACCTTGAAGGAAAGTTTTACTTCCAAATTTCCATTTATAAATTCACTGACTAAACACAATTATAGTACACAGGGATCTACATTTGCATACAGTATAACTCTAGTGAAACAATTCTGGCAGTATTATGCAAAATTGAAATTGGGCTCACAATGCATTTAATATAGAGCAAAATCAAATCATCTATCACAATTAGTTCCTTTTGCTGTCTTACTGACCTCTAAAATATGAAGCTTTGTGGTTTGACTTTCCTCAAACAGAAAGGCACACTTCACTGAATACACTTGTGACAGATTTGATATGGTTATGTGTCAATTAGGAATATTTTTAGAGGCTTCATTTGTTTTCTATGGAGTTAATCTTTTCAAAACTTTAAACTTACATGCTTGCCCTTGGTATTAGTCCTTTAAAAACATCAATTTATATAATGTAGCATTTCATTGAATGTTAATAAACTTTTATCTTTATATTTCTTTCTCAAATATTTCTTCCCTTTGAGATACAGTAATATATTTCACATTCTAAAACTTTAACAGATGCTAACTTCTATTTTTTCATAAAATCTTTTAGAAATTTTCTAATCATTATCAGATCAGACCAGATTGTAGTCACTGAAAAACAATTCTTCGTAACCACTGAGATTTCCACATTATCATTTCAACCTGTTCCATGAGATTATTGGGATGGAAAAGTTTCATTTTACTCCTTGAAAACTTTCATTTACTTAATTTTACCCTTATTCTTAATGAGAAGTATGAAGTACACCAATGTTAAAGGTCCAGTTTAACCAATGAATCCCTGAGAATTAGAAATTATGACTGATGTAATAGATTAATACACGTCAAAATTACTGATTCTTAGGACCTTTAAATTGACTTTTCTAGAAGATACCTCAGTCACTTCTCCTCTAACCAATCATGGCACTAAATAGAAATTACTTGAAATAGGAAAACTTTGTGAATGTGTGCACATGTGTGTAGTTGAATTCTTAAATGTAGCCTGTGGGCTAATTCATACTTATATATGTAGATACACACATTTGGAGACAGAGTCAAGGACCAAATGTGATCCATATTTTATTCTTAAAAAGATCCTTTGGAAAATTTAGCCTTCCAAACTTTAAAAGTATAACTAATTTGAAAGTCGTTGCTGTCAATGAATATCAGGGAGATTCATCTGAATTCTTGTTTTATTTTGACTTTTTATCTTCATTGAAGTCCAATAGATTCGGCTTCAGCTACTGACCTTTAATCCGTGTGTGTCTACCTGCCTCAAATATGTTTCTTGTCATCAACATAAAGTTGAATTCTGGTTTTTCATGCACTCCACTATCAGTTTCTGTTTTATGAGTGATTTTATCCCATTTACACTCACAGTTATGATTGTCATCTGTGTATCTCCCTCTATCTTGTTTTCCTCTTCAAATCCTGTCTTTTCTTTTTTTTTTACTCTGATTCTTGACACCAGTGTTTTGCTTTTAGCCACTTCCCCCATTCCCTTTGCCTTATATTACTCCCTCCCCATTACCCCTTTTCTAATTCCCCTTCTACTTCTTTAGATAATAAAATAGGATTCTGCGCCCCCAATGAATCTGGTGGTTCTTTCCTCTCTGAGCCAATTCCAATGACAGTAAGGGTTAAATACTACCCATCACCACTCTCTTTCTTCATTCCAAAAAATTTTTTTCCACCATGCTGCTTTATTTTATATAATTTACCCCATTTTACTTCTCTCTTCCCACTACTATTATTGGTTCAATCCTCTTTTTAACCCCTGGATTTTTTTCACATATCATCTTAAATAGCTTACTACCACACTATGTATACTACTTCTCTCTACTATGATAATGATTCATATAGGAGTATAAATAATTCAACTTTATGAATGGATTATTTTTTTCTCTTTTTTAATTTGCATTTTTATGCTTCTCTGAGTTATCTGTTTGGGCATCAGATTTTTTTTTGTTTATATCTGGTATTTTCATTGAGAATACTTGGAAATATTCTATTTTATTAAATTACCATATTTTCCTCTGAAAGAATATAGTCAGTTGTGATAGGTAGGCCATTCTCCATTGTAAACTCAATTTGCTTGCCTTTCATAATGTCATATTCCAAGCCTTATCCTTCAAAGAAAAAGTTGCCATGTCCTATATATTCCTGACCAGGTTTCCATAATATTTGAATTTTTCTTCTAACTCCTGAGACCAATTCTCATTTTTCTTTGAAGTTTTGCATGTGATTTCTTGGATCTCACCATTCCCTATTGACTCCATACCTACTTATGAAGTTTCAAGCACTCTGCTAAGTTCCATTTTATGAATTACTATTGCTTCATATATAAGATAATATAATATGTAACATAACAATAATATAACACATATGATTTGTTTTAGATATGTAATAAATTTTAATAAATATGCTTATCTAAGCAAAATATATAGCTATATCCCATAGCTATGTCCAAAAATTTATGTCTCATTCTTTTATTTTTTTTTGCTTTTTCCTCTCCATCTCCCCCTTTCCCAAAAAGGCAGGTAATATTTTATAAGTTGTGTGCATACACACACATATAAATAGTTGTTCATGTCATGAAAAAGACATATATTGCTTAGACTAGAGGACAATTCATGGAGGAAATGAAGAACTATATGTGTCAATCTACATTCAGATTCTATCCATTCCTTCTGTGAAAGTGTATATTCTTCTCCCTCATGAGTCCTTTGGAGTTGTCCTGGATCCTTGTTTGGTTAATAATATTTGTCATTCACAATTCATCATCATATAATTTTTTTGTTACTATGTACAATGTTCCCCTGGTTCTATTTACTTTACTTTGCATTACTTCATGTTAGTCTTTCCAAATTCTGGAAGGATCATCTTGTTCCTCATTTCTTATGATATAATAGTATTCCATTACAATTATATACCACAATTTGTTCATTCTTTTCCCAACTGATGGTCATTCCGTTTTCTAGATCTTTACCATCACAAAAAGAACTGCTACAAACATTTCAGAATCTATATATCATTTCCCTTTTTTCCTTGATCTCCTTAGGAAATAAAACTAATAATGCTATTATTGGATTAAAAGGTATACCTAGTTTTATGATTCTTTGAGTGTAATTCCAGATTGTTCTCCAAAATAGTTGGATCAATTCATAGTTTTACCAAGAAAGAATTTGTGCCCCTATTTTTCCACATCCCCTCCAAAAGTTGTCATTTTCTGCTTTTATCATTTTAGCCAATCTGATTTATATGAGATGATATTTCAGAGAATGTTGATTTCTGTTTCTCTAATCAGTAATACTTTATGGCATTTTTCATATTTATATATGCACATATATATTGTTTTAATTTTTTATCCCCAAGCTATTCATATCTTTTGATATTCATCACTTGAGGAATGTCTTATATTCTTATATATCTGACAAAGTTCTTTATATATTTTAGATATGAGACATCTATCCAAGTAACCATCTATATTCTTCGCCAAAATTATTGCTTTCCTTCTAATTTTAGCTACATTTATTTGTACAAAACCTTTCTAATTTAATGTTTTAAAATTATTAATTTTATATTTTATGATGCTATCTCCTATTTATTCACAAATTCTTCTATTATTTATAAATGTGAGAGGTAATATGTTCCTTGTTCTTCTAATTTCTTGATATTTCTTTATACTCAGGTCATGTATTCATTTTGATCTTATCTTGGTAAATTGGGTAAGACTTTATCTAGATTCTGCTAAACTGCTTTCCAATTTTCAAAAGAATGTTCACAAAAGAATGAATTCTTATTCTTATTTCAAAAATTTGGAACTTTACCTTTGTCAAACATAAGGTTACTATCATTTTTTTGCTGTTTGTTTATTTGTTTATTTTTTATTTTAGGAATCATGATTCAACTCTAACAGAATATTATATGGCATTTATAAACTAAGAAATCTTAGAAATCATAAAGTCCCAAATTCTCATATTATAGATTAAATTCTCAACTTCTGACTCTTCTTTGATTCTACTCATCTGCCCCTTTTATCTTTACAACAGAGCTATCAAATGCTAGACTGGTGATCTTCCTTTTTAAAATTCCTGAGTACTGCTAAAACAGATTAAAATGCAATTATAAAATGATTAGCAAAATAAATAAAACACAGCATAAATATTGTTAATATATGGTTTTCTAAATCAATATGCAGACCAAAGGGATATTTTAAAGATTTATTGACATCTTTTCTATTTATATTTGAAAACTCATTCTACAACATTTCTCATATTCATTGTCTTCTTGCAGTTCTAGTTTGAGTACTAATTACCTCTTTCCTAAGCAATTAGAATAATTGTTCCCACAAATTCTACTTGAAAACTTACTCTTCACTAGTCCATCTCCAATTCAGTTGATAAAACAATCTTATTAAGGTACAGTTTTGATCATGTCACATCTCTAATCAATAATCTTTACAGATTATATGATGAAATAGATAGAAAAAATAGAGAATCAACCAAAAAACTAATAAAAAGTATTACCAACTTGAACAAAGTTGTAGGATATAAAATAAATACATTTAAGTCATTATTGTTCCAATAGTTGTTCCAAGTCCAATAGTAAGAGACATAAGGAGAAATTCCATTATAGATAATATAAAATATCTGTGCACACAACTTCCCAAATAAACTCAGGAACTATATGAGTATAATTACAAAACCCATTGCACACAAATAAAGTCAGATATAAACTTTTAAAAAACCATCACTTGTTCATGAATAATGAATGTAATGTAATAAAATGTAATAATGTAATAATAATGTAATGTAATAAATGTAATAATGTAATAAAATGTAATATAATGTAATAAAAATGACAATTCTGCCTAAATTAATTTAACTATTCAATAACATACAAATCAAACTACCAGAATATTTCACAGAAGAAGAAAAATAATAAAAATAATCTGGAAGAACCAAAATTAAATAATATACAAACAATTAAAAGGAAAAAGTATAGAGGAAAAAAATATTAGCATACCAGATATCAAACTAGTAATATAAATTAGCAATTATCAAAGAAATCTGGTCCTTGTTAAGAAATAATTTATTAAATTATTATATATTATTATTATTATTTATTTTATTATTAGTTTATTTTTGTAGGATTTTATAATAATTATCAAAATAAGAGGGGAAGAAAAAAAAGTTTCTTTTAGTCAAGTGAGCAGGGCAAAGAGAGACAGAGACTCACACCTACAGCACTTTACTAAAAGCACAAGCTCTGAAAAAAAGAACACCTCAGCATGAGTCTCAGCCAAATTTCTTTTCTTTTTTTTTAATTTTATAATATTTTATTTGATCATTTCCAAGCATTATTCATTAAAGACAAAGATCATTTTCTTTTTCTCCCCCCCAACCCCCAAAGCTGACGCGTGATTCCACTGGGTATCACATGTGTTCTTGATTCAAACCCATTGCCATGTTGTTAATATTTGCATTAGAATGTTCGTTTAGAGTCTCCTGTCATGTCCCCTCAACCACTGTAGTCAGGCAGTTGCTTTTCCTCGGTGTTTCTACTCCCACAGTTTGTCCTCTGCTTATGAATAGTGTTTTTTCTCCTAGATCCCTGCAGATTGTTCAGGGACATTACACCGCCACTAATGGAGAAGTCCATTATGTTCGATTATACCACAGTGTATTAACTCTCTGTGTACAATGTTCTCCTGGTTCTGCTCCTCTCACTCTGCATCACTTCCTGGAGGTTGTTCCAGTCTCCATGGAACTCCTCCACTTTATTATTCCTTTGAGCACAATAGTATTCCATCACCAACATATACCACAATTTGCTCAGCCATTCCCCAATTGATGGGCATGTGCTCATTTTCCAATTTTTGGCCACCACAAAGAGCGCAGCTATGAATATTTTTGTACAAGTCTTTTTGTCCATTATCTCTATGGGGTACAGACCCAGCAGTGCTATGGCTGGGTCAAAGGGTAGACATTCTTTTGTCACCCTTTGGGCATAGTTCCAAATTGCCCTCCAGAATGGTTGGATCAGTTCACAACTCCACCAGCAATGAATTAATGTCCCTACTTTGCCACATCGTCTCTAGCATTCATTACTTTCCTTTGCTATCATGTTAGCCAATCTGCTAGGTGTGAGGTAATACCTCAGAGTTGTTTTTATTTGCATCTCTCTGATTATAAGAGATTTAGAACACTTCTTCATGTGCTTATTAATAGTTTTGATTTCTTTATCTGAGAACTGCCTATCCATGTCCCTTGCCCATTTATCAATTGGAGAATGGCTTGATTTTTTGTACAATTGATTTAGCTCTTTATAAATTTGAGTAATTAAACCTTTGTCAGAGGTTTCTATGAAGATTTTTTTTCCCAATTTGTTGTTTCCCTTCTGATTTTAGTTACATTGATTTTGTTTGTACAAAAGCTTTTTAATTTGATGTAGTCAAAATTATTTATTTTACATTTTGTGATTCTTTCTCTGTCTTGCTTGGTTTTAAAGTCTTTCCCCTCCCAAAGGTCTGACATGTATACTATTCTGTGTTTACCCAATTTACTTATGGTTTCCTTCTCTATGTTTAAGTCATTCACCCATTTTGAATTTATCTTGGTGTATGGTATGAGGTGTTGATCCAAACCTAATCTCTCCCACACTGTCTTCCAATTTTCCCAGCAGTTTTTATTGAATAGTGGATTTTTGTCCCCAAAACTGGGATTTTGGGGTTTATCGTATACTGTCTTGCTGAGGTCACTTTCCCCCAGTCTATTCCACTGATCCTCCTTTCTGTCTCTTAGACAGTACCAAACTGTTTTGATGACAGCTGCTTTGTAATATAGTTTAAGGTCTGGGACTACAAGGCCCCCATCATTTGTGTTTTTTTTTTCATTATTTCCCTGGATATCCTAGATTTTTTGATATTCCAAATGAATTTTGTTATGATTTTTTTTTCTAAATCAATAAAGAAATTTTTTGGGAGTTCAATGAGTATGGCACTAAATAAATAAGTTTGGGTAGGATGGTCATTTTTATTATATTGGCTCATCCTATCCATGAGCAATTAATGTTTTTCCAATTGCTCAAGTCTAGTTTTAGTTGTGTGGAGAGTGTTTTGTAGTTGTGTTCATATAGTTCCTGTGTTTGTCTTGGGAGGTAGATTCCTAGGTATTTTATTTTGTCTAAGGTGATTTTGAATGGGATTTCTCTTTCTAGTTTTTGCCGCTGAGCTGTGTTGGAGATATATAGAAAAGCTGATGATTTATGTGGGTTTATTTTGTATCCTGCAACTTTGCTAAAGTTGTTGATTATTTCAATTAGCTTTTTGGTTGAATCTCTAGGATTCTTTAAGTAGACCATCATGTCATCTGCAAAGAGCGATAACTTGGTCTCCTCCTTGCCTATTTTGATGCCTTCAATTCCTTTATCTTCTCTAATTGCTACTGCTAGTGTTTCTAGTACAATGTCAAATAGTAGAGGTGATATTGGGCATCCTTGTTTCACTCCTGATCTTATTGGGAATGCATCTAGTTTATCCCCATTGCAGATGATATTAGTTGATGGTTTTAGATATATACTGTTTATTATTTTTAGGAACGACCCTTCTATTCCTATGCTTTCTAGTGTTTTCAATAGGAATGGGTGTTGTATTTTATCAAAGGCTTTTTCTGCATCTATTGAGATAATCATGTGATTCTTGTCGGTTTGCTTGTTGATGTGGTCAATTATGTGGATGGTTTTCCTAATATTGAACCAGCCCTGCATCCCTGGTATGAATCCTACTTGATCATGGTGGATGACCCTTCTGATCACTTGCTGGAGTCTTTTTGCTAGTATCCTATTTTAGATTTTTCATCTATATTCATTAGGGAGATTGGCCTATAGTTTTCTTTCTCTGTTTTTGGCCTGCCTGGTTTTGGAATCAGTACCATGTTTGTGTCGTAAAAGGAGTTTGGTAGAACTCCCTCTTTGCTTATTATGTCAAATAGTTTGCATAGTATTGGGATTAACTGTTCTCTGAATGTTTGATAGAATTCACTGGTGAATCCATCAGGCCCTGGGGATTTTTTCTTAGGAAGTTCTTTGATGCCTTGTTGGATTTCATTTTCTGATATGGGATTATTTAAGAATTCTATTTCTTCTTCTGTTAGTCTAGGCAGTTTGTATTTTTATATAAATTCATCCATATCACCTAAATTGGTGTATTTATTGCCATATAATTGGGCAAAGTAATTTTTAATGATTGCCTTAATTTCTTCTTCATCGGAGGTGATGTCCCCCTTTTCATCTTTGATGCTGTTAATTTGCTTTTTTTCCTTCCTTTTTTTAATTAGATTAACAAGTACTTTGTCTATTTTGTTTGTTTTTTCAAAATACCAGCTTCTAGTCTCATTTATTAAATCAATAGTTCTATCACATTCGATTTTGTTGATTTCTCCCTTAATTTTTAGAATTTCTAGTTTGGTTTTCTGCTGGGGTTTTTTAATTTGATTACTTTCGAGGTTTTTTATTTGCATTTCCAATTGATTGATCTCTGCTCTCCCTAGTTTGTTAATATATGCACTCAGGGATATGAATTTACCTCTGATTACCACTTTGGCTGCATCCCAAAAGGTTTGAAAGGATGTCTCGCCATTGTCATTTTCCTCGGTGAAATTATTAATTGTTTCTATGATTTCTTCTCTAACTAAACGATTTTGGAGTATCATATTGTTTAATTTCCAATTAGTTTTTGATTTGGTTTTCCATGTACCATTACTGAATATTATTTTTATTCCCTTGTGATCTGAAAAGGCTGCATTTATTATTTCTGCTTTTCTGCATTTGTGTTATTATGTTTCTGTGACCTAATGTATGGTCAATCTTTGTGACTGTGCCATGTGGTGCTGAGAAGAAGGTGTATTCCTTTTTATCCCTATTTATTTTTCTCCATATGTCTATTAATTCTAATTTTTCTAAGATTTCATTCACTTCTTTCACCTCTTTCTTATTTATTTTTTTATTTGATTTATCTAAATTTGATAATGGTTGGTTCAAGTCTCCCACTAATATGGTTTTACTGTCTATTTCTTCCTTCAATTCTCCTAGTTTCTCCATTAGAAATTTGGGTGCTATATTATTTGGTGCATACAGGTTGATTAGTGATATTTCCTCATTACCTAAAGTTCCTTTTAACAAAATATAATTACCTTCCCTATCCCTTTTGATTTTTTTTTTTGCTTTGGCTTTATCAGATATCATGATTACCACTCCTGCCTTCTTTCTGTCAGTTGAGGTCCAGAAAATCTTAATCCATCCTTTAATTCTGACCTTGTGGGTGTCTACCCGCCTCATGTGTGTTTCCTGAAGACAACATATGGTAGGGTTTTGGATTCTAATCCATTCTGCTATTCGTCTACGTTTTATGGGTGAGTTCATCCCATTCACGTTCAAAGTTATGACTGTTATTTGTGGATTCCTTGGCATTTTGATATCCTTCCCTAATTCTAACCTTTTCTTCTTCGGCTCTATCTTTTAGTCCAGTGATTTACTTTAAATCAGTCCCCCTTTTCCCTTCCCTTGATATGTTTCCCTTTCTAGTCCCTCCTTTTTTGTTCCCTTCCCCTCCCCCCTCTTCTTCCCTCCCTTTTTTGTTTTCTCTCCCCGCTACCCCCCTTGGTTTTCCATTCTCCCTTCCCTTCTTGGGTAAGAGAGAATTCAAGATCCCAATGGATCTTGATGTTCTTCCTTCTTAGAGTTGATTTCCCTGAGAGTAAGGTTTAAGTGACAACTCTCTTCCTCTCCTTCTTATAAGAGTTTTCTTCCCCTCCACTTCCCGTGTGAATCTTTGTGTGAGAAAGATTATTCTATTTGGTCTTTCTTTTCCCCCTATTTACACATTACATTTCCCCCACATGTTAGTATATATAGAATGATATAAATGTAGTCCTTATAGAAGAGAGTTTGAGTAATAGAAAAAGATAACATTTTTCTCCTTTTCCCTTTCCTTCATATTTACCTTTTCAGGTATTCCATGCTCTTTGTTTTTCGATATTGAACTTTCCACAGAGCTCTGGTCTTTTCTTTTTTGCAATAACTTGGAAATCTTCTATTTTGTTGAATGCCCATACTTTCCCTTGGAAGTATATAGTCAGTTTTGCTGGATAGTTAATTCTTGGTTGAAGACCCAGCTCTCTTGCCTTTCTGAAGATCATGTTCCATGCCTTACGATCAATCAGAGTGGAACTTGCAAGGTCTTGTGTGACCCTGATTGGCATTCCTTTATATCTAAATTGTCTTTTTCTGGCTTCCTGTAGGATTTTTCTTTTTTTTGAGAGTTTTGGAATTTGGCAATTACATTCCTGGGAGTTGTCTTTTGGGGATTTAGCGTAGAGGGTGTTCTGTGAGCTCTGTCAGTGGCTGTATTGCCCCCTTGTTCTAGAATCTCTGGGCAATTTTCTTTGATTATATCTTGTATTACAATTTCGAGTTGGCTGTTTATTTCTGGCTTTTCTGGAAGTCCAATTATTCTTAAATTATCTCTTCTTCCTCTATTTTCCAAGTCTGTCACCTTGTCAGTGAGATATTTTATGTTATCTTCTAATTTCTTGGTCTTTTGGCTTTGCTTTATTAATTCTTGCTCGTTGCCTTCAAGTTGCCTGATTCTGACTGTTAAAGCCTGGTTTTCCTTTTCACTTTGGTCAAACTGGTTTTGTAGATGAGTGAATTTCTTTTGCATTATTTCCCACTTTTCCTCCCAAAAGGCTTCCATCTTTTTGATCCTTTCCAATTCAAATTCTTCATGGGTTTGTGGAGAGTTTCCATTTTTTTTGGAAGGTTTTGAAGCATTTGCTTGTGTTTCCTCTTCTATCTCCTCTGTATTTTGTATTTTTGCTCCATAAAATGTGTCCAAAGTCACCCCCTTCTTCTTGTTTTTCTTGGAATTTTGGGGCTTTTGTGCTTCTGTGGAGTTTGCCATCTCTATCTGAGTGGGGAGGACTAGCTTTTCTTATCTCTGTCTGGTGTTCAGAGGTTTTAGCCCTAGGCAGATTGTCCATTCTATGCAGTTGTTGTTCTGTCTCCCAGGGGAAGCCAGGAATTGCTGGTGTTTCCTTGTTACTGCCCTCCTTGGTTCCCTCCCGATGCTTCTCCTTTGCCTTACTTCCATGCCCTGAGCCTGGCTCGGCCCTTTCTGCTGGGTTTTTGTTTCTGTGCCTTAGCTGGCCAGGAGAGCCAGCACTCTGAGGGGGGAAGGGCCGCGACTTCCAGGAGCTCTGAGGGCTCCTGATAAGATTAACTTTCTCTGGGTTGAAGTGAGTATGCTTTGAGGCAGGGACCTTCTGTGAGACTGGGATGGAAGGATCCAGCCAGGGAGCTGCAGGCTCCCCCCTTCTATCTCTGTTTCCCTGCTGTCTGGGTGCCCCCGCGACTGGGTCAGGTTGTTTTCAGGATGTGGCCTTCAGAATAGCCGGCTCCTGAGGCCCTTTTGCCAGCCCTGAGGGTTACTGTTGTTTCAGACGACCCTGCTCTCTGAGGGGGGAAGGGCTGTGGCTTCCTGGAGCTCCGAGGGCTGGTGATAGGATTAACCTCAGACTGAGTATGCCCTGAGTCAGGGATCTTTGGTGAGACTCAGATGGAAGGATCTGGTCAGGGGGCTACAGACTCCCCCCATCTCTCTCTGTTTCCTTGCTGTCTGGGTGCCCCCTCGACTGGGTCAGGTTGTTTTCAGGAAGTGGCCTTCAGGATAGCCAGCCCTGAGGCTCTGAGGTTCCCTCTGCTGCCTCGGACTCAATGCTCTGGGTTGGGGGGATGGGTCCTGGGACCTTCCTTCTGCCTCCCCCTTAGGTCCGAGTGATCTCGGGTTCTGGCTTTTGGGGGGGGTACCTTTTGATCCAGGTCCAGGTCCTGGAGAAGGATTCCCGGGGTCTATGCTGTTGTTTGTTTTGAATTTCGGTGCCTTAGGAGCATATATTTTGAGTTCGGTAGGGAAGGGTTTCAGGAGATCTGAACTTTAGCTTTCTCTAAGCCTCCATCTTGACCGGAAGTCCCAAATTTATTTTCTAAGCATCCTTACGTAAAATGAGGACATAACTTAAAATGATGCTAGGAATGTAACTCAGGTGTTGCAGATTTTCCATCTGCACAATACTCCCTGTGATCCTTTAGGAGACCAGTATCTCCACTGGATCATTTTAAACATAATTAACTAAGGTACATACAATTTTACACAGGGAAAATTCAACAACATGGGGATAAGGAAACAAAAGGGAATCAAGAACAAATCAATTTTGGGAACAGTCCCTTTTGATGCAACAAAGTATATATAAACAAATGTATTCAACCCCCCCCAAAGTTAAGTTCTACACATTCAGTCAGTGTTGCTCAGGAACTCCTGGAGCAGCGTGCCATCTCCACGGGCATTTCCATTGGATCTTTTTCAAGGAATTTGGTCTCTGGATTCTAGGAAGAAGCAAATTTCTTACCCTTATTTTTTTTCAAAAGGAACTTAAAACTTTTTATTACAAAAACAACAACAACAACAACAACAACACATTCCCCTCTGAGGAGGATAAAGGGATACACATAGGAATCACACAGGAATACATAGTCAAGTCATAAGGCATATGAATCAATTATCCAAAACACCAAAGAATCCAAAGAATTTTTTAAAATAACTCTGAGTGGAAAGTAAAATATCAAAAACATAAAAATTATAGAAAAAAGGAAAACATTCACAAATCACAACAGGTTTTTCTGGTGATCTATGTCCCATAAGCCTGCAATGACTATCATTCACTATCCCAATGTGCTGTCTGGAGTCCAGTAGGTTGTCACATCATGAAAGAAAATAGAAGAAAAAAAAAACTTGGTTTTGAAACAAATGGAAAATAGCATTCCCTGGTTTGATCATTTTTTCCACATTCAAAGATAATGGAATAAGAGCCAGAATAATTGCTGTTATAAACTTGATAAAGAATGTGGTATAAAGAAGTCCTGCATTTAACACATGTTAAACCTCAGTCTTACACATGATCAATTCCTTGCCCTCTTTGCGAATGTCCTCAATCCCTGAAGGTTTGGTTTGGTTCTTTTACTTTTTGTGCTGGTGTGGCACTTTGCAGGTCAACTTCTATGTTCCTTTGTGGTCCATTTTTTCCTTGATTTAGACATAGTCACTAAGCAAAATTTTCGTGATATAAGTCAATGGCAGTTTGAAAGCCCAAAGCTTTTTGGGTACGTATCTATATGCTAAACAAATGGACAACTTAGCTTATTATATTGCAAAAAGTAAAGCAGTTAAAAAATCTTTTCAATATTGATGATATGTGCTTTAAATATTAAAAATGAGAGGAAAAACTCAAATATTGTATCACACATGCAGGAAGAAAAACAATAATGAAAAATATCAAAATTGTATATATTTCACAATTATAGAGGAAAAATATAGAGGCTATTTGCTGAGAAATAAGATTCATTTGCTCTTTATGTTGCCATGATTCTCAGTGTGAGTGCAAATAAGGTAGATAAAGTAATGGAGGTATAAAAGAAATAATACCTTTAAGAGAGAGGAAAAAAAAAAACTTTACAGAAGGCATTAGCTGGGAATCTGTGAATCTTTTTGATGAGAACTTAATCTTCAGAAGGTGATCCTACAGACACTGCCCCCTAGGCAGTACTAGACAATTTGGAGACTGTTATTGGCCCCTGTGAAGAGGGGAAGGAACAAGAAGTTACCATAAAAAAGCAAGCCCTGAACTCCTTCAGGGCAGATTGTCTTTGAGGAGGATGTCTGAAGATATTGCCTTCCAGAGATAGTCTTAGATAGTCTTTGAGGGAGCTTTGTTGGAGACTATGGCTTGGATTGTGGGTTTAGAGCTTGTCTTCTACTTGGATTCTAACTTGAATTACTCCCTTGGGTGAATAAATGGCTATTCCCTTTCCTAGCTTCTGGAGAGGCTAACTTTCATCTTGGAGGAGGTTGTGTGGTTACTCACTACTATCCTTCCTGGTTGAGAGCTAATTAATCTCTGCCTGAATTAAGCAGACCTAGAGCAAAACATTTAGGTTAATAGGATAGATAGATTTTCTTTCCCCCTCACATTTCTCTCCTTTATTGTTTCCTCTCTATTTGTAAATATTTGTAAATAAACTTCTCTCAAGTTATAATAAATACTGGTGACCACATAATTTCATATAATCATCATCCAACCATTAATTTTAACCTTTACAAAAATCAACTCTCTCTGTCAGTTGTATTAAGTGTGAGAACCTGTCAGGCTATGTTACTCTTGGTTTTTGACTCCTGTCATTTTGAGGTGCTTTTTAAAGATTGGTTTGGAATGATTGCCAGAGAGGTTTCAGTTTTTGCTGCTACTAAGTTATCATCTAGGCTCTTCCCCTCCAGTTGTCAGGAGATGAAGTCTTTAGACTTCATATTGCTCTCATTATTCACTATCAAACACATTTTACCTTAATTCAGCTATTAGGATGTCATTTCTGTCCTCTTCTAGTACAAAGGTCACAATTAGTCCAATTCTCTCATTTAATAGAGGGAGAAACAGATTCAGTTAGGAACATGATTTGCATAGTCATATTGGCAGTGACAGGAATGGAATTTAACCTAATTCTCTTAACTCTAAATCCAGGGCTTTTTCTACCATATATGACTGTCTCTGTATGCCATTTTCCAACTCATAAGAAAGCAAAGAAGATAGAAAAGAGATAAGCATTAATATAGTGCCTCCTATGTGCCAGGAATTGTTTTAAGCATTATATAAATATCCCATTTAATCCCCACAACAACTCTATTAGGAAGTTGCCATTACTATCTTCATTTTATGGTCGAGGAAACTGAGGTAAATAGAGGTTAAATGACTTGCCTAGGATCAAATAGTTAATGAGTAAATGGGGCTAGATTTTAATTTAGATATTCCTCACTCTGAGTCCAGGACTCTATCAACTTTATTACCAGTTACCTCATAATTTCATGGTGGTTAACCTATGAGACTTGTGCCAAAGGGGGCACTCAGGGCCTTGGCACAGAATTCATTACTAAAAAGCCAGTGGGAGATGGGGCTGGGTTGCTCCCCTCCCCATTCCACACACCTAAAGATATTTCTGACAATTATGCACTTAGGTTCTTATACATGATCCAATGATTATTTTGCAGTTATGGAAATCATAGTCCTTATGTCTTACTAAGCATGTTGCCAAGGTGAATATCTGGATTTGGAAAATAAAAAACAAATTATATTTGGCCAAAAAAATGCAAAAGTTCTCTGCTCACCTCAACTTCTCTGATTCTTTTGTCTCTTTGTTCCTCTCTTTAGAGATTTGCATTTTGACAAGTGATTCTTTATTATGCCATTAATAAATTCCTTTAGGAAAGCATAAGATCACTGTTTTGAAAATGGAATGGAAATGATCTAAAGAATCTACTTTAACCAGATCATTCTATAGGTGATGAAACTGAGGCAGAATATAAAAGGAATTTATTTGCCAAAGTTCATGAATATAATAAGTAGTTAAGCAGCAAGTATTGAATTTTGACCTAAGTTCTCTAACTTGAAATCCAATGCTCTTATAATTAGAGAAATGTCTGAATTAGAGGATGGTAATCCTTGCCTGAGGAAAGAGAGGACAGTTAGAAATCTGGAGGAAAAGATTATAAACCAAAAGTTCATATAACATTGCTAGTAGAATTTCTGTACAACACCAATATCTTATAGGTTTAGACAATTGGGAAGAATCAGTGCTGGAGAGAATATACAGATAAGGATTTAAGATGTATGGATAGGTGTTTTCAAAGGAATTATACATGCCATTGACTTTCATTCTTCTCAAGTGTTTAGTCTTTGATAGAGACTGTGGACATCCTGAAATCTACTTTGTTTGATTTATTGGTAAGACCTTTGGCCAGATTTGTTGTTCTTCCTCCTGACTCAGTTAAGGCAACATAAAATGAACTTGGCCAATGGCATGCATATATGAGAGCTTGCCCTACTCCTTATTATTAAGGTTCTTTCATGTCTGAGATCATGTATACTTTTATTTTGGTATGCCCAGTAGGTAACATGGTGCCTTACACATAGCAGGCATTCATAAAACTATATTGACTTGTAATTTAATGATTAAATAACAGTGATTCAATTACTACAAGTGTGTGGAAGTTCTGTTAATAGCAAATTTTTGTCAATTGCTTATCATAAATTATGGAATGTCAGACTTTGGTTTGTTTCCAATCATCTGGACAGCTCAAGACAGATGACAACACAATCAGCATGAAATCATGGCCACTGTCACCTTCTTATTTTTTTCTCTAATTATGGTATTTATTTTATTGGCAGTTATCTTTTGTACACCTGCTTTGTTGTAATTTTAGATTGTAATCTTAGCAATCAGTTACATTTTCATCCTGGTGAATGAATCAAGTTCCTTTAAACATAAACTGAATATAATTAGCTTCAGATTACCTATTATAATTTAATTAAGCATTCTTTCCTATCCTTTGCTCAAGAAACAAATTCCTTTATGTATCTGCCAACTGGAACATAACCATTCTATGTTTTAATTGCCTAAGAATAAGTTGAGCAGTGGTATGTTGTTAATTGTCACAATTGAAGTCATTTAAAAAGTGTAGATAATTTCCATGATTCAAGTATATATGTCTAAATTGGAACATATTAAATATATAATGGCTCTAATCAATGTAGTTTGATCATTTGTTACCCTTATATAGTCCAACAAAAATAAAATAAAGATGTACTCTTTGGAATTGGAATCTTCTTGCCAAAAATATGAAATATTCAGTCTGGAAAGAGAACTCATAACTCCTCAGTAGCTGTCTAGCCATAGTTCCAGCCATAGCATAGACTCCTAAACTATACACAGTATAGTTGGTGGATTGATCAGAATCAGTTTTCATTGGAATATCAGATTTCTCCCAGCAATCTGTTATGAGATCTACCCTAAGAATTAGTGCAACTTAAAAAACCAAAATGAAACAAAACTATTCTGCCCTTGATATCTATTTAAAATCTCATAATCTTTCATTATCCTGTAACTTGACTATCATAAATGCCTCCCACTTTGGCTTCCTGCCTCCAGTCTTTCTTGTGTCAAATTCATTCTTCACACAGGTGCCAAAAATAATCTTGCTAGTACATAGGTCTGATCATATCATTTATTTGCTCAAATATTTTTAAAACTTCCTTTTTGGGTCTAGGTTAACATACTAACTCTTCATTCTGACTTTAAATGGCCTCCTCTTGTTGGCTCTACCTACCTATTTAACCTTTTATCACTTTATATTCAACATATTCAAGACAAACAAATGGACCAACCAGTTCCCCAAACGCCAGTATAAATTTCTTATATTAGAAGTTTGCATTAACTGAACCTCCAAACCTGGGCTTGAAATCTACTTATTCATCTTTGTCTCTCAACATCCTCTTTTAGACTCACTTACGTTTAACATTTTTCCATGAAGCTGTCTCTGAGTTTTCAAGTTTATTTTTCTCCTGTCCAAGATGAACTAAGTTCCTCTGGTGGAAGAACTGTGGGAATAGAAACACAGAAGAAAAACAACTGCTCAATCACATGGGTTGATAGAGATATGATTGGGGATATAGACTCTAAATGATCACCCTAGTGCAAATATTAATGTTATGGAAATGGGCCTTGGTCAATGACACATGTAAAACCCAGAGGAATTGCATGTCAGCTATGGAAGGGGTGGTGGAAGGAAGGCAGGGAAAGAAGATGAATCTTGTAACCATGGAAAATATTCAAAATTAATTAATTAAATAAAATTAAAAAAAAAAAACTAAGTTCCTCTGGGACATGACTGGTCTTTCTTTTGCTCTTGCCTCTCACACATTTCCAATGCATAGCACCTCACCTGCAAAACAGAATGTTATTATCAATTTGTTGTTGTCATTGTTGAATAGAATTCATTTTCTGAAATTAGATTTATTCAAGCATATCTCTTGTCTATCTTCTCTTCTGTAAGTACTCTTCAGGAGTGCTTATGCCAAATGATAAAGAGAAATTAAAGGTCATATAACTCCAATCAATGTGTGTCTATTCATTTCATCCCAGGTAATAAAGGATTGGTGAGGATAAAAGGCAACAATAATTGATTAAAATGAGGGCAAGAATTTCCCAGGTGATTTATGCTTTTGTCTTTTGGCCAACTCTCTCCGATATAAATGTCCTCTTCTCCACTCACACCTTAATCATCACTCACCTGGAGTCTTGCAATAATTGCCTATTTGGATTCTCTAACCAAGTCTTTGCCCTTCTACAATATATTTGCCACACAGCTGCTAAAGTAATTTTGGTTTGATTATGCCATTCCCTATAGTGACTATTACTTCTGTAATCAAATATAAACTGTTTTGTTTAGAATGTAAATATCTTTAAAATATTGTACCTTAATATATTTCCAGTTGATCTGGCTTACTTTACCTTCTTTAGGTCTCATGCCTGGAATGTGCTTCTTTCTTACTTCTGCCACTTCTAGTAACCCTGTTTCTTTCAGGAGTTGCTACAAGATCAATCTTCTATCCAAAGGTCAGCTTCTAGTTTACTTCCTTTCTAAAAAAATTCCTTGCCTTCCATCTTAGAATCAGTACTATTCATTGGTTCCAAGTCAGAAGAGAGGTAAAGGCTAGGGAAATGAGACCTAAGTGACTTTCTCATGGTTTGTTTCTTCTTTTAAAACCACCCTGCATTTTTTCATGCACACTATCGACATATATATCCATATATGTAAATACATAATTTAGAATACAAACCATTTGAGGGTCCAGATTGTTTTATTTTGGTCTTTGTCCAGTACTTTGCATTATATCTGGCACATAATAAATGGTCCTTGGATGAATTATTGTCATGACAATTTCTTAATTAATTTTATTTTTCCAGATTACATGTCAACACAAATTCCAATAATAATTTACTGACATTTTGCAATCCATGTTCTTTCCCCCTTCCATTCCTCTCCCCTCCTCAAGGTAGCAGTTAATATGATACAGATTGTAAATGTGTAATTATAAAATACATATTTCCATGTTCATTGCCTTGTAAAAGAAGACATTGTTTCCATTAGAGAAAAACTCATGGAGGAAATAAAGTGAAGAAAGGAGTGTTTCAATCTGCATTCAGACTGTTGTTTCCTAATATAGTGATGGATAGCCTTTGTTGTGCGGAGTCCTTTGGAGTTGTTATGGATGCTTGCATTGCTGATAACAGTCAAGTCATCCAAAGTTGATCATGATGTCTTACTGCCTTTACTATATTCAATGTTCTCCTGGTTCTGCTCACTTCACTTTGTATCACTTCATATAAGTCCACTTTTTATGGCACAAATTATTCCAATACAGTCATATACCATAACTTGTTTAGTCATTCTCCAATTGATGGATGTTTCGATTTCTAGCTCTTTACCAACACAAAGAAAGCTGCTATAAATACTTTTGTACAAGTAGGTCCTTTTATCTTATCTTTGATCTCTTTGTGATAGAGATCTATTGCTGATCTTGTTGGGTCAAAGGGTATGCAGTTTTAAGATCTTTTGGGCATGGTTATATATTGTTCTCTGCATCAATTCACAACTCAACCAATCATGTAACGGTGTCCCAATTTTCGATATCCCCTCCAACATTTATCATTATGCTTTTTTGTCATATTAGACAGTCTGATAGATGTAAAGTAGTACCTCAAAGTTGTTTTAACTTGCATTTTTTAAATTAATAGTGATTTGGAATATTAATATGATTAAAGATAGTTTTAATTTATTCATCTGAGAATCACCTGTTCATTCCCTTTGACCATTTTTTCAACTGGGGAATGATTTTTATTCTTATGAGTCTTATTCTTATAAATTTGATTCATTTCTCTATATATCTGAGAAATTAAGTCTTTATCAAAGACACTTGCTATAATATTTCCCTTAGTTTGTTGTGTCCCTCCTGTTTGCATTGGTTTTGTTTATGCAAAAACTTTTCAACTTTAAAACTGTTCTCTATGTTTGGAGGACATAAATTCTTCCCTTATCCATAGATCTGACAGGTACACTATTCATGCTGCTCACATTTATGATTTTACTTTACATTTCTAAATCATGTATCTACTTTGACTTAACCAGGGTACCTAGTTTCTGCCATATTGTTTTCTGGCTTTCCAGTAGTTTTTGTCAAATAGTGTGCCATGGACCATTGAGAAATGTCTCCATCCATTTTATTGGAATGAGAATGGTAGACTTTTTACTGATCCCCAAGGCATGTGAGCTTTTAATCTGACTTGTTCTTCTTGCTAACCTGACTCATGATTTTGACATGATTCTATTTTCTAGATTCTGTTTTATAAACCCCACCTCTGTCTCTATCTGTCTCTGTCTCTGTCTCTGCTTCTGTGTCTATCTATTTGTCTTTCTCTCTCTTCTCTGTGTTTATTTTTCTGTCTGTGTCTGGGTGTCTCTGTGTCTCTATCTGTCTGTCTGTCTCTCTCTCTCCCTACTCCCTTTGTTACCTACACTTCTTTTTTCTCACTTTTCCAAGTTCTTTTCAGGTTGTTCCTTCAGTTTACACTCAGTAGTGACTACCTACATTTTATCTGAATTAATCCATTTTATTTCAAAAGGCCAAATGAGCAAACTCTCACTTGAGTGTGCATGTACGAGTGCATATGCGTGCATGCACACACACACACACACACACACACACACACACACACACACACACACAATCTCATCCAGCATTAGAGAAGAGTAGGCATTACAAATGTATGCAGACATTCTTTTAGAGACTGTTTACATGAAAGGAGAATCGTTTTAATTTGGCTTTTTAAAAGTCAATTTCCTTTCCATTTGGATACACAAATTTAGTTTAAGATATATGAAACACATAGCATGAAATTCATTATTATTGAATAAGAGATTGATGTATAAAAAAATATGATTTGGAGATTCCCTCACTTTGTCAAAAACACTATTTATCAGTAAAGCCACATTTCCTGGCCATCTTCAAGCTTCTGTCTTCCAATCTTTCTGCCTGACCTAGAACTTTAAGCTTTCAACTCCATGACCTTACAGTTACAATTGGCCAACTTGCAGCATATATTGCTTGAACCCAGACCAAACTTGCTACTTCCATGACATGATCATTCCATTCTACCACATTTGCTCATTTCCTCTCCCCCTTTGCTAGACTGCTTAGCTTTAAAAAAACTAATGGAACCATCACATTTAAAATATTCTTCCTGGCTAACTCTCTTATCTTTGTTCTGTCATTCACCACTAGAATTCACACTTCTTGAGAACAACTAGGAACTCTCTACTTGCTTATTCTTGTAATAGTGTTTAGCACAATTTCTGACATAGTAACTATTAAATAAATAATATTCTATTCTTTTCTATTAATGGAAATATAAGATTAGAGAAAAGAGGCTGCAGCATTTTATTTCCAAAGGTTAGGGAAGAAGCTATGATACATGAAAACACTTTGGATCTGAATTCAGAAGGCTCCAAACTGATTGAATGCCAGAACTCTGGCATTCAGAACTAGGTCAGGACTAGGTCAGATCCATGAGAATTCTTTTCTAAGGCAAGACATTGAGACAATACCACCCTACTGGTAATGATCAGGGTTGGTGGGGGTCACTTCTCTATTTCTCTTTATATGATTGGCATCCTTATGATGTCTTTCCCAATTGGATGCCCCACTCTAGCTGAGCCAATTTACACCATTCCTTGACCCCACTTCTTTTAGTAAATGCTCAAAGAATAAAGAATATTGCATATTAGAGCTTTACTAAAAATATAAAATTAACAGGATTTTCTAAACTCTTTAAAACTCATGTTCCCCATCTGTAAAATTAGGATAATTATATTTGCTCTACTAATTATTGTTTTATCGTGAGGATCTAATGAGAAAATGAATTTAAGTGCTCAGAAGCTATAATATGCTAAAGAATGCCAGATATTTATATATTTGTGCCTAACAATGAATATAAGGCTATTGTTTATTTACTGCTTGAATCTTGTTATATAGGAGATCCTCCCTGGAAATTCTAGGAAATCAGAAAGACCAAAGTTGTAAAGTCAGTCTAAATTTAGGGCTTCAACTCTTTTCCTACTTGTTTTTTTCCTAGAAAAAGGGGGTTGCTTTTCTCCTGAAAATATTGATAAAGAGTGTGAGGGATTCTTATGTTTCATATTGCTGGGAAGATTTTGTTTGTTTGCTTGTTTATTTTTCTGGAATGAGATGGAAAAGCCAAATTTCTACATAAACAAAGAAAAGGGAACCAAGCAAATGCTAATGATTTTAGTAACAATTAAAGAAGATAAAATGAAAGGATGTTATGATAAGTTTTACAGTAATCAAAGATGAATAGGGGCTGGCTCCTGAGAAGCATAGGAAGACATTTTTGAAATGATGCAAAATGAGGTGAAAGAAAGAAAATGTTATGCAAAATGACTGAAAGAAATGTAAATGAAAAGAACAATAAAAGCAGATTAATTAAAATAAAATGCTATAAATTACAATTTCAAAGACTGGTCCCCAAAATGAAACATATAAAAGCATCTCTCCTCTTCCATTGAAGAGATAAGGAACTATGAGTATCAAACACTTCCTATGATATCAGAATTTTAAAAAATGACTGGTTCTGCTGAACTGTTTTAGTTTCATTTTTTATTATACTTTATAGGGGGAGATATTAATATTACACCAGTTGCATATTAGGCACTGTACTAAGCATTTTAGAAACGAATACATCAGAGATAAATGCTGTTATTGTTCCTAGTTTAAAAATTAGAAAATTGAAACAGAAAGACAAGAAGTGACTTGTCTAGGAACACACAGCTAGTAAGTATATGAGACTAGATTTGAACTGACATCTTCCTGACTCCAGGCTAAGCTCTCTATTCACCGTACAACACAGCTGCCTTTATAGTAAAAGGTGCCTCTCAGAGGAAAATGATTGGAAGATATTCTAGGAAAGGTAGGTTATGTCAATATTGAATGTATAAGTAGAATTATTTTAATTGCCTTCACACTGCTAGCATCCTGTTTGCTAAGATGGTATTAACCTCTGGAACAATAATATTGTATAAATTTTTGTGAATAGTGATTAATGTGGCTAGGAAGGATGTGTAGGAATTTTTTATATGTAGTTTGTCTTGTGACCTTTGAGAACTAATTCAACAACACTAAAATAAAAAAAAAATTATGGGATTATAAGCTTATAGCTGGAATGACTCTTTGAGTTTGTCTTCAAATCCATCCATTTCAGAAAAGAAAATGAGGTTTCCAGGTACTAAGTGACTTGCTCAAAATTATACAGGTAGTAAATGACAGAAGAGGAATTTGTGTTTTCATCTAAAATATAAATCCATCACTCTTGCCACTGAATCACATGGCTTTCCCAAATTTGGACTCCACCAAAAGCTTACTAATTGATTTCCTACCAATCATTTCCATCTAAGATGTGGAGGGCAGTGTTGAGATCATGTAACTGACTCATTCCAGTTCACTAAAATATGCCAACTCTCATTATAGATCATGCCAGAGCTGATGATTTGGTAGAAAAATGAGATAATGATCTTCAGCAAGTGCCAAATTAAATACTTTTAATTAACAAAGTAAAGTTATCATTATCCACTTCAAAGAGAGATTCATGACTTGATAGCAGTCAACAAGAAATAAAACCAAAGCCTCCAGGAAAGTAAAATTGGCAAAATGAATTCAAATGTAGACTCAGAAAAGGCAAATTCCTATTTGTCAAGTGAAAGAAGTATAAAGTATGAAACCAAAGAGTAAGCTTGCTTTTCCATGGCACAGTGAAAGATGGTCTAGATCTGGAGTGAGGAAGACCAAGGTTCAGATACTTGACTAATGATGTAACCATGGGTATGTCACACAACCTGGAAAAGCCTCAGTTTACTCCTTTGTAAAATTGCCATTAGCAGATGCGTTGTTTTAGAAGTCAAATATATTGTATGTAAAGCACTATGTAAATGTATATTTCTATAAAGAAAACCTAGTCTATCACTATATGACAAATGGTAATGCATATTGTATGGTAATATATATACAATCTATATCATATTACCTAACTTCTGAGAAATGGAGAGGAGTGGGATGGAAGGAATGAACATAGATTGCAAAATGTCAGAAAACAAATATTAAAATTGCTTTGATGTAATATCAAAAACAATTATTTAAACATTTAAAAATTAAAATAAATTAAAATTTTAAATTTAAAAATTAAAATTTTAAATAAATAAAAAAATTTCAAATAAAGAGGTGGTAAAAAGATTTGGATTGGAGTGTAATAGATGTTAAGTAGAATGTTATGGTTAAAAAGATGGATAACATGGAAGATAAATAAAAAAATAATATCAGTTAATAAAATACAAAGAAGGGAAGAAAAATCCTAAAGAATTATTTCAAGAAATCTATGGACAGTTTTTCAGACAAAAAATTGTCTGGAATAAAAATAAAATGTTCAGGCATTCTGATATTTAGTCTAAAGAATACACAACACAATCATTTCCAAATGCAGTTAACCCTTGTATAGCTTTCATGCTAGAGGACAAAATTATCATGTGTTATGAACACATGTCATTTTTTATCATACAGCATAATAACTTATTTATCTTTTAGGAGATAAAAATAGATCTGCTGTGAATCCACTTACATATAATGACAAACCCTGATGAAATGGGGAGAGGTAGCAGGAGAGTCTTACGGGAAATTATTTTTTCTTTTTTTTACACCAGAGTGAAGCCAAACATAACTTTTCCTTCTATTTTTGACCAACATGTTTGACATCACATGGACTAAGCTGCACTGAGTAAAACACTAAAAATAGCTACCACCAGTCTCTGCCGTCATTCAAGTTTTCCCCAAAATCTAGCAGCCTGGTTTCCTAATAGTAGTGAGTGTCCTTCTTTTTCCTTTCCCTTCTTCAGTAGCTTTTTTTCCAGAGCACACTCTATTGCAAACAGCATGAACTGACCATTCCACCACATGCTTATTTAATACCACATTTCTGTCAAGCCCTGGGAAAGCTCAGCTGACCCCTGACTACTGCCTTGATGAAGTGACAAGTGACTTGGTAACAATGACATACGTAGACGCCAAAAAGCCATTTTAAGAAACCACACAAAGCCAATCTTCCTAGCAAGGATCATAAAAGCCAGTTTGGGTTGATATAATAGGAATTACATCATTTGCCACTTATAACACTCTAGCTTCAGAGTCAATTCAAATTAAATTTACAGGAGAAAGGAAAATCTGTGCTGACAATGTAAAATGAAATAATCTAAACTCTTATGAAAATGAATTAAAGAGGAAGATCTATTGGAAGGCTATCTTTCTGTCAATGAGGCACTATGATCATTCTTGAAAGAGAAAACGGAAAGATAGTGGGGAAGCTCATCTAATCATTCAACAAGTATTTATTGAGCAATTAACCTGAGTCCAGCTCTGTGCTAGGAACTGAGAGGCCAAAAGGGTTTCCCAATCAAATTGCTCTGATTAGTTTTATTATTGAAGACATTTTTGTAGCCCTTTTATCTGAAGACCCTTAAATGCCTAGCATGTTTTAGGAGTCCACAGACTGCATGCTATTTGCAGATGGATTCATTTTTTCTTTTTCATAAAATGTGGTCTGATACTGACAAAAATGAAGGAATCAAAACAGCATTCTGAAACATTCTAGTTTATGCCAGTTCAGAGAAGTCAGGATCTATGAGAAAAAAAAAATTGGGGTAGCTAGGTGACTCAGTGAATACAGAGTCAGACCTACAGATAGCTAGTCCAGGGTTCAAATCTGACCTCAGATATTTCTTAGTTATGTGATCCTGAGCAAGACACTTAAACCCCAATTGCCTAATCCTTCCTGCTCTTTTTCCTTGGAACCAATGTTGAGTATTGATTCTAAGACAAAAAGCAAGGGCTTAAAGAACTGGAAATTTCAAATTAAATATAATACAACTAGACCTGGCCTGCTAGCATGTATCTACAATTCTTCTCGATGATAATTAATGTTTTTTGTTTGTTTGATTAGGTCTCAACCCTTTCCCTAAGTAAGCTTTTCAAAAAATCTAATCTCATACATGTTCAAGAGAACAATGGTCCAGACCTGATAGAATGAAAATTTTAGAATCCCAAGAACTTTAGATCTTGATCAAAATCAATATATTTGGGGGCAGATGAGTTGCTCAATGGATTGAGAACCAGGCTTAGAGATGAGAGATCCTAGGTTCAAATGTGGCCTCAGACACTTCCTAGCTATGTGACCCTGGGCAAGTCACTTGACTCCCATTGCCTAGCCCTTACCACTCTTCTGCCTTGGAACCAATATATAGTATTGATTCCAAGACAGAAGGTAAGGGTTTAAAAAACCCCAGTACATATTGCCAATCAATTACATTAAAGGAATGTTCACTGATTATATATAAGATAATTTTAAAGACCTATCTATCTATGAGATATTCCAGTTATCATAATATATACATTGATTCATCTATAGCCAGTGTGATGGAAGTAATAAATGAAATAGCCTATATCAAGCATTTGAAAAACCTTAAAGCACAATATAAAGATTAGTTATTATTTAAAATTATCATTTAAAACTAAATTAAATTGTATATGTAATTTCATCCACTTAGCACTCTTTCCAGCAATGCAGACCACAGCTATGTGAAAATTAGTAGAGAGTAACTGAAGACCATCATTGTCATAAAAGCCAAATTAACTATTATTTATTAAGTGCTATATATTTTCCAGAAGCTGGGTTAAGGGCTGTGGCCACAAGTACAAACAAAAGGACAGTCCTTGTGCTCAAGAGGCTTACATCCTAATTGGGGGAGATAACACCCCCAAAAAGGGAACTGAAATGGATTTGACATAAAGGAACTGTGTGGGATATTGTGTCCAACCTACAAAGTCAGAAGGAGAACTGGCTGGAGGAACATTAGTCTGTACCTTTCAAATTGAACTTCCAATGGAAGAAGGAGTCTGGGCATGGTACAGTAACATTCCATGGTGAAAAGTACCAGGAACAGAGGGATGCTTAAGGATGCAATTGACACTGAGCCATGATGGAACCATCTAGAAGCTGAGCCATAGAGTTCTGAAGGAAAATTATCCTTCGGGGGATATGATGAAGAACCTCTCTAAAATCAGAATGACACATCTTCAATGTAGACATGCGATTCATCCACAGTCCCATATTGGAAGCTACTCCAGCTCCATAGGACCTGACAGAGGTTATTATTATTATTGTTGATAGTCATATTCAACTCTTCTTCATTTGGCAAAGATACTATAATGATTTACCATTTCCTTCTCCAGATCATTTTACAGATGAGGAGACTGAGGCAAAAATGCTTAGGTGACTTGCCCAGGATTGCACAAATAGTAAGTGTCTATGGTAGATATAAACTCAGTAAGAGAATCTTCCTGACTCCAGACCTGATAGTCTATCCAACGTGGCATCTACCTAGCAAGCAGAGATTGTACTCTTCTGTTATGACCTTAGAGAACTCAAGATCAAATACAGACAGAATGTCAAATGTCATATTATTTTTTTAAATAGTAATATTATTGTTGCTTTTCTGATTTCAAAGTGTAACAATTTACAATTGGAACTATAAGATGGGGGGACATCAAATTTATTTATTTTTAATTTTTAAATTCATTTTAATTTTTAAAACTGTATTTAATTGATTAATTTAGAATATTTATCCATGGTTTCATGATTCATGCTCTTTCCCTCCCTTTTTCCCTCCCCTCTTTCAGAGTTGATGAGCAATTCCACTGGGTTTTACTTGTATCATTATTCAGAACATAGTTTATAATTAAATTTATTAATGGATTTTATCTAAGATCTAGATTTTAAATGTATTCTACACATGTAGCATACAAGACCAATTCCAATCAAATTACATTCACTGAGTGTTCCAAGAATGTAGGAAAACAAGTGAAGAATTGAAGATACCTCTTAAGGCTGCCCAACATCCACTTATGGTTTTATCTTGAGTTTGGGGGAGGATTACATATGTTAACTGTGTCTGTTTTCACCTCTCAAAGATTTAATGTGACTGACATTTCTGTTTCCTCCTCCATTACGTGCAAACTCCATCAAGTATTTACAAAGGTGAAGGAGAAGGAAGAAAATTCAGTGATTGCCAAATGTGCCTGAATGAGGATTTACAGAGAAGGAGGTGTGTAACCTAAGTGAACAGATTCCTGACAAAAGGCAATTGGAACATCTGGAATGGATAACCTCATAGGACTATTTCACTCTCCCCAGATTCTCTTTTTCTTTTACTTCCTGAACTGCTGTCCAGCCAACGACCATAGGAAGTCATATTCATTTTGGGAGTTGAAATATATGTGATGATGCAGCTGCGAATATCAGAGTAGGGTCAAAATGCGATCAACTGTAGAAAGAATAATTGGGACACAGGCCCTTAAAAACAGCTCACTTTATGTCCAATCTAGATATATAGTAAATAGAGAAAAATTACCATATAAATTAAACAACTACTAACATCTACAGAAATGGAGGAAATAGAAACAAAATTAGGAAAATATATATATATATTCGTATGTATATATATGTATGTATACATATATATATATTTAGTCATTCAAGTTATCTCAGGGAATGAAACAATAGAAATGTGTAGATAGAATTTACTTCCCAAGATTGATCTACCCAGCATACCATTTGCCTGTGAACACACACACTCTCTCTCACTCTCTCTCTCTCTCTCTCTCTCTCTCTCTCTCTCTCTCTCTCTCTCTCTGTCTCTCTCTTTCTTCTCTGTCTGTCTCTGTCTCTCTCACTCTCAATTTCTCTCTTACCTCTCTCTCTTCTCTCTCTCTGTCTGTCTCCGTCTCTCTCTGTTTCCTTCTCTCTCAATTTCTCTCCTCTCTCTCTTCTCTTTTGTCTCTCTGTCTCTCTTTCTCTGTCTCTCCGTTTTTCCTTGAATTGGGCTGAGGAGCTGGTCTGAGAGCAAGGTGAGGTTAGTTAGGTTAGATTATACTTTATATTTCTATCTTTTTAAAAAAAATTCTTCTATTTCAAGTGATTACTAATAAGTTTTATAAAAATAATAACTTGGAGTTGTATTAATTTAAATTATATGTTTTCAGCTGCATTTCTGCTTCAACAGTTCTTTCTCTGCAGGTGGATAGCATTCTTAATTATAAGGCTTCAGAATTGAGCTGGATCATCATATTGATGTTAGGAGCAAAGTCTATCATTCCAAAATATTGCAGTTACCATGTATAAAGATCTCCTGGTTCTGTTTATTTCACTCTGCATCAGTTCACGTACATCTAACCAACATTTTCCTATTCATCATTCCTTACAGCACAATAGTATTCATTCATTATCATATACCATGACTTGTTCAGCCATTCCCCGATTGAGGGACATCTCTTTAATTTCTAGTTATTTGCCACCACAAAAAGAGTAGCTATAAATATTTTTGTACAAGTAGGTCATTTCCATTTTTTTTTATCTTTGGGATACAAGTCCAGTAAATGCATGTATTAATATAGATACAAATGCATCATTCTTTACAAAGTCCTACACCAGTTTCTCATTGTTTTATAAAAGTGACCAGCTATCCAATGTTGTTGAATGCTGTGTCAATGAAGTAAAATCATTGGCAGGTTCTAAGATGATGAAAAGGTTTCAACAATGGGAGTAGCACCTGTATGAAGACTTTTGGCAAATAGTAGACACTTAATAAATTTGAGTTCTCTCTGCAACCATCTCCCACCTTTCCTGGAAGTACAATAAGACTCATATCCATTAGGTTTGGCACTGTATGATGAATTCTTTGGAAATAGGGATCCATGAAATAAAAATACAAAATGATTCTTCACCTATAAGGTAACCTTGTCCTTCAGCAGGACCCATGTCACAAGGGGGGAGGGGCAGAAACAACTGAAAATCACTTAGTATTTGGTTGCTGGTATTGAAAAAAAAGAAGAGTTTTTAAAAAATAAGATCCATTCACTGTTACCATATCCTAAGAAAATTTAATCAATGTAAGGCAGTTGCTATGGTAGCAAACAAAAAAGAAGTTACAAAGTCTTCAGTTACCTAATAAAAATTGAATCTCCACATAGATATAAGGAAGTCTAAATGGAAGGAAGGAAGGAAACAAATCTTTGCTAAGTATTTATTATGTGCTAGACACATCGCTAAGTGCTTTACAAATATCTCATTTGATCCTCTCAACCACTCTAAGAAGTAGGTGCTATTTTTGCTTCCATGTTATAGTTGAGAAACTGAGATTAGATGATTGTCCTAGAATCAAATAGCTATTAATGATAACAATAACTAAAAAATAGAAGCAAAATGGAAGAAAACATCTAAGAATTGCTTTATTAATGTTTTCATCATGTTGAAACAGCATATTTGCATTTTATCAACATATATGTGATGCTATATGATGCCCACATAAATTTAAAAATAGGTATTACATAAGTTAAAAAAAAACATGGAAAAAATAGCTATACCAGACCAAATATACATCACACATTTGGATATGTTGCATGAGTAAGCAGAATAGCAATTTGCTCCCTCAATATACACTAATTAATAAAGTAGAAAAGTAACCAGAGTAAATCAAAGATATACATAGCACATTCCAGATGTGCTGATAAAGTAGAAATAGAACTTGAGTTAAAAAAGGATGGAAAGACAAACCCAAAGATCCCAGCTTTGAGGACAAAAATCCACTATTTCATAAAAACTGCTGGGAAAATTGGAGGACAGTGTGGGAAAGATTAGGTTTAGATCAACACCTCACACCCTACACCAAGATAAATTCAAAATGGGTGAATGACATGAACATAAAGAAGGATACTATAAGAAAATTAGGCGAACACAGAATAGTATACATTTCAGACCTTTGGGAAGGGAAATATTTTAAAACCAAACAAGGCTTAGAAAGAATCACAAAATGCAAAATAAATAACTTGGACTACATCAAATTAAAAAGCTTTTGCACAAACAAAACCAATGTAGCCAAAATCAGAAGGAAAGCAACACATTGGGAAACAATCTTCATAAAAACCTCAGACAAAGGTTTAATTACTCAAATTTACAAAGAGCTAAATCAATTGTACAAAAAATCAAGCCATTCTCCAATTGATAAATGGGCAAGGGACATGAATAAGCAGTTCTCAGCCAAAGAAATCAAAACTATTAATAAGCACATAAAGAAGTGTTCTAAATCTCTTATAATCAGAGAGATGCAAATCAAAACAACTCTTAGGTATCACCTCACACCTAGCAGATTGGGTAACATGACAGCAAAGGAAAGTAATGAAAGCTGGAGGGGATGCAGCAAAGTAGGGACACTAATTCATTGCTGGTGGAGTTGTGAACTGATCCAACCATTCTGGAGGACAATTTGGAACTATGCCCAAAGGGTGATAAAAGACTGTCTGCCCTTTAATACAGCCATAGCACTGCTGGGTTTGTATCCCAAAGAGATAATAAGGAAAAAGACATGTACAAGAATATTCATAGCTGCGCTCTTTGTGGTGGCAAAAAATTGGAAAATGAGAGGATGCCCTTCAATTGGAGAATGGCTGAACAAATTGGAATACTATTGTGCTCAAAGGAATAATAAAGTGGAGGAATTCCATGGAGACTGGAACAATCTCCAGGAAGTGATATAGAGCAAAAGGAGCAGGACCAGGACAACATCATACACAGAGACTGACACACTGTGGTACAATCGAACGTAATGGACTTCTCCATTGGTGTCAATGCAATGTCCCTGAACAATCTGCAGGGATCTAAAAAACACTATCCACAAGCAGAGGATAAACTGTGGGAGTAAAAACACTGAGAAAAAGCAACTGCTGGACTACAGGGGTTGAGGGGATATGACTGAGGAGAGACTCTAAATGAACACTCTGGTGCAAACACCAACAACATGGAAATGGGTTCGAATCAAGAACACTTGTGATACCCAGTGGAATCGTGGGTCAACTATGGGATAGGTGGGGGTCAGGGGAAGGGGGAAAATGATCTTTTTCTCCAATGAATAATGCTTGGAAATGACCAAATAAAATAATGTTTATTAAAAAAAAAAAGGATGGAAAGAGTAGATTGACCAGACAAGATATACACAAGGAAGACTTCCATTGGAGGGGGCAAATTTTTTAAGGGCAATCAGAGTGTCATTATTCAAAATAGCTAAAGGAGGAATAATAAATAATTGGGAGGGAATGCTGGACCTTTTTAATTATTGCAAAAGTAATTTTTTTTAAATTGTTAATTTTTAATAATTAATTGAATTAAAAACAACAAATTAAAGTTTTTTAAAAATTCACTTTTTCTTCAACTCTATAAAATATTTTTGAGAATAATATACATTTGCATTGAGGCCATGCTCAATTGAAACAGAAAAAAGAAACAGAATTACTAAATGTTATTTGACAACAAATCACCTTTACAGTCAAAACAACTCTCCTCCCAAAAAGGCCTAACTTGTCAAAATGACAAAATTAATACAATATTATTTGAAAAGCATAACCCAGAAAAATTATTTGATCAATTTTTGATTATTATCAACTGATTTATAAAATAATTTTTATGCTCACTCATTTTTCCACTCAGAGAAAAACCTGCTAATATCCAAAAGGAAGTGGCATTCATTATACTAGGTGAAGTCTTAGTAGTGTTCTAGATTACAGATGACCTTTACTGACTGGCATATAAAAAGAAATATTTCAGAGACTATGAAATCCAAAACCATCATAAGAGGTTTGACCAAACTAGTCATATGGGAGTGGGGAAAGGAGTCCATGAAAAAGGTCTAGTGTCTATTCTGATAGGTGTGAAATGGAAATCACATTAAAAGACTGATATATATTAATTTAAGGTCACCAAGGAATTCAGCTATGTAATTCCTAAATGAAATCTCAAGTCAGCAGTCAACCATTTATGGAGTTTTTAATTACTAACAGGAGGAAGAAAGATATTAGAGAGAGAGAGAGAGAGAGAGAGAGAGGGGCGTGAGGGAGAGAAGGGAATGGGGCTTAAATACCCCCTCTGCTTAGGTAGGGCCAAAGGCCCAAGGCCTTGGATAGCGGAGGCAAAGAAAAGAGATCAGTCCCTATCACTCAGGTGACCAAAATAGAGAAACAGTCTGAGGGCCTCCACTCCAAGCAACCAGCCTCCAACCACACACTCTCCCTCCACACAGGAAGTCCCAGGCTCCTCAGCTCTCCTCTACCTCACTTCCTATGTCTCCCCTGTGCCAATGGTGGCTCTAGCTTAACCCAGGACCGCCCAGAGGTCTGTCCCCTTTGCACATGTCTGTTGAAGGTCATATTCTCAAATAATTAAATCTTGAGCTTTGCTGCAGCCCTTCCTGATCTTGTTACCCTGAGTAGGGTGGAGATTGTAATTTCCAAGACCTGATTCTGTCATCCCAAGTATCTCTATTGTTATTGATCAGGAAATAGCCAAATCACATCCTCTAAAGAATGGTTTGAACAGGATTGAGTAGTTTTGAAATTCACATAGGCAAATGGACAAGTCATCAGACTTATCTGAAAGTACACATACATTGTGCTGATACAACAAATGTATGATGAGCTGGGTCAAGAATTGAATGGCAAGGCAACTTTATTGCTTTTGTGATATTGTGCAATAGATTTAGTGACTTCAACTTTGTAACTGAAAATAAGATTATTATTATTTTTAATCACTTAATTCCCTTTTTTGTATATTAACAAAAAAGTATGTTCAAAAGTTTTGTAGGATGAAAAGATGATTATGGGTAGGTTGTGACTTTCTCTATTGACTGCTGACATACTGAAAGACCAAGAAGTACCCACAATGCAAGGTAAGAGAAATTTCAAATTTTTTTTGTCTCTTGATACTTATTTTGAGCAAATGGTTCTGTATAGGTATTACCAACACAGAAACCTTAGGGTTACTCCCTTTTATACATAGGGTAAAGAGGTGGGGGTTCATGGATTTTGGCTTCAGGAAACTAATAAATTTAACTATACAAAGCTTGAAGCTACACTGACAAGAGTATTTCTAAAACCTTAATTTATTTATCAAATATTTTAGTCATTGACCTTAATAACCTTGTTGAAGAATTTTTCTCCCTCACTAAATGACCATCAAGAATGCATTCATAATTTTAGAAATTTGCCAAATTCCAAAGAACTCATGATATAAAATATGATCCAAATCCATATAGAGAAATGATAGATTCAGATTACAGGAAGAATAATAGTTTTCTTATCTTTATTTTTCATGCTTATTTTATTAAGAATATTATTAACATGAAAATATGTCTTGTTTAATACCAGTTGTATAATGAGTATGATATCTCTTTATTTCTCAAAGGGCTTGGGAGGGGGGTGGAGAGAAGGAGAGAATTTGTAATTTAAGTATAAAATTTTAAAAAGAAGAATCCAGATGAATTTGTGATTTTAACTTCATTTAGAGAGCAAGATGTAGATTATTTTCCATAAAATTTTAGTTATTGCTTATATTGCCTGCATTATGATATTCAGGTTTTTTATATACAATTTTCTCCTGAGATGTTAGTTAGGTTATTTCTGTGCATTCTATCTTTGAAGTCTATCACTTTGGTCTGTGTAGAATTTATATGTTCTTTTAGTTTTGCATAGCTGTGCTATTCAATCAAATAATCTCTGGTTCAATACTTTGGCTTGTAAAATCTATAGATGCTACCTTACTTTCTTTAGAAGGATTGGCCTTCTTGGAGGAATGTTTTTCCTAGCTGTTAAATACACTTCTAAAATTCTGCACCAAGTTCCGGTTTCTGACTTATAGTCATTCTCCATTTTTTTTTAAAGATTTTTGTTTCCTTTAGAATTATTTTGGAAATTCTCATTTTTGTCCCCTTCTCTCTGGGGATTTGAAAGATTTCTGTCTTTCATCAGAAGATAATGGTTAACTTACTCTAATACTAGAATTCAATAGTGCTTTATATTCTCTATGAGTTTTTTATGAGATCTTCAGAAAATTCTTTTTTTCTGATTGTGCATTATAGTTTCATTAAAACTTCTTCTTTTTTCTGATTTTTCATAATAGAATATAAGCTTTTGAAAAGCAGCAGATAGTAGAAGTAGAATCTGTGACATATAATAGGTGCCTGAAAAATGCTTATTGATTAATTTTGGCTTTGCCTGGTGTGTAAGTGATGCTAAATGTATGGCATGTAGAGAGAATTTTTTACTGAAACACAATTAATGTAACTAGAAGATGTTCTATGCTTTTATAATTTAACTAAGATATATATTTGAGTTATAGAAATAGTGATTTTGTTCTGTTATCTTTATGAATGAGTGTTCCACATTAACATCTTGTAATATATTAAGTACTTCTGAGCTGTGAAGAGTAGCCATGCTGAAGTCAAGAGCAGTGGAAGCTGCTGTCTTACTCCTTTCCCTCTTTGCCTACTTTTTCCTCTAAAAATAAAGCAGCTGCGAAGCCCAGCAAACAACAGTAGAATAAAGTTTTAGGACTGGAATGAGATGATCAACTCAAAGTAAATTGGAAGGCACTGGTGGGAAAGCTTGAAGGGAAGTGTGCATAACGACAATGGTGACCGTGGTAGAATTTATTTAGAGTCATTTTGGGCTCCAGCATTTCCCTAAAGAATAAGAGAATTGGACTACATGGAAAGTGAGATGAATAGTAAAAGTGATTAGAATTCTAGAGGGTAGCTGTTTCATTGTAGATTAACCATAGTACTCCTGTCTAAAAGGCTCCAGTACTCTTGCCTTATCTTTTTAATTTATTTTCTCCTTCACCTTACAAAAATTACTGAACAGGTGAAAACTGGATTCAGTAAAATTCCACCTGTCTCATTTCATCCTTATAGGATTTGGGATCTAAAGTTCTATCAAGATCACAAGGAAGCTAAATATGCTAATGATAGTAGGTCATGAAGTTGCTGCTCATTTAGTAGTCTAAAATAAGTCTCAAGGTTAAGGGTATCATCATCTCTATGGACTGAAGTGAGTGACAGCTACTGAAATCAAGAAAATGATTAAAGCCTCCTATCTGATGTGCAGGAGCACCAATCCAATTGGACCACTCCCTGCTCAGTGGGAGCCCATGGGATAGAGGAGTTTGAGAAGAGCAAAATAGAGGGCTCCATGTAGGAGAGGGGTGAGGAGAAAGCCTATACCTGGAGAATAGTAAAAATTACTTGAAGATTCTTCCTAATTTGAATGTAAAATCTTACAATAATAATAAAACATTTCCCTCTTCTACAAATGCTTGCTTTTTCATTATAAATAGTGATTACTAGAAAGCTTATTTGGGAAGCTGTGTCACTTCATTTATGTGATATTTGTGAAGACATTTAAATAATCTTTTTTGTTATTATTATTCTGCATGTTTACAAATCCAAACAAAACTAGCATTTCTATACATAAGGGAAAAGAAGATATTACACAAGTGAAATCATGAATCTATATGTTTAGCTTACTTTTCTTCATATCCATATAATGGAACCTATCCACCAATGTCTCAATCCCTCCCTACTCTCCTTGCATCTCATAGGATATCTATCATCAGGAAAGCAAACGTGTTCATGTAAATTCTTTCATGTTTTATCTTTTCTGTTCAATTTCTGAAGGTAACATTTCTAATTTGTTCTTTCAGTATTACTTTTGTGATGATGTAAAATGTTCTTTGATTTTACTCATTTCACTGTTCATTATCTCATGATTCTATCCAGATTTTTTAAGTGTGTTCATTGTTTCTTATGATGCAGTAGTATTCCATCACAATCATAGACCACACTTCATTCAGCCATTCCCCAATTGATGGCAGCGATGCAATGAATTAGTGTCCCCAATTTTCCATATGCCTTCCAAAATTTGTCATTTTGCCCTTTTGTCATTTTAGCCAGTCTGATGGGTGAGAAATGATATCTCAGAGTTGTTTTGTTTTGCATCTCTCTAATTGGTAGTGATTTGGAGCATTCTTAAAATATACCCATATATGGCTTTGATTTCTTCTTCTGAAAATTGTCTGTTCATATCTTTTGACCAATTATTGAATTTGGGATGGTTCTTATTCTTATAAATTTCACAAAGTTCACTGTTTTTCTAGGCATGAGAGTCTATCTGGGGGACAGTCTCTAAATTATTATTCCCAATTTTCTGTTTTCCTTCTAATCTTGTCAGCATTTTTATTTGTACAAAAACATTTTTCTTTTAATGTATTTGAAATTATTCATATTATATTTCACAATGCTCTCCATCTCCAATTTCTCTCCTTTTCATTAATTTGATGAATAGTGTTACATAGTCTTTTCAGCAATATATTTCCATGGAGTCATGTGAGAATAGGGATAAGACCTTATTTCATTCTTGTAGGAAATGTTCAGGTGAGAAGACTCCACATAACAATACAGGTCAGCATCTTGAATGAACTTATAGGTGTTAGAGTCGTAAAATTAAGTTTAAGTTAAGTTTATATAATATCTATTAAATTTAATAGAAACAGTGGTCACTAATCAGTACATACTGATCTCTGCAGGGCACATACATTGACTTAGTTGTAAAATATTATGTCATTATGTTTTACTGTATCTTTATTTAACTTGTTAAATATTTCCTACTTAAACTGTAATCTTGTTCAGGATGCATGTGGTATTGTGGCAAGTCATATGAAAATCCTGGGTTAGTTTTTTTGTTTTTTTTTTTACATCTATAGCCTAGTATACTGAAGTGACTTACCTATTCATGTTTTACTAAATTTTAAAATGTCCCAAAAGTAAAAAGAACAAAAATCCAGTTTACCAGTTTGTACTGCAAGGCTGTATATATTTCCTAAGCTATTGACAATTCTTGAACTCAAGTCTTCCTGGTTTTGAGATCAGCTCTCTAAAAAATATACCACACAACCTCTCCATTTCATCAAAGTGATAAAAATATTCCAGAATTTTAATCCAACTTAGTCATTCCTTTAACCTGGCTTCATTGATAGAAGTCAAATGTCCAGTTAGGAAAGGTGTTTTGACTTTATTTTCATGAAATCAGGGAAGGAGAAGAGCATTAATTTTGAGCATTAATTTTGATCAAAATGGGTTATTTTACCATGTGGTATATCACAAAGTCCAAAGCTATGCTCTCAATCTTTTAATTTTTCTTTTAAAATTTTAAGTAGGAATTGATAACATTTACATTTTTTCTAATTCTCTGTAATGAAGCAAAAGGAAATCCCATCAGATTAGTTTCTTATACTATTTAGTCTGTGTCCTAGTTTTAGAGATCCCCCAAATACTTTGCATATAGTCATTAATACATGCCAGGGACTTGAATCAAATGAAATATTAGTTCAGTCAGCTTGGAGACCATGATAATGATGTACTCAATTTTTGTTGTCTTTTTTTCTGGTTCAATAGCTTGGAAATATATACAGATTTGTAGTACAAACTGGTAAACTGGGTTTTTGTTCTTTTTACTTTTGGGGCATTTCAAAATTTAGTAAAACATGGATATCTGAATTTAGTTGGGTTAAATATCCAAAGAACATGCATGGTCTCTTGCCATTTGGGTTTATAGATCATTATTTGACATGAATTACATCTCATTAGCATGAGTCAGTAGATCTTTTGATAACTATTCAACTGGAAAAAAATAATAACTTGATCTTGAACCCACAAATCCACCTATAAATATGACCCAAGAAATGAAGCAGCATTCTTTATTCTTACAACTACATAGAAATAAAAATGGATTAAAAATTCACTCATCTCTATTGTGCTTCTTTCTCATGGTTAGAGGGATGTACAAGGAGTAGCTTACCACTCCTAGAATACAGTATAGTAATAAAAAAGTCAGGGGATATTTGCTGACACTCCTTACCCTCATGAACTGTGAAGCCTCTCTCTAAAACCTATACCGAGAACACTCGACATGATATGGATTTCATCAGGTTTTTCTTCTTGATAACAATGGTGCTCCAAACTCAAAATGTCATCTATAAAATGCCAAATATCAAATATCAAATTGATACCTTTGGACAGCTATGATTAGTTTAGCTATTAGATTTAGCAAGTGATGGTTGTGAATCAAAATGTACTAATTGGGGACCTAATGTGGATTTCAGTTATCATTTTCCTTCTCTTTCCAGTATGTAATGCAAAGTACATAATATTTATTTCAATATAAATGTAATAGATTCATAGAATGTTGGAGCTGGAAGTGAATGAATTAATGCATGAAAATATATTCATGAAGTGTTTGCTTTATGCTAAGAATTTGTTATGAGTATGGAAATAAAAAAATAAGTTCACTTTCTAATAAGTTGAAACAATACATAAAAAGGGGGTTCACTGTAGGCTTTATAGAACAGTTCTAAATAAGTTGAGATTTGAGGCATATAGCAGGTAAATAATGTTTGTTGATTGGTTTGGTTGCAGTAGTGGGATAGAAAAAAATAGCCTGGAAATCTAGAGAATATGACTTCCAAGACTGATAGATCTCAAATATTATTCAGTATAATTGTTGAACTTTTCAGATTTGGAAATTAAGATTCACAGAGGATAAATTGGCCTCTCCAATATAATAGAGAGTAAATGCCATAATTGTACCTTGAAGCCAGGGCACTTATTATTTTCTATTATCTTTTTTTTAATAAACCCTACCTTCCCTCTTGGAATCAATATTGTGTTGTATTGGTTCCAAAACAGAAGAGTGGTAAGGGCTAGGCAATAGGGGCTAAGTGACTTGCCCAGGGTCACATATCTGGGAAATGTCTGAGACCAGATTTGAACCTAGGAACTCCCATCTCTAGACTTGGATCTCAATCCACTGAGCTACCCAGTTGCCCCCTCCATTGTCTTTCTATTATCCCATTTATTCAGCTATTCCCAGTTAACCCCCATGATGTCAATGATACTTTCTATACATCGGTACCTAAGGTTTGAGATGCTCCAAATATGAATAAGGAAATATCTCTTGAAAAGAAAAAAATCAATGCATGGAATGAAACTCATTCTTGATAATGAAAAAATAGTTAATTTTACAAATGAATCACCTAATTTTATCCTCTACAGCCATGTGTTTAGTGGAATTGCTGGTAGATTATAAAGTTTCTTCTATGCCATATTATTGTAAATGAATGCCAGGCAAATTATGACTCTGGGCATGAATATTTGCAGGGGTTGAACAAGGAAGTAAGCTACATCTTTCTAGAGACTGTACCAAATCTGGAAGTTTGTCTGGAAGCAGAACCATAGCTTAAATATGGGGTAAAAAGGGGAGTATCTAGTAAAGCTGATCCAGAAAGTATAAATAATAATTAAAAAATTGTGACAGGGAAAAGGACAGAGAAGAAAGGACCATGTACTAGGACAGATGATCAGAGTGGACCAAAGAGGAGGAAAAAATAATATTTGTAGTCAAGAAACCAAGACGTGAGTAAGTAACACATATGGCTTCTTGTAAGGTGAGATAGTGCCTTTCTTGGAATGGTGTCCCCAGGCCCTTTGGAGAGTACAAGTTTAATAAATGCTTTGAGAACTGACTGATAGCTTCAGAATAAGATCTCTCATAATGTCATTGGCCAGTCATGTACACTTGTAAAGACACTAGGTCCTCAGATTGCTTATTCTTTGCTGTGATTTTTCAAATAGCCCCATAGAATACTGTTATACTAAATGGTACATCTAAATAGATTTAAATTACACACATACATACAGACACCCATGGAGTCTTTATGATTATAGTTTTTAAAAACTACAAATTAACAACATACAAAAATGTATGATTTCATCATTCCTAAAAAAAAGACAAATCTCCATCTCAGCTGATGTTCCCTTTCCTCAACCTTCCTTCATGAGACAGTACTCATTTTGATGAATAAACATAGGAATGAGGATTCCATTAAAATATAGAGATATTTTGTTATAGACATTATAATATTGTGAAATGTTTTCACAGCTGCTGATATCCTCCTGTTTCTCCACAAAATCCTCTTTGCCGGCATGCTAGGCAATCACTTCAAAAACAATTAGGACGTATGTTTCTTTGAGCTGGATAATTAAATGCCAGGAAAACTCAGTGCTCAATATATGATTCACTCAACATCTAGTTGTTTGAAGGAGCCAGTGTTCATAGATAGGATGGATTGAATTCCTAACAACATCTGGCATGAGCCATGGACTTGGCCCTCACCATAATAGCATTATATTCATGGTCGGAATGACAGCTAAATGGATGGATGGAGCTGGTCTCTGAAGTGGCAGATTCATGACTACAGCATAATGAATCAGAATGTTGTAACCTCTGGTCACATACACCCTACCCTGTTGTTCCTGACAAGCTATATCAGGGGATGCTGAGTAAATTGTACTTGTCAGATCTAATGGTGAAGGATTCTGTCTTCTAAGTTACTGGGAAAGTTAAGTAGAGTTTCCATTCCAATAATCTGGATCAAAACACTTCTAGATTGCCTTGGTCAATTTATTCTGTCATTTAATTAAAAGCTAAGCCTTACAAATCTCATCTGTAAGCAAGGGAGAGACCACCTTCAACCCTGAAAACCAGTCCTTGGGACCAGATACCAATTGAAGGTAGTCAAGTCGCAGGACCTGAATTTCTAAGTGATTCTCTTTAGAGCCTTCTCCACGGGTTAAACAATGATTAAAGCAACAAACTCATAAAGTCACAATTGAGAATTCTGAAAGAATTAGAAATGGAAACCAATTTAAACAAAGTAATGAAAAGCAGAATTCCTCTCCCAATTTTTTTTCCCTACACATGGGAAACATTCAATCTATGGGAAAAGGCAGTGTTTTCATTTTTATCAACTTTGAAATGTTATGAATTGTGAAGTTGCTGGAGTAGTTAAAGTGATGTAAAATAGTTCACTTCTTGAAAACTTGAATATTTGTATTTCCCTTTGCTTCAATATACAAGCTCTGCCAAAGCCAAGAATTATCAAGAACTGAAATTTCAGATAAAGATCTCTTTGTTAGGAGTCATTTCCCATATTTCAGTGTATCCAAAAATGAATATCTGTTCCTATTATTGAAACGTCCTTGTCAAGCACATCCTGCACAATCTCATGGCTTATGCTGCACCACATTCTACAAGCTTCTAAAGGATGCTTCACTGGGACATACATTTGTAGGTGTCTGTTGTTAATTCACATGGAGTGAGTGATTCAGTAGTGCCCTGTGCTTTTCAGACTCTCCTCAGAGCATTAAACACATGATGATATGTCTCAAGAGAGCACCTATTTCCTGATGACATGTATTTATTAAGGAAATGCACATAAGCTCTGGAGGGATAGAGACAGCACATTTTCAAGGAGACTATCAAATTAGAATGCATTACATAATGACTGCTTTCTGTGGCAGAGAGCACAGTATGCACTCTGTATTTTAAAAGAGTGAAGCTGTAATTTGGATATTTTTTAGGCTAATTTGAAACTATTCCACTAGGAAGAAATCATGCAGGAGGTACTTTACAAATTGTTACACAGAAAATAAATGTACATGAGGATGCCTGGTGTAGGAGGAGGGGGGGGAAGTGCTTTACTAGCATGTGGTGTATACTGTAACACACCATGGACTGTGTGGTAATTAAATATCATTACGACTAAGAAATCTCTATTAATTCCTTTTTATTAGTGAATTGAAATTGCTTAACTAGTCCATCCAAAGAGGTAAATAAAAGTCCAATTGTCAAGTTCTGTAGAAACACAGCAGTGGTCGTGAATATCAGAGTTTGAAATAGCTGCCTAATTAGGTGCTTTACCCCTCTAATATTCACGTTTATTCTTTTATTTTGAAGGAGCATCCTTTCTCCTTGTAATGTATTTCTGGTCTCTCAACACTGAATTCTTACCTACATTAGATCCCCTAAGTTAATGACTTACCAAAATGGCTTATCACTCCTGGAGCCCATCAGTTCCTTACTATCATCCTTTTCAATGCAACTCTTCACAACAATTGATAAGTCAGGCATCATCAGTAATGTCATGAAGAGATGGCAAAAGGGATGTCATCATCTCCTGGTATAGAACTCTTCTCAGAGTAGTTTATCATTCCAAACTCATTGTAATAACCTCCCCACTTCACTCCCAAAGTTACACACCTAGAATCAATTGGAACCCTATAAAAATTATATCTTAAATTTAAAAAATTTATAGTTTAGGAGTTCTATTAAAGGACCATTATATATCAAGGAATAAAGAGGATACAAAGTAAAAATCACATGCCCATGGTCAGTTAGCCATTTTCAAAATTCTCACCTTACCACCATCATCACTGATTGCTGTATCATGCCCCAAAAGAAGGAAGAGCCTCAACACCCCCTCACTTTATCCTCTGTCTACAGGAAGTATGTAATGACAGGAAGGTAGTGGGCTCTCGGGATATGTAGTTCTTTTTTAGGGTAACAGATTTTCAATTATACAACCCTTAAAGGAAGCATTCTTAGTTTTAGGTTTGCTGTGTTTCTTTCTAAATTCTCAAAAGTTATATATGTGAAAGGCAAGTTGTGACAATTCATGCAAATACAGTTGAGCACAATAACAAAATATATTTGTGATGTATAAACATCATGAAAAATCTGACCCAATTCAATGATTTTATTTGTTATGGGGTGACACACAAATTTTATAAAAATACAAAGATACTTTCAGTGCTATTTAGCTCCTGTGTCTTTTAAAATTTATTTTATCCAGTTTCAGTGAAAAAAAAACCCTTATTTCTCTCTTCCTCCCACCTCCCCATAATTAAAGAAGCTGAAAAAAGAAAATTCTTATAACATATGTGGATAATCAAGGCAATGACCATATTGGTCCTATTCATAAATATATGTATCAATCTACACTTTTAATCTTTCACTCCTATGTGAGGAGGTGGATGGCATGTTTCATCATGTATCAATTTCAATTATATTATGGCTAGTCATTGCATTGATCAGAGGTCTTAAACCTTTCAAAACTGTCATTTACATTATTGTCAATATGGTGTAAATTGTTCTAGTTCCATTTGATTTTCCCTATATGAATCAATCAAGCCATTCTTCCCAAGTTTCTCTGAAAATATCTTTTAGAATTTTTGACAAAATGATTTTATCATAGTAGTACATCATGAATAAGACTACTCCATGATCCCTCATTTACTTAAAATGATTAGATTTCCTTTTTCGAATGTTAGATCTTTAAAAAGCATAGACTGTCTTGCTTGTATGTGTTTGTATCCCTAGAAGAGTACCTGACAAATAATTAAAGATTGATATACGATTTTCCATTTGTTCCATGACAAAAAAAGAAACAAAAAACCTTACATAATCATTATTAAAAAGAATTGAAAGAAGAGATAATTAGCAGAGTCAGAGATTTTAAAGTAAAAATAAAAAATGAAGAGAACAATTTATAGCCTAAAATAGAGGCATGGGAATATTAATGCTACAGTAGATAAGTTGATCATAATGAAGTACACAAAATCTAATTTGCACTCCCAATAATAGTAATTCGGCCAAGATGGCAGCTTAGGACACCTAAAGACAAATCTCTCTAATTATTCTTCCAAACCAATATTTATATCAAGCTTCAAAGAAAACAGAAATCTAAACCCAAGAAGAAGAAGAAGTCACAAGATTCTCCTACTGACATATCTTGAAAGGTAGGCACAGTGTGTCTATTTTTCAAGGGAAAAGGTAGAGAGACAGGATGACTGAACACCCTCCCCAACAGAGCACTGAGAATTGCAATAAGACCAGGTTGACTTTGTAATCCCCTGGTAGGGATTGCAGCATAGAGCATTTGCCTCTGACCCACCACACATGGTATAGGACTCTGACAAAGACCCGCAGGGAGGAACTCAGTTGGAGAATACACTTGGTTGGACACCCTCATCCCTCTGGCTTACAGTGAAAAATTTGCCCCAAGGCAGGCCAGCACAGCAGGTTAGCTTAACAGACTGAATCCAATATACTAGCAGAAGATTGAGAAAAGAGAAGATTTGGCTTCAGGGCATGACAGCTCAAACACTCTAGTTTAGTAAATCAACAGAGAGGCAAGTTTACATAGTCTATATGGGGGAGGGGGGTAGCAAATAAAATGAGGAAACAAGAGGAGAAAAAAGGCTCTAATTGAAAGCTTCCCTGTGAGTAATGTCCAAAGAACAGAACCAATGGAAGAGGATGAGATCCAGGAAACATCAAACAAAACAAAACAAAACAAAACAAAACAAAACAAAACAAAACAAAACAAAACAAAACAAAACAAACAAACAAAAAACCAACAGGGAACTGGATGCAGGCTTAAGAATTTAAAAATAAAATAAGGAAGGTTGAAGAAAAATGGCATATGTCTCACTCTTTTCCAGAGTCACTGAAGTCCAGTGGCAGGGTAAAAAGTCAGGGCAACTGGTGATGGCATAGGATATAGTAAATGGCCATGGCATCTTCAATGTCTGACCAAGCTTTAAGCAATCTACAGGAACTGTTTCAGCTACCATCTTGGCCATTAGAACAATTCATTCTAGTCACCCATTCTTGTGGTGGAAGTCTTTTATATGCTTTGGTAGACATTCCCTTACCTCACCAATGGTTTTGAAATCTGGCTTGATACTCTCAAACTAATTTAGTCTATCTGCCAATAGGATTTTACCATAGTGTGGCTGCTGGACAGTCTCTTGTAGCCACAGATAAGAATGAGTTGTTGAAAGTTGGATACCAATGGTAGATGAGTAGCCCTAGAAAGGGCTTGGCAAGCCCTCACAGCAGAGAAGATAGTTATACTTAAACACTCATCTGATATACAAAGTGATGAAGAATGAAGAAAGCAGAGGAAAAAAAATAGTATTACAACAGTGAAAACAAAGATAACAATAGCAGGCAACAAAATACAGATCAGATCCAAGGAACAAAATTGGTACCATAATAGCAAAATTAAAGTCCACATTCTTCAGTGCTATTAACAACTAAAATTACAAAAATGAAAGGTGGCATATTTTCATGATCAGACCATTAGGCAACTTTCCTTAGTGATTATTGGAGGATCATTCTTTGAATTCAGAAGCAAAAAAAAAAAATGGAGAAGTCAAATTTTAAGACAGCTTCAGGATGTTGTTTGGAGAAAATGTTTTAAAAAATGAAAACTTGCAGAAAAATTAAAAGTCTATGTATTCCAAAGATGAAGAAATATAGGAGTAAAGGGCACTCTTGGTAAAAGTATAATCTAACCCTTCATTTAACTAGCATTCTGAGGTAAGATAATCAGAGTCACTATGATGGTCCACTGGACTTGGGAACAACTGATTACCTCTCCAGGCTCAGATGCTTCCTAGTCATGTGGCCCTGTGCAGTAGATGACCTTACTATCCCTATTTTATTTCTGAGGAAACTGAGGCAAACAGGTATTATATAATACCCAATAAACTTCTGTTTTCTATTTTCTCAGCTATAATATGAGGATCATAATGCCATTGACTAAATAGGGTTACTGTGAGGATGAAATTAAATAATATTTATAAAGCATTTAGGATAGTACCTGGAACATATTAGGTGTTTAATTAATGTAACTCTCATTACTATTACTACTACTACTACTACTAATAATAAATATGCATATATCCCATTCATGTTGGCAAAGCATTATACATATGTTCTTTCATTTGTCCCTTATTTATCTGAGATATAGATATTATCACTATTCCCACTTTACTGATGGGGAAACAGAGACTGAAAGAGGCTAAATGGCTTACCCAAGATCACTAAGTATTGTCAAAAGCTGAATTTAATCTAGGTCTTCCTGACTTCAGGAGCAGTGGTCTATCCTTTATGCCTCCTAATTGTACAGTTAACAGGACTGGTACTTAAGCAGAAGACAATAATAATGTGTATAAGTGGACTGAGAGCCAGTTCTACAGGTAGTAGATCCTGGATTCAAATATGGCCTTAGACCCTTCCTAGCTGTGTGACCCTGAGCGAATCATTTAACCCCCTTTCCCTAGCCCTTTATACTCTTTTAGAGTTAGAATTAACTCTCAATTTAGAGTTAGAATTAACACACAGTATTGAATATATGACAGAAGATAAAGATTAAAAAAAAAAGAATCTGAAATGTTAGGGAGCCAACATGAAAAAGGTCAGGAGAATCCAACAGAAACTTCTGAATTGTAATATAGCTCTTCCCACAGACATTTCTCGCAAGGAAAAACTTTAAAAATTCCCAGACTAAATAATGGTCAGGAAATCCAATTAAAAACTACTATAATGTCTTCCAACCTGTCATTGGACCAAAAAGTCAGCCAGAAGCCAACAGTCCAAAGAAAGGAAGTCCACCAATGATGTGAGCATCAGCTTAAGCAAATGATGGTTAGGCTTACCAGAATTTGTAACCTGTATGTGGAGACCATAAAGCCATGGGGGGCCCTTGAGAAAGTCCAAGCCTGGCTGAAAACTCAAAGTAGGGATTGTTCCTGTACCTCTGTGAAGCATTGTGATAATTTACTTCAGCAAAATATTTTGAATGCTCTTAATTTTCCTTTGGAATAAATCATTGCATATCACCATAATATCATTTGACATTTATGCCATAGGAAGTGTAAAGAGATAGTTTGGACATTATATTTACTCCCATGAAAGTGAGATAAAGATGGGAATATTTAGAACTTATTTTGATTTTTTTTTGTTTATTTATTTTATCACATATTTGAAAGGAATAATAATTCATATGTAAGTTCTGACATCGTATTTTGACATTTTCTCTTCTGCATTGAACAATCAGTGAACTTTTAAAAATGTCATTGTTTCAATTAAATCAGTCATGCTAATGTTTTATCCATTACATTCATATGAGTGATGAGAACATTGACCTCATCATAAAATTCCAAATTCCATGGAACAAAGAATTTAGGACAAAGCCAGTAAATTGATAGGTGGCAGGAAATTTATCTAGGAAAGAGTTTATTTTTTTCTTAGATTTATTTTAGGCTAATGAAAAAACTGAGAAAGGTACTAAATTAATTTTTGCAAAATAGACTCATATGTATATGTATATATGTGTATATGTATATATATGCAGATTCCCTAAAGAAAAGAAAAGTAACTTCTGTTTATAAACATTTTTTACCTTGACAAAGAACTTGTTCTTTAGTTCAAAATCAAGCAGCTTTTAAAAACCATCTCAAAGAGACAGAGACCATTTAGAATACAGTTTGTTAGAAAGAGCAGTGAATTAGCAATCAGAAGGTTGATTTTCTAATATTAACCCTTGCCCAGCTGTGTGATCTTGACATGTAGCTGGGAACTCCCTGAGACTGTTTCTTCATCTAAAAAGAACAGAACGAGATCTATATTTTTACTTATATGAGAAGAACCCAGGTGAGAAACCCCCTACTCTCAATGCAGTCTTATTTTTCTTTTTTGACTTAGAGATCTGTCTAGAAAACTGAAATCATAATTATCTGACAGGGTCCAAAAGCCAGTATTTTTAAGAGTCAGTCCTTGAAACCAGCTCTTGGGCCAGCTCTCTATCCCTTATGCCATATCACCTCTCTTACTCATCTATTATAAAAGACTACATATTATTTGTTCTTTTTATCATGTGAGATTATGAAGAATAAATTAAAGAATTCATATAAGCATTTTGAAAACCATACAGATAGTTATACAGATAAATTAGTTTTAGCAAACAGAAGAATGAGAGCATTGATAGTTAGTCCACCAATTAGAAGAATTGGACTTAAGGCCCATTTTTGACACATACTAGCCTTATAAGGCAAAATAAGATACTAGCACAAATCAAGTAATACGATGACTAAAAGGAGATTTTTTAAAAATGAGTTATGCTCATCCAATGTGCAACAATCTAATTATGAATATGAAGACAAATTGTAGAATGTTGGAGCTGAAAGACACAATAGATAACAATTCATGAAGTCACTTCATTTTGTAGATGAGAAGAAACTTAAAACAACGAAGTTGGAAAATTATCATTTTTAATGACAATTTGTATTTATTCACAAATTGTATTCATTACTTAAGTTCTTTCTATTTATCTTTCAGTTTGGATTTTTTTACATTCCTCTAAACTCATTCTTGATAACAATAATTTGGTTTGTTTAGGTTTGATTTTTAACCACTACTTGGTTTCTGACCATTTGCTTTCTTTGTAAATTGAGTCATTAAGGACACATTTTTTAGTTTTAAAAGATTATTGGTCATAATATCCCAGTTTATCATTTTTTTCTCAGGGAGATTCTACGACGTTTAAATAAATAGTTCCTGTATTTGTTGAGATGTTTGAAATAGAATCTGACCCAGAGCTTTAAACAGCAAGATCAGCAATGTACACTTAATGAAGTTTTAAATACATTCATCAAATCCAAGAGATGGTTTGTTTTTCCTGACTCACTAGTTAAACACAGAGGTTCTGCAGACTACCACTTGTTCCATGAAATTAATTTCTGAGGAGGTGTTCTCTGTCACTTCTAATCCTTTTTGGGGGGAATTTTAAAATTAATTTTTTAAATCAAATCTTTTCTCCTCCCTTAGAAAAATACTCTGAGGAGTGCTGCACCAAGGGTTTTAGGTAATTAACTGTATTCATATGCATGTTGCTGTTCAAATAAACAGAGCAGTTTGTCAGGGGACAACTTTAATTCAATACTGTTGTGCTTTAGAGGGAGCTGCCAGTTGAACAGAAGGACTACTGGGGTTCAGGGAAGAAATCAGTCTTGTCCTTTGGAACAGTGTGTACTTTCCAACAGAGGGGAGAAATGTGAAAATAATTGAACTGTAACCTAATAATAAAAGCAAGCCAAATTATAACACACAGAGGACTTTGGGCTGGAATAGAAAATCGAGGGAAGAAATATAATGCTTGTAAGAAAAAAAAAAGACTGAAATTAAATGTAACAGAGGACCTTATAATTCCTTATATTCTGGTAGTATGTGTGTATATATGCATACATATATGTATATGTGTGTAAATAAAATGGATATGGATATATATCCCCACATAAATATTGTATATATAATATATGGGAGAGAGTTTCCAGTGATAAGGTTTCTTTGTCTTATATGTGTTTTATTTAATGCATAAATTGGTTCTTATTAATGAAAGAGGTCTAGAGGCTTCTAGTGGCATTATATGACTATAATAAAAAGTAAATGCATATACAGGTCTTTCCTAGTAGCTTTATCAACATTTTTTCCAACTTCAATAAGGTCCTAAACTGGTTTTCCAACATTATATTCCCAACTTGAAGCCCTCTGCTCCAACCAGACTATTCTACACAAAATTTCACAAACAAACCACGCATATTCCAACCTTGACTCCTTATTCTTGTCACTGCCCCTTCTTAGAATTTCTAACCCTTTTATTTATGTCTGTTCTAAACCTATTTATTCATCACTACAATTTGAATAGTCCTCAGAGACCAGCTGATCCAACTCACACTTAAATATGAACAAGAGTTTTATCTGTAGTATATGTGACAAATGATCATCCAGCTTTTTATTTAAGATTTTCATTGAAAGGGACTCATGATGAAAAAGGATATCCATCCACCATAAAAGAAACAGTCTAAATGCAGATGGAAGCATGCCATTCTTCACTTTATTTCCTCTTATAAAGATTTTACATATACTATCATGAAAAGACATTTCCATATTAGTTATTTTGAGGAAAATATCTAAAATGAAAAAGTAGAAAGAAAATGAAATATAGTATGTTTCATTCTTTCTTCAGACTTCATCAGTTCTTTCTTATTGAGCAGATGGCATTTTTCATCCTGAGTCTCTGAGATTGTCTTGGATCACTGCATTGCTGAAGATAACTAGTTCTTTAATAGTGGCTTTGTAAAAAAAAAAATGCTGTCACTGCGTACTATGTTCCTCTGCTTCTGTTCATTATTCTTTTCATTAGTTCATGTAAGTCTTTCCAGTTTTTCTGATACTATCCTGCTTGTCAGAAATTATGTATTGGATGAAAACTTCAGTACAACCTATATTGTACTACTTGCTTTGTTGGGAAGGGGGAATGGTGTGAGAAAATCTTGATTGCAAAATGTCAGAAAACAATATGAAAACTTGTATCAAAGTGTTAAAAAAAAGAAAAGATTTTTAATGAGATAGACCCCATGAACTAATTCTTTGGGCAGCTATTGAAGTTTTGAATGGCTCAAATCAATCCTCCCCATCCAAGAGTATTTATTAGGAATCTAATATGTAAAAGGCAATAGTTTCTACCCTCAAGGAGTTGACCCACTGCTGAAGTGATGTAAAATGTGTAGAGATAATTTTAGGGTTGTGACTAAAAATCTAAATTAATTGGTTGCCAGGGAAAAATCCCATATAAAATACCCAAGTCAGTCTGGAAATTTAAAGTAATTTTAATTAATATAGAGGGAAGGATTTTAAGGAGAAAGAGGGAAGGGGGTATAGGATTTCTCCCGCCTGGCCTGTGCCAGGGGGAGTTCAAGATCTCTGCTGAAAGTAAAGGAGGGAAAACTCATCCAGAAACTCACCACTGAATCAGACAATAGCTGTAGCCATGCCAAAATGCCAAAAAGTCCAGCATGCTGCCACCAGCCACCTCTCCTCTGCCAAAGGTACCGGAGAGAGCAAGTGATGCTAAATATATAGACCTGTTACTCTTATGTCCCCTTCTCTAAATTTTCACATCTACCAATCATATCAGAGGCTTTTCTCTAGCACTGCCCATTCTTTAGTTCTCATCTTCTTTGATTAGATTATATCTTTTGAGTTACTTAGCACTTCTTTGTTAAGTCCACCTTTTGTTAGTTACTTAACCTTTTGGTGATTAATTTACCCTTTATAGTTACTTAACACCTTTTTGTATTAAGATCTTAAAAGTGACTTAGCTTAAAGTTCTAGCTTCACTATAAAGTAAGAACTAAGGACCTTCATTGTTCAATCAGGAGATTACAATTTCATCTTCTCCATAAAGTAAGATCTAAGTAGGGTGGAGTAATCTAAATTTCACACATGAACACAGTTAATAGTATAGATATTTACTTAAATAATAAATACATTTACCAAGAGAATTAATTTTTTTAAAAAAATAATTTCAGTTGAAATCTAAATGAAGCTAAGAAATCTAAGAAGCAGAAATAAGGAAGGAGAACATTCTAAACTTGAAAGTGACCCTGTGAAAAAGTATAAAGGTAAGGGATGGAGGATGTCAACTCCAGAGGAAAAGAAAATGTACCCATTTGACTGGAAAGTAGTGTAAATTAAATGGAAGTAATGTGCAGTGATCCTGGAAAGGTAGATTGAAGCCAAGTTATCAAAGCATTTTAATGGAAAGCTGAGAAATTTGCATTTTATCTTAGAGAAAATGAGGAATCACTGAAAATTAATGACTATGGGCCAGCTGAGTAGTTCAGTGGATAGAATTCTAGGAATTAGGAAGACCTGGGTTCAAATCTGTCCTTAATTCCAATGGTTAAGACAAAAGGTAAGGGTTTAAAAAAAGAAAAAAAAAGAAAGAAAATCATTGAACAGAAAAGTTGCATGGTTAGACTTGTACTTTATAAATATTATCTTGGCAGCAGTGTAGAGAATGGATTATATACAGGAAAGACCCGAAGCCAAGATATGAAATAGAAACATCATTTGTATCCCATTGTAAAGAAATTCATTTTAAAGATTGTTTTTACTTGATAGCAAGAATATCTTGAAGTTGGCCTCTTGATCTAAATGGATGGGAAACCAGTTACTTAGATATGGAGAGGAACAGAGTTGACAACTTATATTATCTATGAGGCTAAAAGGGGAAGTGTTATTGAAAGATGAGGTGTTGTCAATGTGGAGGGAAATGAATGAATATACTAAAGACTAAGAGGTTAAGATAGGGAAGGGAAAGGAGAAATGTAGACATAGTCTGAAAGGATATCATGGGGTCATGAGATAATTGCTAATGTATATGCCAAAATTCAATCTATGCTCTTGGCACCTTGTTCTGCTATATTAAAAAATCTCATTTTTGTTTATTATTGTGTGTGTTTGACCTTAAGACAAATTAAAGTTCCCATTGAACTTATCACTTCATGCACTATTGATTAAATAAAGAAAAAAAGATAATTCAGTACCCAAGAAGGGCAAAGCTTGTGACAAGGTTTTAATTTGGGGAAAAATTCAAACCCTAAGGAGTGAGTTTCAGGCAAACCCAGACAATTCATCATCTGGAGACCTTAATACTTGTCAGATCTATTAAACATCATCAATCATCTTCATCATTGTCATTATCATCTTCATTTTATTAATCTATTGTGGAATCTGTTTATTCCACTCAGAACTTAGTCTTTGCTTGGATCTAAGGGTTGGTTCTTAGACTTTTGTTATATTTATAAGATTATTAAAAAAAAGAAAGGATACAGGTCCAACATCCTAGAGTCATATATGGGTTACTGGCAATAGTCCAGAACATAAACTTGTATAGTAAAACAAAGTCTAGAATAGTGCTGTGCTACATAGCAGTTACCCCATAAATATTTGTTGAATGAAATATAAACCATTTTTATTCCCTTAATCTCATGATTATCAAAAGTCCTTGCAGACATTTCTCCCTCATTACTTTCCTGATGAGAAAAATAAAGAATTTTGCGGTTAAAGTGACTCTCCCAAAACTTTATACCAGGGTATGAACTGAAACATAAAATTTCTTGCTTCCATCCTAAAACCTCATATTCTCCACTCTACTGTCCTATTTTGGGGGAGGATGTAAGGGGAGTTAAAAGGCATCTATATGAAATGGTACCACATATGTTGAAGAACTGGTCTGTTATTTTTTAAATCTAATAAAGAGAATATTCATACAAACATGGTCAAAGTGAATATTACATTTTTAAAAAAATGTTTGGACTAGCTTGTTACTCTTTATTAATGTGACTTTGCAGAGGAGAGAGACAAAGATGCGACTTGTTTCTAACTTCCTCCAAACTGTTAGTGCTTCCCTCTTTTAACCTGAAAAGTACATGCAGATGTAATAAATATAGTATCTCCATATTTATATGAATATATTTATGTGCATATTATAGATAATACATACACACATATATAGACATGCATACATTTATACATAATATATAATGTATGAGTACCCATGTGTAAGCAATTGTAGACATATATATGTAGTTAACTGTGTGTGCATATATATTGTCTATATACATAGATAATCTGCGTACATATGTACAATTTTGCAAATTGTTTGCATGTATTGTGTGTGTCCCAGGGGTCCATTTCTTCTCAAAAGAATGGAAATAATAAAAACTTCCCAATGGAAAGTAACTTCTTGATGTCAATGAATTTTTTTTTATTTCCATCTCCAATGTCTATCATGGGAATGAAAGTAGATGCTTAATAAATGTTTGTCAGGCAGAATTAAAATTAATTTTCATATTCTAATTGAACCTACAATTTATACACTCCTCATTCTCCATCCTGACAATAATCTCAATAAATCTCTCTACTCAATATTCTTCCCCCATATTTAATGATTGCAATTCTCTTGTTGATAGCTCCTTAAATTCTCTGGCCTCATAATTAACAGAATTTCTAAATTATAATGACCTCCACTTTAGTTGTCTATAATCATTAACATACTTATTAGATCTTCATCATCCCAAATTATTTCTGCTCCAAGATCAAGATTTTTATTTTTTCCCTAAACACATCTCCCAACCTTTCATCACTTACTAATTTCTGCTGAAATAGTTTTATCTAATCACTTAACTGACTGTACTATTAATATAGTCCATTAGCATTGTACCATCTTCATTTCCCTCCTAATCAATGTTTTAAAATAGCCAATTCTAAAGTTTATGATTTTGGCAGCAACACTATAAATCCTTTATATGTAGATGCTGGAATATCAATATTGTCAGTCCCCAATCCTAGATGAATCTGATTGTCTCTATTTTCTGTTCCTATTTCAGCATTATCTGCTTTTGCTGGAGAAAGTCACATAACTTTGTCAATTGGTTCCAGTAGAATTAATACTTTATAAGATTATCTGGATTCTCAATATTCTTTGCAGATCCTTTTATTCACTTATATTTGTCTTCCTATCACATTCCCTTTTGCAGCTGTTCTAAAACTTTTACACTCTCCTCAACTCCCAAGTCTTTCCCTTTTATTTTCTTTCCTTTCCATTTTTTCCTCTCAGACTATGATCTCAACTCTTTTTTTACTGAAATGACTGAGACCATCTGGTATGAGCTCCCTCAATTTCCATCTTTTCTATCTAAAATATTACTTTAACTTCATTTTATCTTGTCAATATTTCTTCATTTTTTAGAGGAAGAAATTTTCTTTCCCTTTTCCAAACATAACTCCCCCCAAAGGGATCTTTATTGAATCCCCTTTTCCTCTCCTAAGACATTATTAAATTATTTTATCTAATTTTCTTCCTTTTTTACTTTTACTTCTCTAATGATTCCCTCTTTCTGCCTTCAAATATATTCCTATTTTCTAAACCATAAAACAAATTCTCTTTGTATTATCAGTAGCAAAGATTCTAACTCTTTGAAATGATTTCTTCTTGTACCATCCTAAATTTGATTTGACCAAGTTTCCTTTTGATCTTTTCATTTGCAAAATCTAGAATCTTTTTCTTAGCTAGTCTTCTTTGTACTATAACCCTTTGCAACTAATGATACTATAGACTTTTATTTTCTCCTTGATAACTTATCTTCCCTTTGTTTACAAGATACTTTATTATTCTATTATTCTCTAATTGCTTCTACAGTATCTATTCTCTATTTCTCCTTCTATTCAGTCAAAATGTAGGTGTGGTCTTAAATTTCTGTATTTAAAACTCTTAACTCCAAATTATTTATTACAACTATCTTATCTATACTAAAAAGATATCTCTTGTCTGTGGAATTCACCTCTACCTTTTACACTGATAACCTAATGGGCATCTCTATCTAAATATCATTCAAGAACCTCAAACTCAGAGCTAAAATTAAATTGATCAGTTTCTCCTCAAAATGTTCTTCTTAAGTCTTACTTATCATTATTAGCTGTTCTTGTTTTGTTAAGGACACAACTAACCTCCCATTTATTCAATCTCTAAATCTCAGAATCATTTAAGTACTTCCTTCTTCCTCTCCAGGAATCATTTGCCTTCTGATTCCCTTAAGAATATCTAATGGGTGCTATTTTTAAAAAATTATCATTACTCCCTAGAGATAAAATCTTCTCTTACAACCAAGTAGTACAGTTAAACAAGTAAATAGATTTTTTAAAAAAATTAATTATCTGTATATATGTGGATGTGAACATAAGACCATATATAAAAAGGGAAAGGATGAAGAAAAGAAGGTGAAAGAGAGGAAAAGGTGGGAAAAAGTAGTAAGGGAGGATGAAAGGGTGAGAGATGGACAGGGATAGGAAAAAAGACAGAAATCCAGAGGGAGAGAGAAACAATATCTGACAAAATATGACTGATTCTATAACTATTGGTTAGTATTTCACCTCCCAACAAAGGAAGGGAGAGTATATATTTCCATCAAACTAAAAACAGGACAACCACAGCATTGGGCATTGGTGTCTCGAGGAGGAGATAAACTCATAATGACAACATAGAAACAAGATTTTATCTATTTATATATCTACAGATATATGGAAAATGCTGCTTTTTGAAAGTTGGATTCTTAGCTGTGATTGGAAAGGAAAGAAGGGAAGGCAGAAGGCAGAGATAAAAAGGGATAAATCCAGGCAAAGAGAATAGAATAGCAAGTAAAAATGTGTGTAGTAAAAAGATGGGGAGTTTCTTGACAGTTGAAAAATAAGATCTATGTCATTTGATTGCAAAGAATATTGAATGAGTAAGATGTAAGAAGCCTGGGAAGGTGGGAGGATAATCTTTTGTCATCTACTTGTTCTGGTAGGACTAGTACCTCTTTTGTGAGGACTTCCTGAGTCCTTTTCAGAGATGCTCATTCATCTTTCATATCCACCTTTCATCCAACTCTCACATGTAGTTCCAAGAATCTGTAGCATGTGTGACAAACACGTTCCAGTATAGCCATTTTGGGAGATGGGTAAAATCAAATTGAGGGTAATAGAGAGACCCCAGACCTATTGATGAATTAGGAAGATGTCTACCCCAAGCATATGAAGACTTCCCTGGAAGTGGATGAGAAACAATTTATTCCAACATACAAAGAATCAGATGAACCGAGTATTTTTGAGTTTTTAGAGCTTGGATAGACATGGATGTTTCAAAGTCAAACTGTATCCAAAGACAGCACTAGTTATCCTGACTTTTGTCTGGCCACCAGACTTTGATGGCTTTGGAAGAGAGAGTGAAGTTGATGATTTTGTACAATTCTATATCATTTAAATCCAATTCATGTATAAACCAAGAATAGCCCCAGTGTAATTGGTCCATTTTGAAAATGAAGGACAAAAAACAACAAACAGCAATTTAAAAAATCTAGTCTTTCAATATTGCTTTCCCTTATGACATTCTTGCTGTAATGCTCCTAGAATGTTCATATATCTCCCAAATGTCCCTAGATCCTTCATATTTATTTTTTCTTATATAAAAATCATATTCACAAACCACAATTTGTTTAGCTACTTCCCAAATAGTGAATGCATATTATCTGTCTAGTTCTTGAATACCATAAATAGGTTTTGTTGTTTGTATTTATATGTGAATGTACACATTATTTATGATACCTTTGGTATATATAGACATAGATATAGATACAGGAAATAATTATATCCTATATTATAATGTATGTATATATTATGTTATCTGTATATGTGACTATAAATATGTATATATATACATATATATATACTAGTAATATGACTAGGTTGAAGGATATATAAAAATTAGTATTTTTTCTAGAATAAGTCCTAAATCCAAATTATTTTTTAGAGTAATCATATTAGTCAATACCCCTACCAAAGCTCCTACTTTTGGTATAAAATTGTTTATACTAGAATTCATTGAAATCTAGTGATTTAGTATTTTTGTATTAGTATGATTGTTTTAGTATTAGTATGATTAGTATGATTCTCTAACTGATCTTCCTGCTGCCAGTCCTACCTCTGTTAAGCTATCGCATACACTATTTCTAGAATTAAGTTCCTAATAAATTTGTACCTGTTTCTTCTCAGAATTCTGCACCATCCTGTGTGAAATATGTAATCTCAACCAGAAATTCAAAGTACACCCACCCCTTTTCTCCAAACTTACTAGTGACTATTATCCCTCATGTGAAAGACAGTATTGCAGAGTGGATAGATAGATAGATATTGCAGAGCCTGGAAGACCAAGTCTCAACTCTTACCTTTGACACATAATGACTGTATGATTTGGGGCAGGTCAATCTCTCAGTGTACTGTTGCACTTGCTGAAACAAAAAATGTCTATTTGCATTAGTAAAAGGGTTCCTGTCATATAAGAGCTCATTAAATCAGTAAAATCTCAGGTCTATAGCCTCTTTTTATCCTCTTCCCATATGGAGAGGGTCAGCTAATCTGGAGTATCTCATCTTCCCTTTCAAACCTTGTAATTTCCTCCTTCCACATCCTGACTTACTCTTTTCCTTTTTTAATTCTTAATCAGAAAGTTATCACCCCTTCCTTAATCTCTTTTCCCTGTTATTCTCAATTACCAGATAACATCCAATGGTATCATGAAGCCTACTAATCAGCACTTAATCATCACTCTATTTCAAGTACTCACATAGCATTTTTTGTCTCTTACAACACGTTACAAAGGCTGTGAATTTTAGCTGCCCTTCCAGACTGCAACGTCCTTGATATGTATGCCATATCTTGTTGAATCTCTAAAGCACCCGAAACAATATTAAAATACTCAAAAGTTTATTGCTAAAATATTTTATTTTGAATGCTATACATGTATGGGTATATATGTGTATATAACTAATTTAACTACAAAAAAGTTCAAATTGCATTTAAAACTTCGAAATGATCAGTTTAGGCTATATGTCAACTGCCAAAAATGTTTTCTCTAAATGTTACTTTGTTGAGGATTATTAGACACTCATGGTTGGTCAGTGCAATCAAGCCCTGCAGGGTAACTAGAGGCTGCCATATTTATGAGAACATTTTGTCAAAGTCCTATAGTGTACCACTCTTAAGACCACAGTTAAAAAGAATGATGTTGTCAGAATGATACATGTAAAACCCAGTGGACTTCCTCTTCGACTCTGGAAGGAGGGAGGGAGAAGGGGAAGGAAAGAACATGAATCATGTAACCATGGAAAACTATTCTAAATTAAATAATTAAATAAAATGAAAAAATGAAAGAAAATGAATGATGTCAGAATATACCATATGGTAAATATTTATGCCATAAATTCATCATGGTCATTTCTGAGATGAAAACATGTTGCATTATAATTTTTGGTAAGGAAATGTTTATGGAAATATTAAGGAATGTTTATTTCAGATAAACCTTTTCCACAGATATAAAATGGCTGGATTTTCATGGAATAAATTATTCCTTTTCTTTTTCTTTCAGTAATATGAACAGTTGGTCTTCTTTCTGTTATTATTTCTGGGCGGGTACAGAGCTTGTGATTTATATGAGAAGGTATTGGAACTTCATAGAAGGAATGGCTGGAAAATATTTTAATCTCTAAAGTCTATGTATCAACATCCCTAAAAAGACTGATGTTAGCAGAATACAGAGATTTTCCAATCCCTTTGATTGGTTTTTTCCTCTTGGATAGCTTCATGAAATATTTCACTGGGGCCACAAAACTTAGAAATATACTGGAGTCTTAAGTCTTCTAAGTCATCTTTCCATCAGTGTGGAACTTTTCTTCATATTTTTCAATTCTTAACTCATACTATGAAGATCATTAAAGTAAAAATGTTCCTTTTCCTGAAAAATTCTGTTGGTGTTTCAAAAGTACTAGTATTTTTACCCTCTAGATTTCCTTAGTAAATCAAGTTATTTTTTAAAAATATATTTTCTTCCAGCACATACTGAAATAAATAAGATTGTGAGTTTCCGATGAACAGGGTCTAACATTTCCTTTTTTTAAAAAATCCCCAGCACTTAGCATATATACCAGAACACAATAAGTGCTTATTAAATGTAAATTCACTGGCTCCCTGAAAGAATGAAAGCTGAAAGAGGAAATGACTGAGGTAATTTAGGAAGGTTATATATAAGGTGAGTATTAATTGATTTGTCATAGATGACAAATCTAGATTATCACAAAATTACCCTTCATACACGAATATTCTCTGATGGCATAAATTGCATAAAGAAACTCTAGCATGAGGTGTTAGGTGAAAAGAAGGAAAAGAAGAGTAAACATTTATTAAGCACCTACTATATATTAAGCTTTATCCTAAGTGCTTTACAAATATTATCAATTGGGTCTTCACAATAACCCTTTGAGACAGATGCTATTATTATCCCTATTTTATAATTGAGGAAACTGAGGAAAACAGAGATTAAATAGTTTGGTCACAAAAATAGTATCTGAGACTGGATTTGAATGCAGAACTTCCTTGCTCAAGGTTTAGTTTTTTATCCACTGTGCATCAAAATATCACTGAAAGGATTGAGCCTAAATTGATAAAGAGATAATTGATATAGTTGAAATAGGAACTTCCAAGTATTAAAGTCTAGTATTTTAGTAATTATTATGTAAGTAATATATTATGGGAGAATAGAACTCACTTTGAATCTCTCTTTGCGATATTAGATAATACATATATTTGTTCCTTAATTTCCATATTTGTAAAATATAATATATTATAAATTCAAAGTTTTTCTAAGGTCAGACATTCTAAGATTCTAATATTTTGTGGTTGTGGAAAATGTCTTGATGAAATCTTGGCAGTAGTTCTAGAGATAACTGAAAATACTCAGATTTTCCACCAGAATTGTTCTCAAGATTGGCTTTCCACCTACACATATTTCATTTGCACACATTCCAATAGTCTTGTGAACTCAGGATCTGTTGACCTTGGCAATAGTGTGTTTTGGAAGATAATATCCAATAACTCATTCAACCTAGTTTTTCCTTGAAAACAGAGGTGGATATTAATTGAGCACAAAGGATTAAAATACACATAGAATGCTCTGGGGAAATTTTAGCTCAAAGACAAATATGCCAATCTATAAGATAACATCTTGACCTTGGGTAAGTTACTTCATCTCCTGGGGTCTGTTTCTTAATCTGTAAGAAGAAAGGGTCAGGCTAGATGACCTCTACCATTACTCCCAGCTCTAACCTTCTATGATCCTATGATCCCATAGTCATCTCTCAGATCCCCACCAGCTCTAACATTTGCCTTTTGCATTTGAGACTTTAAATATAATAAAGCCAACAACCTCTCATATAGCATTTCCACAAAAGAAAAAAAGAATGTGAACAAAGAAATGAAATATGTGAGATAAGTTTCTTGGAATTTGGGGCACACTGAATTTCCTGATTGGGCAAGAGGAGAAAAAAGGGAGAGGGAGAAAGGTCTTTCCAGCCTCTTTAAGATGCCAGATAGCTAAAATATGAGACTCAAAGGGAAGGTCCAGAAAATAGCCCCCCACTTCCCTCTCTAGTTTTATACAACTTTTACTCCAAGATCTCCTCCCATCAATGACCTTCCTGTTCAGATTTCACATAATATGTCATTTTACATTAAGGGATAGTAGAGAGATCATTAGAGATTATATATATATCATCTCTGTGTTAGCATCTTGTCTCTGCAACCACCTCGAGGTCAAGGGACTGTGTGGTATGGCATAAGCATATGCTTGTGATAGAGATGGAATCAAGTAAAATAGTTTATCTGGATCATAGCTCTCCTGTATAAAATGTTTATGGTTTGGTTTCCTCATCTGTAAAAGTAGATATTGGAATGTTTTATGAAATGGTATATAACAAAGGGATCAACTTGAAGACAGGTAGGTCCAAGCTCTGCTCCTGATATGTATAAGATGTGTACCTATGCAAGCCACTCATCTTTTCCTTGGATTAGGCATCCATGTAAAAGTAAAAATCTTGGAAGGATGAGTTACTATTATGTATTTTAAGGAAATGTTCATTTAAGGAATTCTCTACAAAGAAAGAAATCACAAGTTTAGAGCAAAAGGAGAGTAGAAATGATCATTTGGACAGTTCCTAATGACCAGAATGTCTCTGAGGATTAAATTATATAATTATGCTTGTTTTTCCATATGTGTATAAATGCTTGTGTCTATCTAAACTGACTTGTGTTTTTATAGGTGTGCATGTGCATATATGTTTGTCCTTCACAAATCCTATGATTCTGAATAAATGTTTCATCCACCCATATACACACATACACATTGGTTATCTTCTCAGTATAGGACACCTATCCAGCAAAACTGAATATATTCCTTCAGGGGAAAAAATAGACATTCAATTATATAGAAGGTTTCCAAGCATTCCTGAGGAAGAAGTCAGACCTAAACAAAAGATTTGAAGTCCAAATATAAAACAAGAGAAGCCCCAAAAGGTAAATAAGAAGGAGAAAATTTAAGAGGCTCATTAAGGTCAAAATGTTTATATGTAAAGAAAGAGGATTTCTGAAATTATCAAAAATTAATCAGTAGTAGACAAGATAGAAGGAATTTCCACACACAAAAGGTAGAGAAGTAAACTCATTATGATGATATGGTATATACGTAAAAGTGATGACATGGGATGATGTGTATGTGTGACATTATATATACATATATGCATATGAATGATATGTAAAAAATCAATCAAAGTCTGAAAAAGAGGGTTATACAAAGTGAAAAGGGAAGATAGAGATAGAATGTGGTAAATTATATAATAATTTTATTATATAATCATATAATAATATAATTTTTCCTTCCCTTTCCAGTCAGAAATCTGAATGAGGAGGGCAGGCTCTCTGTGTATGGAGCTAAAGAGCAAGGATTTTGCCTGAGGCAAGCTCTTGAATCTCTTCAGCTTCTGCTGTTTGCTGCTCTTCTCTGTGCTATCTACCTATGGATACATATGGTCTGAGTTCTTCAGTCTCCTGGGGTTTCAGGTTTAGCTGCTCTCAGGGGTAGGTCTTTGGTGGTTTTAGTCAGCTGCCAAGGATCAAGAGGTGCCCCTCACTCACTCTAGAGGTGCCGCCCCTCACTCATTCACTGATTTTAGCACTTGCTGGCTTTGACTCTGGCTCTTTAGGTGGCGTGGGAGAGGGTAGATAAGCTCCCATTTTGGTGGAAGCTTTTTCACCCCCTTATGGCATGGAAATTTCACCCAAATCCCACATACCTTCAATTCTGCATTCTACTGTAGAGTCCCTTCATTCATATGAATTTGGGTTTTTTGGCCTTTTGTGGGAGTCTATATTGGTAGGTGTTGAATAGAGGAAGCATCCTGAGTCTAGACTGCCACTATGTTTACCTGGAAGTCCAAAGCATCAGGAGAATTTATTATGCATCATTTAAGGTTAAAAAAAAAAAAAAGCAGAAGTAGCAATTATAATACCAGACAAAGCTAAAGTAGAATCTGATTTGATTAAAAGAGATAAGGAGGAAACTACATTTTATTAAAGGGTACTATAAACAATGAAGTAATATCATTACTAAACATTCAGGCACCAAATGGCATAGCATCTAGATTTTTAAAGGAAAAATTAAAGGAGCCCAAGGTGGAAATAGAAAATAAGACCACATTGGTGGGGAATCTCAAACTTCCCATTTCAGAACTAAATAAATCAAACTGATAAAATAAATAAGAAAGAAGTAAGGGGAGTGAATGAAAAGCTAGAATAATTAGAGTTAATAAATATCTGGAGAAAACTGAATAGGAATAAAAAGGAACATACCTTCTTTTCAGCAGTATCTGGTACATATACAAAAATCAACCATATACAAGGACATAGAAATATTGCAAACAAATGCAGATAAGCAGAAATAATAAATAAAAATTATCAGATCATAATTTGATAAAAATTATACTTAGCAAGTGTCCATGGAAAGACAAATTTAAATTTAATTGGTAACTAAATAATCTAATTCTTCAAGACTGGTCTGTTAAAAAGAAGTCATAGAAATAATTGCAAATTTCATTAAAGAGAATGACAATGAGGAGGCATCATATTAAAGCCTATTGAATACAGCAAAAACTGTACTCAGGGGAAAATTTATATCACTAAATGCCTATAGCAACAAAATTGAGAGGGAGGAGATCAATGAATTGGGCTTGCAACTTAAAATTTTAAAAAAAGAACAAATTAAAAATCCCCAATACAAACTAAATTGGAAATTTTAAAAATTAAAGGAGTAATTAATAAAATTGAATGTGAAAGAATTATTGAACTAATAAATAAGATTAAGAGTTTGTACATTGAAAAAAATAAACACAATAGATAAAATACTAGTTAATCTAATAAAAAAGAAAGAAAGAGCAGAAACAAATTAATGATATCAAAAATAAAAAGGGCAATCTCATTTCCAATGAAGAGGAAATTAAGGTAATTGAAATTAAGGTAACTGTCCACTTATATGGCAATAAATATGACAATCTAGGTGAAGTGGTTGAATATTTACAAAAATATAAATTGCCTAGATTAATGAAAGAGGAAATAGAATACTTAAATGATCCCATCTCAGAAAACGAAATTGAACAAACCATTAAGGAACTTCCTAAGAAAAAAATCCCCAAGGTCAGATGGATGCACAAGTGAATTCTATCAAACTTTTAAAGGACAGCTAATCTCAATAAAATGCAAATCATTTGACAAAATAAACAAAGAAGGAGTCTTACCAAATTCTTTTTATGATACAAACATGGTATTGATTTCAAAGTCAGGCATACTAAAAACAGAGAAAGAACTACAGACCCATCTCCTTAATGAACATAGATGCAAAAATCTTCAATAAAATACTAGTAAGAAGATTACAGCAAGTTATCACAAGGATTATCCACTATGACCAGGTGGGATTCATACCAAGAATGCAAGGATGGTTTAATATTAGGAAAACCACCCAAATAATTGACCATATCAACAACCAAACCAACAGAAATCACAAGATTATCTCAATGAATGCATAAAAAGCTGTTGACTAAATATATCACCAATTCCTATTGAAAACACTAAAAGTATAAGAATAGAAGGGCCATTACTCAAAGTAATAAACAGTATATATCTAACAACATTAGCAACTATCATCTACAGTGGGGACAAGTTAGAAACTTTCCCAATAAGATTAGGAGTGAATCTCTATTATATAATATTGTACTAGAAATGCTAGCAGTATCAATTAGAGAAGTACATAGTTCCTATAGTAGAATATTATAAAATAAAATTTTAATCCACATATATGTGAAAAGATTAAATAACAGAAAGATAAGCACTAAAAGTTTAAATCAGAGTTTTGTTATTTCAATCAGATCCAATAGGAGGAAGGGCATTAGCTTTGAGCCTCAAATTTTCTTTGGGGGAGAAATTCAATTACTCAGAAACTTATATTATATCTCTTAGCATTAGCCTAAAGCGGTCAAGGCTAAGTTTTCACTGTCATTAAGTTTATATTTCATTAACTAAGCTCATATAATAATATTAATCTACTAGTGGTCAAATAAAATTAAACTTCATAAATTCAACCATCTGTTGAGATAAAATTTATTTTTTCAAAAACAGAACTAAGAAATACGAATGAAATAAATATATAAAATAGTTAAAAGTTAAGATTTTCATCCCTGCTAAATGTGTAGAAAACTGAGTTCATGGACCATTCATACATTCCAGAAGTGTGGAATCATAGCCATGTCTAGGAATATTATATGACCTCTGGAATTCAGACATGGGTAATTATTTCTACTTCTATATTAATCAAATAATTGGCCAGATTTAAGTTCAATAAATTATTATTTTCTTTTCACTTTTCAGAGCATTCTGAATTCACTGCCAGTAATTTAATTACATGAGCTATAAAAGTGGTGAAAATATTTATTACAGATAGAAGACAGTAGCTATTTGTACAGATACAATGAAATGGATATGCATTAATATTTTTTATAAAGCTTAATTGAATTCAAATGCTAGTTCTCACTGTCTGTTGGAGACTTAAGTGTTCTTGAAGATATTACAAATGGAATGCAAGTTCTGGTAATTTACCTACTAAACTCGAAAAGTGTCAAAAACATACTTATAGTGATTTGGTGTCTGTCTTTTAGCTAAAGTTTATTGTGGCCAAATCAAGAGAGATTCTTTACCAGACTTACTGCAAGGTGATAGATCATTTAGTGATTGCATTTTATAGACCACCTACATATGAAAGGGTTTCATTACACAGTTTTTGGAAGGAAAATCCACCACATAACAACATCTCAAGTGTTAAGAGAGAGACAATTCAATTTAGTCTACTTAAAAATCAATTTTATATTCTAATTAAGGTAAAATAAAATTAACCAACTTTGTTATTGACTATGAAGGAATAAAGGAAGTGGTTCAGTTTCTAATTCTGGTTTAGTCATTCCTTACTTGCTATGTATAATACACATACATATATAATAGATTTGTTAGAGAATGATTTCATATGATCTTTTGAGTAACCAAATGAGACAGTGGAAAATAAAGTAATTTATAAAGCATACATTAATGAGTGGATACAGTATTAAATTTATGTCCTTGAGTTTCTTGACCAATTATAAAAGTAACCATCTCTATAGGATTTCAGCTTCTCTCACAATTCTAAACTTACATTGTCATGTGCTACTCAGTCATTTTAATCCTGTCTAACTAACTCTGTGACTCCATATGGGGGTTTTCTTGGCAAAGATACTGAATGCTTTGCCATTTCCTTCCCCAGCTCATTTTACTGATGAGGAAAGAGAGGCAAAAAAGGTAAAGTGACATTCTCAGGGTCACTCATTTAGTAAGTGTCCAGGAACAGATTTGAATCCAGAAAGATGAGTCTTCTTGACTCCAGACCAAGAACTCTACTATGTCCTAGCTGTCCTATTTTAGGAGTACTGAATTTGATTGACTCATCAAGGTTACATAGAAGTTAGATTCAAAGATAGTAGTAATATATAAGAATTGGGAAATAAGTGAATATAATAAGTGAATTAGTGATAGTGTTACCTACAGGAACAGGAAAGTCAAAAGGAGGATCAAGTATTGTGGATGATGATAATAATGAGAACCCTAGATAACCCCACAATCATTTTGAAAAGAAATTGGGAGCTGTTAAAGTAGAAGATAGACAAGACACAGTTAGAAAGGTGAGTGGAAAATTGAGAGAAATTGATATCTCTGGAAGACAAGAGGCAATTGTGGTAAATACTACAAGGTCAAAAACGGTGAAAACATTACTATATTTAATGAGTAGTAAGCTACTGGTGACTTTTGATAGAGTAATTTCTGTATCAAAGTAGAAAGATATCAGATATCAGGGGTTTGAGGAGAGAGTAGGTACTGGCAAAGTGAATCAATCAGGAATAAAGCAACTATTTAAAAAATAGACAGTTAAGGAAAAGAAAGAAATGGGACTGTATCTAGAAAGGATCGGTAGACTTAAAGGTTTTGTAGAAAGAGTTATGAATAGGTTGGTAGACAGATGAAAAGAAGCCAATAAAGAAACAGAGTGAAGAGGCATAAAAGCAAGTTGATGATAACTCACTTGGAGTCTTAGACAAGACATAAGAAGTTGGGATCAGTGACATAGGAACGACTAGTGTATAATTATTGGAAAGAAAAAATGAAGTTGTTGTTTTGTGAACAGCAATAGATTCTAGACTTGTTTAATTAAATTGAGAGATAAGAAGAGAAATAAGGAGATGTTAATAATGTCACAAGATAGAAGTCCAATTGTGGAAAGTTTTATTCAGGCAACTTCCATACCATAAGTTTAGGCTGAGAATTAAAGAGGGGGAGAAGATTTGTACTGAAATTTTACTTTAAAAGGCTCAAAGAAATTATTCCTATTGTGACAATGATTATTTTCATTATAAACAATTATTGATTCATAAGGTCAGAACCTTTGCATATTACTTGATATATATCCAGTCATATAAAGATGGCTTGAGCTATTTTTTATTAGGGTCATTTTAACTTGAGATGTATAAGAATTGCTTTTTCTATAGACAAAATGAGATTTTTGTAGATGCCTACTTTCTAATAACTACTTCTTGGCAACTCTATTAAGTGAAGAAAAATGTAATCTGGCTGAGGGTTGGAGTTGTAGTTTTAAGAGTTTAACATCCTTGAAAATTTTTCTAAAGGAGGCACAATAGACTTAACTGATTTGAAGTAAATTAACTTCTACTACTACTATTTAAAGAAATGATAAGAACTTACATTTATTGTTGTTTTCCCAGTGGGTAACACAGCAAGTTCTCCCATGGTCTTCTGCCTAACAGCTAATTTAATTTCTATTTAAAATTCTAATTACCTTCCATTCTCCTTGAGTATCAGAATCTCCTTGAGAATCAGAAAAAAAAAAATGAGTATCAGAATCAAGTTCTCCATGGAAGTAGAGTACTTCCCAAGTGAAATGGAAGTGAAAACAGTGCTACTGCTGATTTTAAAAAAATATTTGACTTAGATACAATATGGAAATATCCCTGAACCCAAACACTTTTAATGAAAATTTCTAAAGATTAAATTTAATTATAAAAATTTCTGAACTACCTACAATATATAGAACAACATTTAAAGTGCTTTGGAAATTTAAAAAGTTAAAACAGAAGGAGGAGGAAGAGGAGGAGGAGGAGGAGGAGGAGGAGGAGGAGGAGGAGGAGGAGGAGGAGGAGGAGGAGAAGGAGAAGAAGAAGAAGAAGAAGAAGAAGAAGAAGAAGAAGAAGAAGAAGAAGAAGAAGAAGAAGAAGAAGAAGAAGAAGAAGAAGAAGAAGAAGAAGAAGAAGAAGAAGAAGAAGAAGAAGAAGAAGAAGAAGAAGAAGAAGAAGAAGAAGAAGAAGAAGAAGAAGAAGAAGAAGAAGAAGAAGAAGAAGAAGAAGAAGAAGAAGAACAGAGGAAAGAAGGGAAAGAAAGAAGGTAACAAGGGAAGAAACAAAGAAAAAAAGTCCACACTCTCAGAAAGCCTAAATAATATTTTACAAAAATATAATAAAAATTTAAGCCATGCAAAGTATTCACATTGATTATCTCATCTCATTCTCACAATTCAGAAAGATTGCTAATGCTTTTATTCCCATTTTATAGATGAAATTGTAGCTTTTAGAGCTGTGGTAACTTACTGGGATCAAATAGCTAGTCAGTAAGTTGTTTAAGATTCACATTCAGGTATTCCTGTCCAATTCAAGAATTTTGATGTTAGAAGACTTTAAAATGTTTATATGGCAGCTGGTTAGGGTCAAAGTGTCAAAGGAAGATTAACTTAATATTGGAGAAATAAGTCAGTTGAGAATTAGGTAGAAGTAAGAAAGAAGTGAAAGAAGTGAAAATTTCCTGAGAGAATAGAGAAATCATAATTGGATCAAAATATTGAACAATGTTTAGAGAGGTTAGGCAGATGGGTCAAATGTCACTGGACAACAGAGCTAGAAGCATGGATGTAGACTATGTTGTATAGGACTATCATTTAAATTGAACAAGCTGAGGTCCATACATGTGACATGAATTACCCAATGTCACATACTGGCACAGATAGGCCTTTGACTAAAATTCTCTAACTCATTTGACTGTTCTTTTCTCTGCATTGTGTTCCAAAAGGACAAGATATATTGTCTAGTGGAGGGAAACCAAAATAATGAGCAAAATGGAGATCATCTATACACAAATGAATCCAAAAATAACAACAACCAAACTGAAGATGTTTCACCTGGAGAAAAGACTTCAATGTATCTGAAAGGCTGTCAAGTGAAAGAGAAATTAGATTTTTCAGCTGGGTCCGGAGAGAAAGAGAAAAAAATAAGTTATTGCTAAATAGTGGAAGATTTTGGCACAATAATAGGGGATATTTTTATGAAGTTATCTATGTATGGAATGGGTTGCTTCAGGATGTCTGAAATATAATTTTAATGAAGATTTATTGAAGATTATCAATAAAACAAGAATTGGACAAAACATTATAGGTCATTTAAAATGCTGAGATTCTATTTTTTCCCCTATGATTGGAAGGAGAAAATAACTGGTGAAAAGTAGTTTCAAGACAAGAGGGGAAAGGTGGAAGAATGCCATCAATCTTCTTAGTGAAATAAATAAATAAAATATATATTTTTAAATATAAAAGGAAGGAATGGAATTGGGGCTTGGGGGGAGCAGAAAACATTCACAATAGGCTCTTTATGAAATAAAATAGAAAAATAACAGTAAATTTGAAGGCTCACAGAGCAGCAATGAGATTCTAGCTACTCCTCAGGGTTTCAACTTAGTATCAAATAGTTTTCCACTTTCCTGTCAAATTATCATTATCTGTTGTCTTTGTGAAATCATGACAGTGAATAGTAACAAATTGTTAAGAGAACAGTAAATGACTTTTTTCAGTCAACAAAGACTGAAGGAGAAGTTTGTTTTGTACTTTCTGTCATTTATTTCAGTGGCTCTGAGCCACTAAATATTTCATAATATTTCACAATGTCCTTCCCTTAGAACTAAATAAAAGGATAACTTTTCACCAGTATCAACCAACATCATTCTCAAAATCCTCTGCGTTATTTAGCCACAGCTCTTCAGATTTTCCTCAATACTACCTAGTCAAGATTTCTCTCTGTGTGTGTGTGTGTGTGTGTGTGTGTGAGGAACGGACAGTCTTTTAAACCAATCTCTCCTCATGTTTCAAAAGAGAATTAGGTTGAATTAGTTACAACAAATTTTCTTTGCCTCTGAGAATGAAATTATATAATGAAATGAGATGGAAAAATATTGAAAAATTCTGTTTGGTAACATGTAAAAGGTCTTTAAACTTACTGAAACTATATCATCTTTCTAAGATTACCTACGTCCATTCTTATTTAAGATGAAAATTAACTTCTTTGCTATTTTCTGTCATTTTAAACCTTATACTTCACAGTTTGGAGAATTATATAGTTAGTTCACCATTCAGATACTAAGGACATGAGCCCTAAAGAGTCAACTGCCATGAAATATTTTCCTGTCTCCAAATTCATTCAAATGTAAAGATTTCTGGTGACAATTCAGAATCATAGAAAAAATTATAGCTAGTCTTCATTGTGGAAGAGAAATAGCCACTATCTTCACATTGTTCCAGGAGAGAGGCAAATTAAGTAGATTACAAAAAAGAAAATAGGCAAAAGTCTACAAATATACTTACTATCTGAAAAGAAACATATAACTCAACATATGTCTCGAATTTTACCAAGTTAGCCCTTTCAAATATTCCTAAATTTTCTTCAATATTTCCAGATTCATGATAATTTTTCCTATTATATTAGTCACATTTCTGAAACCTTAAGGAACAAATATACAAAAATTTTACTTTTTAATACTTACATAAACCATTCAAAGATATGAAAATAAGCAAAACTATTTTGCATCTCACCTATTAACCCAATTTACATTCTAATAAAATAATATAGTACCTTACATATTTTGGAGAATATTAATTCTTAATATTCATGATCCTGATTCTTCTCATTCAATCTCTAAGGATATACAAAAGAACCTATGAGAATAAAATTTTCCTGTACTTGGTATTTTAGAAGAGAATAGAAATCTCCCATTCCCTAATCAATTACTTTTCAAACTGCATTTTTCTGTTGAATATATGTATAATAACTGATAATTAATATTGAAATTAATGAAATTAATGGAAGATAATATGAGATAATATTTCTAAAATACTTTCATGTTTTAAAGCATTATATAATGTCAGTAATTTTGATAGTCTTATTTGCAATTAAAACTCCTTAATTTCTCACCCTATATTTCATATAATTTAAAATTTAACAAATAGTACCATTATCAATATTATCAGAGAAAATAAAATCCCATGTGAAACAGAGAGATATATTCCATATTTGTCAAGAAAAGTACAAATAATATGAAGTCCAATACTGAAGTAATTGATGAAGGCTTAAATCTACAAAGATCCCAGAATCAGAGGAAGATTAGCCAATCTGATAGGTGTGAGATCGTATCTTGGATTTGTTTTAATTTTCATTTCCCTAATAAAGAGTGATTTGGATAAATTTTTAAATAAGACTAGAGATTTGATTTCTATATATGAGAACTGTCTATTCACTTCTTTTTAACATTTATCAGTTGGGTAACTTGTGTTTTATTCATATAAATCTTAGTTTCTTCTCTGTATTTTTGAGAAACTAGACCTTTGTCAAAGACAATTGCAATAAAACTTACTGCAGTCCCCCAACACCCTATCACAATCTAGTTTGCATTAGTTCTATTTGTACAAAATCTTTTTTAATTTAATGTAATATAAAGTGTCAATTTCATTTCTTGTGATGTTCTCTATGTCTTATTTAGTAACAAATTCTTGTCTTTTCCATAGGCCTGACAGGTAAACTCATGTTCCCCTAGTTTGTTTACAGTATTATCTTTTATTTCTAGATCAAATATACATTCTGACTTTATATTGATATATGGTGTGAGGAGTTGGTCTATGCCTTGTTTCTGACATTCTGATTTCCACCTTTCCCAGCAAATTTTGTTAACTATTGAGTTCTTCATCCAAAAGCTTGGATTTTATCATGTAAAAATGTATCAATTTTCTTTTTGACACCCTAAAGTCTTCACCTTTCTATTAGGCTTCTCTTGAGTTGTCAAATCTGATCACTAATTTTTATTTTTAGTCTTTTTTGTCAGTAAAGGCAGCAAGTCCTCTATTTTCTGAAGTATCTTTTTTTTTCACCCTTGAAGAATGCTTAGTCTCACTGGATAGGCAATTTTTATAATCTTAGATATTTTGCCTTTCAAAATATCATATTCCATCTCTTCTAGTCTTTTAATGTAGAATATTCTAGGGGCTGTGTAATCATGATTGTCTCTACAATCTTTGAATTCTTTTCTTCGGGCTGATTGACATTCTTCATTTTGGGTCTGGAATCTTGGAATTAGGCTATAATAGTCCTATGTTTGTGAAGTTTTTTGGTGGGTTAGAGGGAGTATTTTCCAAGAAGTGATCGGTGGAAGTGGATTCTTTCAACTTCAATTTCCCCCTCTTATTAGAGGATATCTGTTCAGAATTACATGGTAATTTCTTGTAATATGTATCCTAGGATATTTTTTAAAAGTTTTTTCATGGCTTTTAGATATTCTATTTCTCTCCTGAATTTATTTTTCCAGTCAGTAATTTTCTAATGAGTTACTTCAAATTTTTTTGAAATATTTTTTGGTTTTGTCTTATTGTTTTCTGTTATCTTCTGGACTGATTAACTGACATTTGCCCAATTTAAATTTTAAGGAATTATTATCTTCTTTAAGTTTTATGTTCCTTTTCCATCTGGGCATTTCTATTCTTCAGAGAGTTGTATTCTCTCTCTCTCTCTCTCTCTCTCTCTCTCTCTCTCTCTCTCTCTCTCTCTCTCTCTCTCTCTGTGTGTGTGTGTGTGTGTGTGTGTGTGTGTGTGTGTGAGATTAACCTCCATTTTCATTTGACCTACTCTTTGTCTTTAAGAATTTATTTTCTTTCGTGTATTTTTGTGCTTCCTTTTCAATTTGACCTAGTCTAATGTTTAGGTAATTGTTTTCTTCAGTGAATGTTGTCCCAATTTGTTGACTCTTTATACCAATTTTTTTTATTATTTGACTTTTTAAACTGCTTCTCAAGTTCTTCCAGGGCTTCTTTTGGAACCTGGCATTCTTTCACACTTTCCTTTAAGGCTTCACATATTTCATTTCTGGCATTGATGTCCTTTTCTGAGTTCTTAGTTTGATCTTCCCTCTCACTTAAAGTCACTTTCTAAGGTCAGGTAGTTTCTTTGTCTTTTACATTTTTTGTTATCTTGCTCAGATCCTGGGGTATAAGAAACACTGTTCTAAGCTTGGAGAGTAGTCTTCTCTAGGACTTAGGGAAGACCTGGTTACCTCTGGGTCCCACAGTATGCCCTTCCAGACCCTGCTGACTTGCTATAGGTAGGCTTGCAGCTATTTGCCCAACTAGATTCTGATCCCCATGCTCCCAGTACCCTGTTAACTCATGGGCTAGAATGGCCCCTTCTCTGCCACTTTGCTGCCACAAGCCTGTGGAAATGTTCATGCTTTTCCCTGATCTGGAGTTTTGATGACCAGGACCTATTAGCTTAGTCTGGGACATGCTCTGATCTGTTGCTTTTACTTCTGGCTATATAATATCACATTGGGCTGGTCTATGTTCTTCCCATTCAGATGCTTATACTCTTTGGGCTACTCTTCTTTCTTACTCCAATGAAATCTGTTCCTCCTACTTTATTTTGTTTTAAGGTAATTTATTCTCTGGCTCTGTTACTGGATCAGTTTCTCTCTCATCTGGTCTAGAGGAGTATCCTTTACTCCACAATCTTAACAATAATTTGTTAATCTATTTGATGAAGGAAGTAAAAGAGAACAATATGGTACCACAAAGCATCATTATAAAGCTGGCTCATTAGCAAGAGGGGCAGGAAGAATTGTGAGGCCTTAAAACACTTATAGAGATATCAGTTATATAATGGATTAGCATGTTGTATAGAATTAATAACAAATATAATATAGCTTAGTGAAATTATTCCCATAAATTCATGACTGTCCTTATTCTTTGGAATTCTGGGAGGGAAATCATTTAGTTCTACCTATAACCAAATAAATATGTGTATATATGGGATGTTGGAATTAGTTATCAATTGATAAACTTCAATGAAAATATCATAAACCAATATTCCATTATCATGAATAGGGTACAAGGCTACAAAGTCTTAGTTAAGGTGAATAGGTTATTTTCTAAATAAATAAAAAATTCTAAATAAATGTATGACGGACTGTTTTTATCTTTCCTTCTAATAGAAAAAAGAGCACAAAATAGATATTTCCATTTCTAGTTTTTCTTGATATTTTTCCCATTAGCATTCTAAGTTGTTACTGAGAGAGTAGAAAATTTCAATAGCATATTCTATGCATTAATGTGTCAGTCAAAATACTAAGATTTTGCCTAGTTCAGGAATAAACTCACTCTAAGCTAAAATTCTATTGGACATTGGAAAGAATACTGGCTCTGCAATAGGAGGAACCATAGCCAAGATCTGTCTCTCCTGTTTTGCCTGTAAGGCCTTACACAAGTCATTTAACCTATCAAGGCTATTGTCACCTCATCTATAAAATTAGAGGAGTGGAATTAAAAGATCTTACAGTTTCTTTCTGATCTAACTTATGACGTTTTTGGTATTGGAAATGTCAAAAATTATTATCTACCTAAATAGGCACTATATCACAGTGGGCCTAGTTTTGACGTCAAGAACTTCTAGGTTTAATTTCTGCTTTTGAAAGATATTATCTATATAAGACAAATATTTTTTACCACTCAGAACCCTAAGAAACCTTTTAATGGTAATTCATTGGTGCCATTCATTACAAATTATCCATACTGAAAAATCTCTTAAGTCTAGATGGAAAAGGAAATCAATTAATAAATATATATTTAATAAGTGCCTACCATAAGAACCAGAGATGCAAAAAGAGGGGAAAGACAGTGGCTTCTCTCAAAGAGCTCACAATCTAATAGGGAAGATACCATGGAAATAAATATATATGCATCAAGTCTTCAATGAGGACAGTTGAGGCTTCCTATAGAAGATGGAATTTCAGTTGGGACTTAAGGAAAGACAGAGTTCAAGAGTAAGAGCCAGGAAGCCAGGGCCATTAGATCAAAGAATACTTCAGGGGGAGTAAGGTGTGAAGGAGTCTAGAAATTGGAGAGGGGAGCTACATTGAAAAAGGTCTCTGAATGCTAAAGAGAAGATTAGAAATTTGGATCTTGATACAAAAAGAAATTGCTGGAGAGTGAGGAGAGAGGCTCAGACATCATTTTAATAAAATATAATAAAAAATTTAATAAAATCATTTTGGTGGCTGAATGGTTGGTAAAATAGATAGGAGAGAAAATTGAGAATAAGAGACCCAAAAGGATGCTATCGCAATAGACCAGGCATATGATAACAACTTGCAATGTAGCGGTGGCTGTGTCAGGGAAGGAAAAAGCATACATTCAAGAGAAATGCCAAAGGGAAATCAAAAGGCAATACGTTGAGAGGAGAGAAATAGTAAAGAGTTGAGTCCTAGAGTCTGGGATGAAAGTGTTTCACTCTACGGTAATAGAGACAGTAGGAAGGGGGCAGGTCTAATGAGTTCTGTTTTGGATGAGTTTATGATGCCTACTGGGCATCTAGTTCAAGATGTCTAAAAAGAAATTGGAGATATGAGGCTAAAGGTCAGCAGAGAGACTGGGACAGGAAAGGTAGATTCAAGAATCCTCAGAACAGAGATGATAATTAAATATATGGAAGCTGATGAGGTCACCAAATGAAGTATTATAGAGGGAGAAAAGAATAGGACCCAGAACTGAATCCTGAAGAATATCTGAGGTTAAAGGATACAATATGATAAAGCAAAATAGTGAAGTTCCATCAAGATGAGCATTATAGATTCTATCATTACATAGCTATGTGCAAAACAAAATTCTTAAACTCTGGCATTCAGAAGTTTGTCTTGAAATTCAAATGTGCCCTTTTTGGTTGAAGTACTTTCACACTTTATCACTGACATAATGGAGAACTGGAGAAGAACAGGGGGAGGGTTCCTACACAGCATGGGTCTTCATAGATCCAAAAGGGAATCCATGACCCTGATGCTTTGGCTATATTCAGATTCATTTTCCCTTCCTTTGAGCAGCACAGCTTGACATTCTCATGCTTTGGAAATAAAATTCTTTTAGATTCATCTGCATTTACAAATGATGATATGTAAACTGGGCATTTGTTTTCTTCCGATCAGTTTTATTTTCCCTTTTTCTCTTGTGGATTTACAAATGCTAATAATGTGCATAACATTTCTAAATTACTTCTAAAGCAATAGTATGGCAAAATAAATATTAATGGAATAGAAAAAATAAAATGATTGAATTGAGGTGTTGACTCAAAAATCATATAATTTAATGTTAGCTTTGCATTGGTTTGTGATTTTTAAATTTCTAAATTAATGATGTTTTCCTGTAGCCCTTTAGCTGTCACTAGTCCAGACATTAAACATCATGGATATTTATGATGTTTAGAATAAAGTGGATTTTCGGGATTTCCAAGCCCATCTAGAAGTTGCATTTTAACATGAATATGTGTGGTCTTATGGTTTGGGACAAGTTTCTTATGTTTGTTCAGTGATATGTATATTCAGAATGGTCAGGAATGTAATAAGAATCATTGAATGTTCAAGCAGGAAGAACTCTGTGAAATTACTGACTTCAAACTCTTCTTCCATAATTCTAGAGGATACAAAGGTCCAGAGAAGTCAAAACAATAGTTCACGAAAAAGGGATATGAGACTTAAACCAGTTCTTAGTTTTTTTCCTTTATGATCACAGTGATTTCAATCACATAATTTCAAAATTGCTCAATGGTTATCAAGTCTAAATCTCCTTTACCATGGTGACACATACTTTGTTTTAAATTCCCTAGAAACCACTATCTCCTAAAAAAATATTTTCTACTTTTGAATAATTCTAATTTCTGGAAGAATTCACTTATACCATGCTCAGGTTTCTATCCATGGATCCCAGAGCTACCCCATGGGAAGAAGTTATAGTTATTTAGTTAGTCATTTCATTCATGTCCAACTCTTTGTGATACTATTTAAACTTTTCTTAGCAGAGGTACTAGAGCAGTTTACCATTGCCTTCTCTAGCTCATTTTACAGATGAAGAAACTGTGGCCAAAAAAACCCAAAATCCAAACCAAAAACAAAACAAAACAAAAACAAACAAACAAAAAACTGTGGCTTGCCCAAGGTCTCACAGCTCATATCTGAAGCCAGAATTAAACTTAAAAAAATTAGACTTTCTGACTTTAGGCCAGGTATTCTACCCTCTGGGAAGAAATAGAATAGTCTAAACCTCTTTCTTACTGAAATCCCTACAAGTACTTAAATATAACTATTTCATCTCCCCTAAAATTTCTCATGTCCTGCTTAACCTTAGTTTCTACAATTAATCTTAGCATGGCAAAGTAAGGAATCATTTCCTTGTATCATCAGAGATGATTTTCTGAAGATATTCTTAAACTTATTTAAACCACTTAGGCTTTTATGTCTATCATATTCTTACTCATTATTATTTACTCATAAAGTTTGAAATCAACTAAAATTCACAGATATTTTCCAGCTGATCTGCTGTCTAACCGTGACAACTCTTGACTATATTATGACTTAGCTCACATTTCCTCATCTTCTCTGCTTATAGACCATAGTTAATCTTGTGAAAAAAAAACAAATTAAATTCTAAGTAAACCAAATTTATCATATCTCATGGATGTACAATCAATGATTAAAGTATATTCAGAACTGATTGACTGACTGTATGCAAAATGTAGATGTTAATGGCACAGTCCCCTTAGAGTGAGGCATCCAACAGTATACTGTATAATTGGAAATCTTGTGCCTTTGAACTACATTTCCCAGGAGCCCCCTGACTTCCTGTCATTACCTGCTGACATAGATAGGGGATAAATAAGTTGGTCTTCTGTAGCTAGAGCTCTTTCTTTCCTAAGTCTGGTTATTGGTAGAGCAAGCTATTTGAAAAGTTAGATTAACCATGGACACATGGTTTTATTTTATTACCTTTTTTTATTTGTTACTTCCAGTATTTTAATAAATCTTATAAAATATAAATTTGAAATTATCGTATATTAATTTTATTTTTAACAATACCTTTAGGAATCTACATTATTTAAAATATCTACAAACAATTCAGATAAAGGCATAAATAAAGTGAGCTTCAATATGGAGATAATATAAAATTTGGTAGGATCATTATAAGGTCCAATGAAATATTAAGGATTCAAAGATCTTGATGAGTCAGAACACTGAAATCAATCTAATGAGATACAATATTATGAGTATAAATCTTTTTTTTTATATTTGGATCAGATATATCAACTTTACATGCATAAGACTAGGGACATTTTTCCAGAAAAATGAATATCTCAAAAATGCCTAAATCTTTTAGTGAACTGTATTCTTATGTGAGTCAACAGCATAACAAGGAAGAACAAAAGGATAATATAAACTTAGGGTCCATTCAGACAGACATAGTGTCTAGAGCACATCTTGAGACTTGTGTTTGGTTTCCATTAGATTGCAAACTTCTTAGGTCGGGGGCTATCTTTTGTATCTTTTTGTGTCAGGTAGATTTTGTTATATATCAATTATTTTGCAGTCATGTCTGCTTCTTCATGAATCCAATTAAAAAAAAAAAGATACTTGAGTGGTATACCATTTCTGTTTCCAGCTCATTTTACATATGATGAAACTGAGGCAGTGTTAACTGACTTGCCTTGGGTCACACAAGTAGTAAGAGCTCAATTTGAGCTTACAAAGATCAGTTTTCCTGACTCTAGACCTGGTGCTCTACCCACTGAACTATCTAATTGCCCTATATGATACAGAATACATGATTAATAAATATCAATTGGTTGTTTATTGATTGATTTGAATTACATCATATTTTAGGAAGGGTATTTATTTATAAGGGCATTGATAAGCATCAATGGAGAGATTACAATGATAGTGAAGTGCTTTGAAATCATTCATCTGAAGATCAGGTGAAGTAACTTGAGATGTTTAGCATAGGAAAAAGATATCTAGAAGGCTGACAGAAAGAAAATTATACTTATTCTGTCTGATTGCTGAGGGCAGCACTAGACACCATGGATAAAATTTGCAAGCCGGCAAATTTAGAACTGATATAAAGAAAAACATTAGCATAATTTAAATTACTTAGAAGGCAAATGAGCTACATCAAGAAATAATAGGTTCATCCTATTGGATGTCATCACAGAATTGTCATATATATTAGGAATTCTCATTGAAGTGTGCTGGGTGACTTATGAGGATACTTCCAATTCCATTCTGTGAATGTGCTAGCATTCAATAAGCATCAACCAGAATTCTTGCAGGTTATGAAATGAAGATTAAAAATCTATTAGTCCTTATCAAACTAAAAAAAAGTAATAGATATTATCTCAGTGCCATCTTGGCAAAGCTCTGAAAAGCTTATCAACACAAAGGGGGCCACCAGATGATGTTTCTAGTTTATGTTTAAGCCCATAATAATTCAGAAAGACTACTTTTTTAAGTAATAGAATGGTGGTAATATTCATTATTAAAAAAACCTGGATTTGAAAGTTAATTACTACCTATAGGACTTTGTTCAAACTAATTTATTCCTGGGGCCTCAGTATTCTCATCTTTGGAAAACAAGAGTTTGATTAAATCATCTCTGGTGTCCCTTTTATCTCAAAATATTCGCCTAAGCTATAGACTAATTACAAAAATATGCTAAAACCATATGGAAATGCATACCTACCCTAAATGACTAATCATTAAAGAAAAAAGGGGGAAATTAATGGATGTAGATGGTTGGCATGATTTGAAAGGGGATAGATTTGTCTGGAAAACATCTAGATTGGAAGTTAGTCTTTACCATAATTTTTAAAAAGAATTAGTGACACCTTTTTGACAAAGGAAGAGTAGGGAGGGATAGAGGCAAGTAAGGACTCATTAGGAAATGGTCAACATCTAAAAGAAATATAAAATTAGTTTAAATATCTTCTTCAATGATTTAGGAGCCTGAGTGGAAAATGAAAGTGGAATTAATTTCAGTGGGTAAAAAAAAAACAAAAAACTAGATTTGTTATTAGAGGAATTCAAATAAAAACCTACTTTGAATAATGAAGGCCTGTGTGGCTTGGGACAAGTCTCTGGTCTTTGGTGTCCTCATTAATAAAGTGAGAAGGTTGTATAAGAAGATCCCTGAGCTCTAAATTGATGATCCCTTTTATCTCTTCTTTAAGGAAAGTTAATGAATATATTTTCTCATTATTTATGAAACTAAAATTGTATATTTGAATTGTCACTCAAGAGCTCTTTTCCACAAATGTTAGATTTATGAAACTTTCAAAAGATAGGGATAGCACTGGTATGTGTTTGTTGCTATTATAGGAATGGTCCTTCAAAATACTTTAGTTTATTCAGGAGGTAATGAGATAAAGGATGATCACTTTAAAAACAGATATTTATAGAGTAACTTGCTTTGGGCAACTCAATGCTCATTTTTAAAAAAAATTAATTTATTTCAAATATTTTTCCATGGTTACATGATAAATAGATTTTCCCACTGCTCCTCCCTTCCCCCTTCCTGGAACTGATAAGCAATTCCACTGGGTTATGAATATGTCATATTTCAAAACCTATTTCCATGTCATTAATATTTACATTAGAGTGATCTTTAAACATCAAAATCCCAATAATATCCCTATCTAACCATGAATGATCATATGTTTTTCTTCTGTGTTACTGCTCCCACAGTTCTTTCTCTGAGTGTGGATAGCATTCTTTCTCATAAATTCCTCTGAATTATCCTGGGACATTGCATTGCTGTTAGTTGAAATTTGATTGTTCCATAATGTATCAGACTCTGTGTATAATGTTTTCCTGGTTCTGCTTCTTTTGCTTTGCATCATTCCTGGAGGTTTTTCCAGTTCACATAGAAATCCTCCAGTTCATCAATCCTTTCAGCATAATAATATTCCACAACCATCAGATACCACAATCTGTTCAGCCATTCCCCAATCAATGAACCCCCTCATTTTTCAATTTTTTTCCACCACAAAGAGTGCAGCTATAAATATTTTTTACAAATCTTTTTCCTATTATTTCTTTAGGGTACAAACCCAACAGTGGTATGGCTGGATCAAAGGGCAGGCAGTCTTTTAAAGCCCTTTACACATAGTTCCAAATTGATCTCAAGATTAGTTGGACCAATTTACAATTCCACCAGCAGTGTATTAGTGTCCCAATTATGACACATCCGCTCCAACATTTTTCAATTTCCTTTGCTGTCATATCGGCCAATCTGCTAGGTATCAGATAGTACCTCAGCTATGTTTTATTTTCTCTAATAAGGAGGGATGTTGATAATTTTTATTTTTTTTTCAATTGAAAACTGCCTCATATCTCTTGACTATATTTGCCTATTGAGGAATGGCTTGGTTTTTTTGTTTGTTTGTTTGTTTTTTCAAATTTGACTTAGTTCCTTATATATTTGGGAAATTAAACTTTTGTTAGAGTCTTGTTATAAATGTTTCCCCAGTTTGTTGCTTTCCTTCTAATTTTGGTTACATTGTTGTTTTTTATACAAAAACTTTTTACTTTGATATAATCAAAGTCATTCATTTTGCATTTTGTAATGTTCTCTGTCTCTTGCTTGGTCCTAAATTTCTTCCTTTCCCACAGATCTAATAAGTATACTATTCTATGTTCAACTAATTTATATATGATTTCACTCTTTATATTTGTCATTTACCCATTTTGAATTTATCTGGATATAGGGCATGAGATGTTGATCTAAACAAGATTTCCCTCTTACTATTTTCCATTTTTCCCAGAAGTTTTTATCAAATGGTGAGTTTGTTTTTTTTTAACAAAAGCTGAAGTCTTTGGATTTATTGAACACTAGCTTAGTCAGGTTATTTACTCCTACTCTAGTCCATTGATCCACCTTTCTGTCTCTTAGCTAGTACTATATTGTTTTGATGACCACTACTTTATAGTGCAGTTTAAGATCTGATACTGCTAGGCCCCCATCCTTCACATTTTTTTTCATTATTTCTCTTGATATTCTTGATCTTTTTTTCTTCCAGATAAACTTTCAGATAAAAAAAAAATTTTTTTCTAATTCTATATATTTTTTTGTTGTTGTTTTGATAGGTATGACATTGAATAAGTAGATTAATTTGGGTAGGATTGTCTTTTTTTTATATTAGCTCATCCTACCTAGGAGCAGTTAATTTTTTGCCAATTGTTTAGATCTAGTTTTAATTATGTGAAAAGTGTTTTGTAGTTGTCTTCATATAATTCCTAAATATATTTATTTTGGCAGATAGATTCTGTGATAAGGAGGGTTGTAAGGAAGGTTAAACAGAAGGGATCACCAACTATATATATATATATATATATATATATATATATATATATATATATATATATATATATATATATATAAACATAAACTGGTTTATTAGCTAAAGGGACAAGATATTTGGAAGGGGAATCAGGGAATGACTTATTTCTAATCCACCCAGATAGTAAAATCTTAGCTTTCCTAAATAACTCTAACCTAACTAAATAAAAGGGGTAATACAAGATAAAGGGGTTAGTAAAATCCACAGGGTCCATATTCTAACTCAAGAGTCCTTGATGGGGTCAAACTACAGTATAAAGTTGAATAGTCCTCCCAAGGTTTAGGAAAGGAGGAGGTTCACACTCACTCACACTGTCCACCATTGTGAAAAGGAACACTCACTCAATCTCTCCTTAAAGATGATCCAAGTCTCTGGCAGCTCCAGAGTTGATTTCTTTCATGGAGACACTTCCACACTGCCTCTCTGTCTGCATCCCAGATTGAGAGAGCCAGTTGCCAGTTCCCCAAATACCTTAGAATGCTGACCCAGCCAGCTCTGTGGAATCTTGGTTTGAAGGCTGTTAGTCAGCCTTGCACAATTCCCTTGCTACAATTTCTAAATATTTTATATTGTCTAGAGTGATTTTAAGTGGACTTTCTTTTTCTAACTTTTTCTGCTGAATATTGTTTGAAATATATAGAAATTCTGAGTATTTATTTGCATTTATTTTATACCAGTCAACTTTGCTAAAGCTGTTAATTATTTCCACTAGCCTTTGAATTGATTTTCTGGGATTCTTTAAGTACACCATCATATCATCTGCAAAGTGACAATGTAGTTCCCTCATTGCCTACTTTATTCCCTTTGATTTCTTTATCTTCTCTAATATATACTGCTAGTGTTTCTAGCACAATATCAAATAATAGAGGAGATAATGGCCATCCTTGCTCACGTCACTCCTGATCTTATTGGGAAGATTTCTAACTTGTGTCCATTGAAGATGATACTTGTTGATGGTTTTCAATATGTACTATTTATTATTTTGAGGAATAGCCCTTCGTTTCTTATACTTTCTAGTGTTTCCAATAAGAATGGGTGTTGTATTTTATCAAAGGCTTTTTCTGTATCTATTGTGATAATCATGTGATCTTTGTGGTTTTGATTATCGACATGGTCAATTATGTAAATGGTTTTCCTAATATTAAACCACCCTTACATTCCTGGTATAAATCCCAAGTGGTCATAGTGAAAAATCCTTGTGAAAACTTGCTGTAGTTTTTTTGTTAGTATTTATTTAAGATTTTTGCATCTATGTTCATTAAAGAGATTGGCCTCTAGTTTTCTTTTTCAGTCTTTGGTCTTCCTGGCTTTGGAATTAGTATCATATTTGTGTCATAAAAATAATTTGGTAAGACTTCTTCTATGCTTATTTGCATTATGTTGGGATTAGTTGTTCTATAAATATTTGACCCTGGGGATTTTTCTTAGGAAATTCCTTGTTGGTTTGTTTAATTTCTTTTTCTGAGATGGAAATATTTTAACAATCTATTTCCTCTTTTGTTAATCTGGGCAATTTATATTTTTGTAAATATTCACCAATTTCATCTAGATTGTCCTATTCATTGCCATATACCTGGGCAAAATAGTTCTAAATAATTAACTTTATTTCCTCTTCAGTAGAGGTGAAATCACACTTTTCATCTTTGATACTGTCAATTTAATTCTGTTTTTTTTCTTTTTTTTAAATTATTTTAGCCTTTAGCCAGTACTTTTTATCTAGTATTTTATCTTATTTTTTAAGTACAAGTTCCTAATCTTATTTATTAGTTCAATTGTTTTTATAACATTCAATTTTATTAATTTCTACTTTAAATTTTAGGATTTCCAATTTAGTTTTTTACTGGGGATTTTTTAATTTGTTGTGCTAATTTTTTTTTAATTTTTAAGTTGTGAGCCCAATTCATTGATCTCTGCCTTCTCTATTTTATTGCTATAAGCACTCAGAGATAGAAATCTTCCCCTGCTTACCGCTTTGCTTACTGCTTAGATTTTATTATAATGCCTTCTCATTGAAATTCTCATTAATGAAGTCCATAATTGTTTTGATTATTTCTTTTTTGACTCACCAGTTTTTAAGAATTAGATTATTTAGCTTCCAATTAATTTTAAATTCATCTTTCCATAGACATTTGTTGAGTACAATTTTTATCACATTACAATCAGAAAAAGTTGTATTTATTATTTCTGCTTTTCTGCATTTGTTTGCAATATTTCAATGTCCCATGGTTGATCTTTGTATATATACCATGTACTGCTGAAAAGAAGGTATATTCCTTTTTATTCCTATTCAGTTTTCTCCAGATATTTATTAACTCTAATTTTTCTAGCCTTTCATTCATTTCCCTCACTTCTTTCTTATTTATTTTTCAGTTTGATTTATCTGTTTCTGAAATGAGAAGTTTGAGATTCACCACCAATACTGTCTCATTATCTATTTCCTCCTTAGGCTCCCTTAATTTTTCCTTTAGAAATCTAGATGCTATATCATTTGGTGCATAAATGTTAAGTAATGATATTATTTCATTGTTTATAGTATCCATTAGCAAAATGTAATTCTTTTCCTTATCTCTTTTAATCAGATCAGTTTCTACTTTAGCTATGTCTGGTATCATGATTGCAACTACTGATTTATTTTTTTACTTTAGATAATTCATAATAAATGCTGCCCCAGACTTTTACCTTGAATCTGTGTGTGTCACCCTGCCTCAATTGTGTTTCTTATAAACAACATAGAGTAAGTTTCTGTTTTTTAATTCACTTTGCTATTCACTTCCATTCTATGGGTGAGTTCATCCCATTAACAATCAGTGTTATGATTAATAACTGTGTATTGCCCTCCATCATATTATCTTCTTTAAGTCTTGTTCTATTCCCTTAAACTCTGTTCCTCCTCATCAGTATTTTGCTTTTTGTCACTTTCCCATTCCCCTCTCTTCAATTACCTCTCCCTTCCTTTGTCTTGTTCCTCTTCTTTTCTATAGGGTGATAGAATTCTATACCCTACTAAGGACATTTGTTTTTCCCTCTCTGACCTAGTTTTGATGAGAGTAAAGTTTAAGTGTTGCCCATCACCAGCCTTATCCTTCCCTCTCTATAATGATTTTTCATACCTCTTTATGTTATATAATTTACCCCAATCTATCTCTCCATTCCCTTTTCTATAATTGCAAGCCTCTCTTTCACCCCTTGATTTTTTATACATCATTCATATACATATATATCTTATATATATTCTTTCATTTCATCACATTTACATAAATATCATATCATCTTATATTATCATATACATCATATCACCATAATCAGCTTACTTCACCACCCTCTTTCTGGGTGAATTCCTTCTATCTTCTCTACTGTTAATAGTAATTTTTAAGAATTAAAGATATATTCTTTCCATGTACACATACAAACATTTTTACCATGAGTCCTTTAAATCTCTTTCTTATTAACCTTATTTAACTTTTCTTGTGTAATGTGTTTGGACCTTTTTTCCTTCAAGTCTGGTTTACTCCTCCAGAATGCTTGAAAATTTTCTATCTTATTGAATATCCATTTTCCCCCCTGAAAGAATATACTCAGTTTTGCTGGATATGTGACTCTGGGTTATAAACCCAAAACTTTTACCTTTCCAAATATCATATTCCATGTCTTTTTATTCTTTAAGTAGAAGCCACTAGATCCTGTGTGATCCATATTATAACTCCATGGTATTTGAATGTTTTCTTTCTGGATGCTTAAAGAATTTTCTCCTTAGTTTGGTGGCTCTTAAATTTAGCTATTACATTTCTGGAAGTTGTCATTTGAGGATTTCATTCTCATGGTGATTTGTGAATTCTTTCAATTTTCAATTTTATTTTCTTGTTCATGGATCTCTGGGCAGTTTACTTTGATAGTTTCTTGTAATGTGTTGTCTAAGTTTTTTCTTGATCATGGCTTTCAGGTAGTCTAATAATTCTCTCCTAGATCAATTATATAGGGCAGCTATTTTTTCAATAAGATGTTTCACATTTTCTTCTATTTTTTCATTGCTTTAATTCTGTTTGATTGTTTCTTGATTTCTCCAGAAATCATTAGTTTCTAGATGGCCAATTCTGACTTTTAAGAACTGATTTTCCTCTGTAAGGTTTTGGTTTTCCTTTTTCAATTGGCCTATTTCTTCTTGCATCATTTTCCTTCCATCTTGCATCACTTTCATTTTTCTTTTACACGGTTTATCTAATTGGTTTTTGAATACTTCTTGAACTCCTCCAGAATGTATGTCCAATTCATATTTTTATTTTCAACTTTGCACATGTTTCTTTTTCTTTTACTGTCACCTTCTGTTTCTGTACTTTGTTCTTTGTCTCCATAAAAATTCTTTAGAATTAGGTGGTTTTTTTGTTTGTTAGCTCATTTTTCCTATCTAATAATAGGTAGTGTCTGTTTTCCGGGATGTTGGGGTACCTGCTTAAACTTTAGTCTTATTTTGATTATGTTTTCAGCTTATTTTCTGGATTTTTACCAGGTTCGGTTCTTGGGGGATGGTGTGACTATCTGAGCGCTGAGAGTTCTGACAACACACTCTACCTGCTGATTCAATTTATTCTTGAGATGCTGATAGCTTAAAGATTTACCGCAGGCTTGGGTATAAGCTTTTGATACCAGTCTGAACTTGATCAGCTCAGGGACTGATAAAATTCTAGCCCCAGACTTGGGCTCAGGATTTTGGCCTCACCCTGTACTTGACCCAATCAGGCACACCCTTGATTGCCCTGTCTTGGAGCTCCACACTTAGCTTTAGGCAAAAAGATCAGCACTTAGTACTTAGTACAATCAGCCATCCCAAACTGTGTATCATGTCCTCATCCCAAGTGCAGACTGGGATTCTTGGCTTTTATCTGGGCCCACAGAGATCAGCCCACTTCAGCCCAGATTTCTCTGGGCTAGGTCTCCAGACTTCTTCACAGGTTTGAATTTTCAAGGGGTATGGGTTGGCTTGTACCACTATTTGCCCATACAGGATCTCATAGTATAAATGTTGGCTTGATATTAGGTTCCTGAACATGGGACAGCAGATGTGTGTGTGTGTGTGTGTGTGTGTGTGTGTGTGTGTACACATTTGTTGGGGGTATGGTTTGGCTTGCTCTTTCCTCCTTGATATAACCTATTACTGGCTCTGCTCCCTTTTAACCCAGTTCCACAGATGTTCTCTGCCTACCTTTTAGGGTTTTCTTTTCTTGAAAGTTGTTTCACTCTGACTCCTTATTCATTCTTTTACTCCTATATTTGTTTTGTGGTGATATTTTAATCTTGGTCAGAGAGGATTCTCTTCATGACAGAGAGCTACTCTGAATTACTTCACCATCATCTCGGCTCATGAGGAATCGATTTTCTAAGAATTGAGGGGGATATGATTTCATATGGTTATTAAAATCCCTCCTTGATCTTGTGTGGACAACTCCCTCAATTGGAAAATGCCTTTATTTGAGTTTTCTTTGGTATCTATTATCTAGTCTAACTCAATACTCTTTACAAAAATTATCCTATTAAATTTTATAGAGCTTCCAAAGAAAGTAAATTAGATTGGATAAAAGTCTTGCCATTTAGCTTCATTCTTAAGGTAAAGATATTTAAAGTGGTAAAGAGACTTAAGGAAATATATCTAAGCAGCCCATGAGGTTAAAAAAATACATAAATTGGGGGCAGCTGGGTAGCTCAGTAGATTGAGAGCCAGGCCTAGAGATGGGAGGTCCTAGGTTCAAATCTGACCTCAGACACTTCCTAGCTGTGTGACCCTGGGCAAGTCACTTGACCCCCATTGCCTAGCCCTTACCACTCTTCTGCCTTGGAGCCAATACACAGTATTGACTCCAAGATGGAAGGTAAGGGTTTTTAAAAAAAAAATTAAAAAATACATAATTTTTAGTTGTAAGGGGAATTAAAATAATCTAGTATTAGTAAACATAATCTCATTTTCACACACACACAACTGTTGTCATGTGACTTAGACTTGTTCTATTTGATCACAAAGGGTAGAAGAAAGAACAATGGATGGAAAGTGCAAAAAAAAAAACCCAATAGATGTAGGTGGGATATAAGGAAAAACTTAATTATAATTTGTACTCTCCCAAAAGAGAATGCACTGTCCTGGGACTTCATAAATGTTTTCTTACTGGAGGCCTTCAGGATAAAGAAAGATGATTGCTTTTGCAATGTTTTGTAGGGGAAAAGTTTGGTTAGGTACATTAGATGACTCCTGGTATCCCTCCTAATGCTCAATTTTCATGGAAACTTGTTGAAGTTCACAGTGTGGTCATTGATGCCATATATGAGATAATTTTAGCACTTAAGGCTGGTAGAAGAGTCTTAATATGCTTAATCAGATTTCTAAAGAATGGCTATATATCAACTTGGGTACAATGGGCAAAAGGTACAAGCAGTCTAATGTAATTAAAAGTCAAAAATACATAATCCTCCTACTCCAAGCCTATCTTTAAACAGGTTAGCACACCAAAGGAGAAAACATAGAACAAACCAGAATATATAATGATAGTAATTACTATTCTTAAGATCAAATGCTGGTATAGAGTATTCTGGAGAAGAGGGAGGAGGGGGAGGAAGTACTAATATTTCTATAGTGCCTCAGGGTTCATGAAACACTTTACCTATATTAGCTCATGATCTTCACAAGAACCCTGTGAGGTAAGTGCTAGTATTGTGTCCATTCAACAGATCAGGCCAAGACTCTTCCAGGGTCAAATAACTATTATATATCTACAGCAGCATTTGAACTTGGATCCATCTTCCTTACTCTATCTATGGCACCAAGTAGCAAATACTGAGTTTATTAAAATAATTACAATTATGGTTTCTTCATTGTATCAGGATATTAACTGGTCCATTCTCTCTGACTTGTACCTTACAAATACTCAAGAAAAAAACTCTGCTTCTAGTCTCAATACACCAGGAAAATCAATTAAACAAAGAATAAAAATTCCCCAGTTGAACAGAATTTTCATGAATATGAAATGCTGGCAGCTGGAACCTTCACCTATGAAGCAGGCCCAGCTGTTCGCTCCCACTCTGCAACTCAGCTGGACTGCTCAAGTTACCATATTAACAAGGAACAGGCGTGGGACTAGAAATCAAGTCTCCTGACTCCCAACACAATGTTTTGTTGTTTTTGCTTTGTTTTGTTTTGTTTTTCCCACCATTATACAAATCCGATCTAAATAAGAAAAATAAAAATTGAAACTTGAAGATATCACTTCAATTTCTTTTTTCTCAATCCAAAATAACTTTACTTAACAAACCAGAAGAATTAAAGTAAACAATACAGAAAAGACTGAATCTGAAAAAGTTGTATCACCTTAAATTTTTGTATATATTTTTAAACTGAAATATTTGAATTAAGTTTGGAAAGCATTAAATAGAACTTTAAAGATTGTTTTAAATTATTTGATAAGGTCTACTAGGGATTTGTTGTCACTTGTCATAGAATTTGATATAAAAGATCATTTAATTACAAAAAGGTTTAACTTGGATTCTAACACTTAAAAGGAGATTATGATTAACATTCTTAGAATTAAAGCCTGTTAGTTTGAATAATTATGTGGCCTAGTTGGCTTTCAGGAAATGTTTTTTAATCAACTATTCATTTCCCTCATGTACTAAGGCAATTCATTCATATATATATATATATATATATATATATATATATATGTGTGTGTGTGTGTGTGTGTGTGTGTGTGTGTGTGTGTGTGTGTAACTAAGAATCAGTGTGGTAAAATTCTACATGAAAACAAGACTCATTAGCAATAGTGATGAAAACTTTTATCACATATGGCACAAGTAAACTTCACCCTTCATGACTATAATAGTGAGCTACACTGCAATAATGACTTAGGGCTGATATGTGATTGTCATCATGTTTAGCAAAACTTTAGAATTAAGTTTAACATTAGTCTTTTAATGTGCCTGTTGCCTTATTACCCTAATATTGGCCATTTCAGTCTTTTAAATTTTTTTTTCATTTTTGTATATTTGCTTGGAACTTAAGTTGTCTTTGAATTTCAATTTTTCTTAATATTAGTGATGTTGAGCAATGTTTTATGCAATTATTAATTATACAATTTTCTTATAAGAATTATTATTTCATGGACTTAGACAACTTTAGTTCTATATCTATATTTTATCTTTACCATATATATTTGTAATAAAGACTTTTCCTCCAAATAACTATTTCTTATCCTATTCATATCAGTTTTATTTTGTAAAATACTGTCAACTGATATATAATTAAATATATTTACTTTTGCTTTCATGATAGCCTTTATTCCATATTTGCTGAGTAATTAACTCTCCTATGAACACTTCCTATTTTCCTCCATCCTTAACAATGTGATTTTGAAAATTTGTCAATCTCCATTTTGTACTACTGTAGTATTTGATGTCCTAATCCTATTTTTTGAAACTTTTTCCCCAGATTTTCAAATATTTATTATCGAATTATATTGAATATTTACTCCTCGCAAGTAATCTTTCCCATTGAATTTACTTCAGATTGAACAATCTATAAGAATAAGTTATTTTACTCTTCCTTATCTATTTATATGGAATTATCTATTTGTATCTAGATTTACATCTATTTTCAATGTTGCATTTTTTATTACCAAACTTTTTTGAAATTGTGTCTGGCAGTGCTAATCTCCACTCATTTTTATTTTTACTAATCCTATAAATATCACTTTATAGTTTAATTAATATGGTATTAACCATGCATATTAATTTAGGTAGTAATTTCATCTTGACTCAACTAAGAGCAATGAATAGAGCTCCACTTTTCAAACTTTATTTCTTTAAAGGGCCTTTTGTAATCACATTTATATAAATAACACTTAAGTTTTTCTCTGAAGACTGATTACCAGATATTTTATACATTTCTTCTATGTTGAATGGGATTTCATAGGAACATACAATAATAAATCTGGAGAAGTAAAGGGTCTCAAATGGCAAGCTGTTGAAGTTCTTTATTTGTATAGATGGAGAAAGTAAAGCTTTTGGAGTTTAAGTGACTTGTCCAAGATTAGAGATAATATTATTAAAGTATTGAATCCAGATCCTATATCTCCAGACTCATTGCTCTTTCCATTGTAGCAGAAATGCTCATATTTTATTGTCCTTACTTTTTTTTATCCTGCTACATTAATGATGATATGAATTATCTCATTTAGGTTGTTATATTTAATTTCTGTGAGGTTTTCCAAGTATAAGTGCTAAAATAATTATATAAATAAAAAAGGCTATATCCTCTTTTTCAAAGTTTAAGGCTTTAATTTATTTTTTTTTCTCCTTCACTGCTAACTTTAATATTTCTAATGTCAAATAACACTAATGAGAAGAAATGTCGTTGTTTTAATAGTATTTTGGGGGAAAGCTTTCTATCTTCCTTTCATGTAAATTTAAGACTAGACTTTGACATTATAGTATTTTCTTAGATTAAAAAAGTATTCTTCTTTCTCATAATTTTTAGCTTTTTGCTAAAAGTGAGTCTCAGATGTGTCAAAGCTTTATCTACATATGTTTAAATAAGCAAACAGCTAACATTGTTTTATTTTAAAATATAATTGTTTAAAAAAACTTGTAATTATGTACCAATCCTCACTATAGGATCTTATTCTTTTTTTATATATTTTGGGTTTTTTTTTTTAGATTTCTCTTTTTGAAAAAGGTTCAATATTTCTTCATATTATAATTTTTCAAAGGTTTAATTTTTATATTTGCTGATCATTTCTATATGATTTTGTTTTCCTTATATATATTTTTTTTCCTTTGCCTTTTGGGATTTCTCTTCATTTAAAGCTTGGTTATGTATTGGTAATTTAATTTACAATTGAAATCTCAATTAATTTATTCATTATTTTTTTTCTTAAATTCATTTTCAGGAATATAATATTTTTTCTCTTTCTGTGAGAACTGATTATGTGTATGCTAAAATTTTTACTATGTTGTTAATTTACTGTTGTTCTTTCACATAATTGTTGTCCTCTATGATGTGTTGAGAAATTCATTCAGAATGTTATTATTAGATCTCCATTTAAGTTTATCTTTTACTCCAACTCTCTGAAATATTTTTTGTGACATAGTAAGTAAAGTTTGTACTTAATTTTACTGCTTTTTATATATTTATAATTTTCCTATTCCCTTTATAAAGATATAAAGATACCATGTGGTTACAGGATTTCTGTAAATGATGTAATATTCCCATTCAGGGGATACAATGAATATTTTAAATTTAATTTTTCTGATTGTATATAGCATTCTGATATTTTTCTATTTCTTTTGTCTATTACTTAGCTTAAAATGTGAATGCTTCATATAATTATTATAAGACTTTATTTTGAAATTTTACTTACCTTGCTCTTTTTTAAATTTTAAACTTCATTTTACTTTTTTAGTTACATGTAGAACCATTTTTGACAATATGTTTATTCTGACATTTTAAAATTCAGATTATCTCTCTTCCTACCATCCCTTCACTGAAGTATTGAAAAGTCTGATATAGGTTATACTCATACTTTCATGGATTACATATTTCCAAAGATTATTTATGTCATGAAAGAATACATGTCTTTCCAGTTGTATTTGTTTTTGTTTTTGTTTCTTCCCTGAAATCATCCTGTTCGTCATTCTTTAAGGCACAATAATATTTTATTACAACTATCTATCATGAAGTGTTCATTCATTTCCCAAGTGATGGACAGCCTCTCAGTTTTCTAATTCTTTGCCACTAAAAGAATTGCTCCTAAAAATACTTTGGTAAAGGTAGGTTCTTTTCTCTCATCCAGGAATCCCAAAACTACAGCCCATGGGCCACATGCATCCCCCTGAGGCCATTTATCCAGCCCTCACAGCACTTCCAGAAGGGGCACTTCTTTCATTGGTTGTCAGTGTGTGCATTGTATGTGGCGGTGCCTCAAAGCTTGGCATTCCTCACATATAGTACTACTTCTGGTGACATAATACTTTGCATGGGGCCTTGTTCTGGGAGTAACTGAAGGAGAACAAGGCGCAGTACAGAAGATTCTGTGGCTGCACAATGGAAGACATCAGCATGGTGAGCGGGAATTTGGGAGGTGAATCTGCACTGTGTATCCTGCTGCCCAGTATAGTGGTAGTGATGGTGATGGATCTGTCCAGGGTGTGACAGACCCATCAGAGTCAGTGCTGAAGCCTCTGCTATCCCAGAGAGCGGTATACAGATTTATTCATAGTTTTTTGTTTGTTTGTTTTGTTTTTTATAGTCTGGCCCTCCAACAATCTGAGGGACAGCGAACTGGCCCCCTGTATAAAAAGTTTGGTGACCCCTGCTCTAATCTCTCATCTCTTTGAGATAGACATAGTAGTTGTATTGCTTCATTTAAGGGTGTGCATAGTTTTCTGGCTCTTAGAATTTCTATATATTGCTCTCCAGAATAGCTGTATTAATTCACAGTTCCAGTTGGTGTAAGGTGGCATCTCAGAGTTGTTTGAATTTGCATTTCTCTAATAATATTGATTTGGGGCATTTTTTCATGACTATTGTAAAAACTAAAATTAGTCTCATTAATAAAAATATTATATTAAAAAGATCTATTAATGATCATTAGAAATAAAGGAATAAAAGGGATACAAAAGAAAAACCATGTGCCCATGATTAATTAGGCTATTAAAACCCCTGTGCTTACGAATTTTGCAAGGAAGTCAACTGAGGCCCAGAACATCCACTAAATTTATCCTCTGTCTACAGGAAGTACATAATGACAGGAAGTAAGTGGGCTCCCAGGAAATATAGTTCTTTTTTAGGGTATCAGATTTTCAATTATATACTGTGGATAATTTTAATTTCTTCCTTTTGGTTCATATGTTTTGATAATTTTTAATCAGATGATGCTCTATATTCTTATAAATTTGAATCATGTTAAATTTATTATGGTTGGACTGAAAGGATTAATTGGTGGTCACCAGGGATTTAATTTCTAAATCCCAAATTGAATTGCTAAAGTAGAATGGAATTATGGTAGTTTATTTTTACAACAGAGGGAATATATTGAGGAAGAGATAAAAGGGGAGAGAGAGAGAGCGAGAGAAAGCTCCAGCTTCCTCTGAACCAGGTAGAAATTCTAAGGCCCTAATCAGGGGAAAGGAGTCTCAAGACTATGGGCCTTTTTCAGAGGTTCACACCTCCAGAAAGGCAAGGATACTAAGTCAGCCTTTCACTCACCAAGGTGACCATCTAAAAGGATGCAGTCTGATGTCTCCTGCAGGAGCTCCTACAGGGGTCCAGTTCCACAGCCAAGTGTCTTCACTCCAAGTCTGAGAGTCTGTCTTCCAGTCTCTCCTCAAGTGTCTGTTTCCCAGTCCTCCTATGAGTGACTGAATCCTTGATTCCAAATCTTGTGTGCCTTTGTTTCCTCTATTTAAATACCTTTTTCTCTTGTGTCACCTCCCCTAAATTTTCCATCTACCAATCACAGTAGACGCTCCTCTCCAGAACTGCCCATTCAATGTATGAAATAGGTATCAGTTTTTTGTGGTTAAAATGGGTAGATCTACTTTAAATACTGAGTTAACACATTGGGGATTAAAATCTAAAAGCAGACCAGGGATTACAATTTTATCTTCATTATCAAGGAAGAGCTAAGTAACTTCATTGTTACAATCAGGAGATAGCAAAATCCAATCTTCACAATCCCCTCTGATGATCATTGGGAAACTAGTCTCCCCAGTGATCATTTAACAGAATCATCTTGTAGTCCTAAAACCTTCTAACTACAGATGTATACAATATTTAAATTTCTAAGAAGAAATTACAATAGTTGGAGAGAAATAGAAAAGAGAGAAAGCAAAACCAATGTTTTTCTAGGGAGACAGTTCACTTTGGTATAAAAGTGTAAATTTACAATAAGTGTTCAATACCCGTTTGTTCAATCATTTGCACCCAAAAGTTCATTCTGGATCTTCCTGATGCAGTGTAGGTTTCTGCAAGCATCTTTTTTCAAACAGTTCATTCTCTGGATTCAAGGAGTTAGCAAACTTCTTTTCCTGAAATTCTTTTCAAACAAAATTTTTAATCTTGGATTTCTGTTTTATAAAAATTCAATACAATCAGCTCTACATATTTGAGAAAGATGATTTTGTCAGAGAAACTTGCTGTAAATTTTCTTTCTAAATTTGTTGTTTACTTCTAATTGTGGTTGTAATGAACTTTTTTGAACCAAGACTTTTAAATTTAACGTAATCAAAATTATCTATTTAATTTTTCATACTCTTCTCTGTTTTCTTTGTTCATAAATTTTTTTCCATATCCTTAAGTCTGACTCCTGTAATTTGTTTATGGAGTCACTTTATTTCTAGATCAAGTATTCATTTTAACTTAATCTTCTTATATGGTGTGAGATGTTCACCCATGGCTAATCTCTGCCATTCTGCTTTCCAGTTTTCCAAATATTTGTTGTCAAACAATAAGTTCTTTAACCAAAAGCTTGGATCTTTGTGTTTATTGAACACTAAGTTGGGATGGACATTAACTGCCATGTGTTGGTTACTTAATCTACTCCATTATCTCAACATTCTATTTCTTAGTCAGGACTAAATTGTTTTGATGATTACTACTTTATACTATAGTTTTATATCTAGTACAGCCAGGCATCCCTCCATTTCTTTCATTATTTACTTGATATTCATGGCTTTTTGTTCTTTCAGATGAATTTTGTCATTCTTTTTTTTTTTAGTTCTATGAAAGTTTTGCATAACTTGTTTGTTGTGGCATTGGATATGAAAATTATTTTCAGTATGACTCATATTGGATCAGTTTACTAATTAGAATTAGTGGGGAGGTTTACTACAGTTGTTTAGGTCTGATTTTATTTGGGTTAGGATTATTTTTATAATTGTGATGACATAGTTATTGGGTTTGTTTTGGTGGGTATTGTAAACCTCAAAATTTCTCAGACTTATGAATGTTAGGGGTTTCCTCCATTGGGGAATCTTCTACTTAAAAAAATTCCCTAGCAGATGGTAAGAACTCTACTTGAGTGTGGGGACTCCTAGCTATGGGAGTGTCCCTGCTCCACCCTACTTAAGACTGCTTTAGGACAGAAAAATGCTTACTAAACAATGAAAGTGCTTTGATCCATGCTTATGGAAGGGACAGGAAGTTCTTTGAGTCATGACTGTTTTAGAATTGATACAATGGGATACTAAGTACCTATAAAGGTGGGGCAACTTGTAAACTACTTAAACCTAAAAGGGTGATAACTTACTTATTCAGAGGTTTTTTTCATAATGAAATTTGTCGACACAGCAGCAATTTTTTTTGACTTACTAAAGAGATTAAAACTACTCAGCTGTGAATTCAAAATGGGCGGTCCTTTAGAAACATCTACAGTGATTGGTAGATGTAAGGACTTAGGGGAGGTGACAGAGGAAATTTTGCCCTTAAAAATAAGAGCTTAGATCTCATTCAGGGATCTGGATTTCTGATTCTCATTCTGAAGGAGAGCTCCTTGAGGAGCTCCTCTGAGGGGCTCTGTCCCTCTGGGGTAGGAGCTCTGGAGGCTCTTGAGAGAGGCCCTTGGAAACAATCTCTGGCTGGAAGACTCTTTGAGGAAGGACACTGGCCTGATGTTACTAGAATCCTTGTTTAGTCAGACCTTGTGGTGAGTGTTAAAAAAACTGACTGATTTCTCTTTTAAGACTCAGGTCTAGGCCATATTGGCTTGAGGCCCTTCATACTTATTCCTTTCTTACTCTCTCTCTTTTTCTTGATTACTCATTGTATTGTTAATTAAAATCTCTATAAAACCCAATTGACTTGGGTATTTGAATAATTGGTAATATTTCCCTGGTGACCACCTTATATTTGAGTTAAAAACCAAGACACTGTAGTGAGACATATTCTGCGGTCAAATTTACTCACTCTCTCTTATATCTATCACAATTTATATCTTCCACCATTTTAACTCACTACAGTTTAAGACCTCAACCATTTTAAATCTCACAGTATACCCTGAAGTATATTATATTGTATTGTATTGTATTATATCACATTGTATTATATTGTATTGTATTCTATTCTATTCTATTAAGTTATGTTATGTTATGTTATGTTATATTATATTATGTTTTTTATATTATATTATATTATATTATATTATATTATATTATACTAATTATGTTGTTATGTTATGTTATGTTATGTTATGTTATGTTATGTGTTGTTATGTGTTGTTATGTGTTGTTATGTTATGTTATGTTATGTTATGTTATATATGGAATTTTCTTTTCTATTTCTTGCTATTGGATTTCACTAGTAGTAAATAGAAATGTTCTTAATCTGGGGGAGTCAATTATGTAAACCTGTGAAATTGATAAGTTTTTTATTTTTTCTATTAGTGTTTTGGTTGATTCTCTAGGTATGTTAAAATTTCACCTGCAAAGAGTTAAAAATGTGTTTCTTCACTGTCTGTTATGATCTAACTTACTACTATTATGAACATTGCTAGTAGAACATTAAATGATAATGTAGATAATTGGCACTCTTGCTTACACTTCATCTAATTGGGAAGGATTTTAGTTCATCCCCATGACATATATTGCTTGCCAATAATTTGAAATAGATGCTATTTATTATTTTTAGGAAGGTTTCATTTATCCCACATTTTCTATTTTTTTTAGTAAAGAACAGTTATTGTATTTTGTCAAACATATTTTCCTGTATTTATTGAAATTATCCTGTGGTTTTGATTGGTTTTGTGATTGATTTGGTCAATTATGCTGATGGTTTTCCTAATATTGAACAATCCCTGTATTTCTTGTATAAAACTTACCTGATTGTGGTGTGTAATTCTTGTGATATAATGTTGTAATATCCTTGCTGGTGTTTTATTAAAATTTTTGCATCAATATTCATTGGGGAGATTGGTATATATATATTTTTTCTGTTTTAGCTCTTCCTAGTTTAGGTAGTAATACTATATTTGCATCATAAAAAGAGTTTTAGAAGGATTACTTCTTCCCATATTTTTCTAAATAATTCATGTCATTTTGGAGTTCCTTGAATGTTTCTTAGAATTCACTGTTAAATCCATCTGGCTTTGGGGCCTCTTTCTTAGGGATTTCTTTGATGGTTAGTTCAATTTATTTTTCTGTAATGAGGTTATTCTGTGATGAGGTTTAATCTTTTGTTAATCTGAATAGTTTATATATTTGTAAGTATTCATCTGTTTCATTTAAATTATCAGATTTATTGGCAGAAAATTGGGCAAGAAAATTCCAATAACTGCTTTAATTTCTTCTTCATTAGTTTTTCATTTTTGGTCCTGATAATTTGTTTTTCTTCCTTTTCAAAAACCAAGTTAACCAGTTATCTTGTTGTTTATGAAGTTCAATGGTATTCCCTTTGCTAACAATTATATTGTTTTATTTTCTATGGTATATTTATGATAATATAAATTTCCCATTATCTATAATAACAATAGTATAGTATAATATAGTAGTAGTCTCTCGGTAACCAAGGATGACTATTGTCTTTGTGTGTTTTTGTGCACAAAGACACTTGTGCATGAAGATTTAAGTGGAAAAGTCAATGCACAGAGACAGTCCCACTCTCTCGGCGTTGGAAGCCTGGGTCCAGTGGCACGAAAAGTCGTTACACCTGGAGACTTCCTCAGCTGCATTGGATGGCCTTGTTGTCTTTTGTGCTCCAACATGCCCTAAGCACTCCACAGTGCCTTGCTGCGTCGCCATCTCAGCTGTTGAACCTTCTTATTGGTTTCTTCCATCTGTTCAGCTGAAGCAGTCTTCACATGCTGGGTAAGCAAAGCCCTAGTTCACCAGGGGTCCACAACAACCCAATGGCTACCCTCACAAGGTTTAGCCAGCCTGTAGAAGCCGTTGCCCAGGGTAACTTTTTAATTTTGTATTTTTTTGACAGAATGTAATGATGGCAATTCTTATTTTTGAGCCCTTGCCTTCAGTCTTAAAATTAATACTAAATAGTGGTTCCTGGAAATTGGGATTAAATGACTTGCCCAATGTCACACAGCTAGGAAGTATCTGAGTCTAGATTTAAATGCAGGGCCTCCCATCTCTAGACATGGCACTTTATCAACTGAGCCACCTAGCTGCCCCTCCTATTTTATTTTAATTTTTTGAAGGACCTGATTAATAGTAAAAAAAAATTTCTTAGTTCTTATGCTCCTTATGTATATATCTTTAATTTTATTTTTTCCTTTTTAATATTCTGTATTCTTATTTCTTTTTGTTTCCCCTCTCCCTCCATTTTTTTATTTTTTACATCTCTCTCCCACTCAGAGGCTATTCTTTAAAAAATCCCATATTTCTCTTTCTGGGGGAAAACCACTTTCCATTCATTTATTCTAGCCACTTTCTTCCATTGCTCATATCCTACTCTTCCAATTTTTTTTTCATACTTGCTAAGAAGCTGAGTGATATAGGGAGCATCTCCTGCTTTCCTTTTTCTCATAACTCTCTTCACTACATTCAAGCAAATTTCCACTGTTAAATTTTCCCTAAGGAATGGAGATAAAGGAGGAGAAGAAGGGAAGAACATGTATTGATTAATTTATGAGGATTATAAGACTTAGTCCATATAATAAATTAAGTTCTCCCTCTATCCATATTCCTTTTTTCTAGATTAAGAGTCCATTAACTTATTTTTGTCTTTGGCTGATCCCTTCTATTCTTCCTTTCTCTCCTGGATTAATTTTTTTCAAAGAAATTATTAAAAATTGATAATGTATTTAGAGCAAAATTAAGAATCTATGATAAAGGGTATATATGAATCCCATATAAAAGTACAGTAAAATGCAAGATATTTGTGAGTAGGAACAATTTCATACTTGGTATACTGTCTATCAACACCTCTCTTTTTCTTAATTTGGTTGCTGGTTTTATGTAGACTCCATATGGCATTATCAAGTACCTGACCAAGCAAAAAATTCCCTTGTAATAACTCAACGAATTTTTTTTTAAAAACCCATTACCTTCTATCTTAAGATAATACTAAGGGGGGGGGGGAAGAGGAGTAAAGATAAGGCAATTGGGGTTAAGGGACATATAGTTAAATGTATCTGAGGCTAGATGTGAACCTAGTCTCTTTATCCATTGAGCCACTTAGGTACGCCTGAAATATCTTTAATTGATTCAACTTGTCAATAAAGCTTTTTTTAGATATCATTTTTTAAATTCTTACCTTCCATCAGTAAATTTTAAAAATATATCTTAATAATAAAAATATTATACTTTAAGGAGGTTTATTAAATGATCATTACAAATCAAGGAATAAAGGGGATACAAAATAAAAACCATGTGCCTATGGTTGATTAGCCATATCAAAATTCCCCACCTGATCACCATCACCACTGACTGTAAGCCAAAAGAGGAAGAGCCTCAACTCCCACTGACTTTATCCTCTGCCTACAGGGAGTAGTAATGACAGGAAGTCAGTGGGCTCTTAGGAAATATAGTTCATTTTTTTAGGGTAACAGATTTTCAATTATACAAATCTTAGAATTAATGCTGTGTATTGGTTTCAAGGCAGAAGAGTGGTAAGGGCGAGGCAATGGGGTTGATGTGACTTGCCCAGGGTCACACACCTGGGAAGTGTCTGAGGTCAAATTTGAACCTAGGACCTCACATGTCCAGGGCTGACTGAGCCCTGAGAGCTCCACTGAGCCACCCAGCTGCCCCCTTTTTAGATATCATTGTGATTCATATAAATCTTCCTTCATCATCTCCTCCCACTCTAGTCACTATGTGAAGGCAGAAGTAAAGAAGCTGATCAACAGACTAGCAATGGAATTCATCTCCAACTTCTCCCTCTAAGGGCCAAAAGCTTGCTTTGTCTGGGACTACAGAGTGGCAGTACCATACTCAATACATTGTGTATAATATTCCTCAGCCAGAAAACTCCAGAACTGAAAGAAAGAGGCAATAAAGGCAGTGTGTATGATGATCTACTTGGCCTGTGGGGAAGGGGACTGAAATCTAGTATGAATGGGCCCCCCAAAAGTCACTTAGAACAGATACCAAAGATAAATTGGAGGTAGAAATCTAAGATTAATTACCCCCAGAGGAAGAAGTCAGAAAGCAAGCAATAGTAAGAGGAAGAAATTATATTAGCAAAGACTTCAAGGGGAATAAAATTCAATTAAAGACCTTGAATATATCAGATAAAACAAAAAGGAATAAATTATTAGCAGAAGGAAAAATGGCCTCCAGATAAGTAAGTAAAATTTTGAGGATGGTTTTGAACTTTGATCTTTCTGACTCCTGGTCCAGAATTCTATCCTTTGCACCATTAGCTAGTACTGTCAGCAGAAGTAGTAGAAAATAATCCTTTAGGATTATTCTTAGATCTTTCATTTTTTTTTCACATAGCTTAAAACTGCATCAAGACTTTTAGGGCAACCTGTATGTTAGCTTTAAATCTGAGTGTCTATAATGGGCATGAGGAGATACTAGAGATGATATTTTTCTCCATATGTAAAAATGAAATTAATTGCATAACATGAATAGGACATACTTTTAGACTCATTTTCAAGGGACCATCTATGTTGTAAGGACAACAGCTATCACTCTTGAATTTGATATAATATTGGGAGGAAATTGCTGAACTTGAGGCAAAGACTCACCAGACCTGAAATTAACTATGATTGACAACATATACTAGCTGTTTGACAAAGTACCAGCTTTCATTTGTAAAATGGGAGTCATGGAATTTGTGACTTACAATCATTAATATGCAAAGTATCCCATTCTTATCTTCTTAGAGTTTCCATTATCTAAAAGCCTTAGGGATGATTTTTTAAGGTACAATTGTCTCAGATCTCTTAATAATTAAATGATTTATACATGTATGTGTAGCACATGATCCCTTTTCAAAGAACTTTCTCATTTATTTCCTCTTTTTATTCTCTTTATAAGACTTCAATGCAAAAGCCATCAGTTCCATGTTTATTTACCTGGAAAAAGAGGAATCAAAATACAAAGTACAGGAGTTTTAAACTGAGCTCAGTCATGGAGTTTTAAACAGAAATGAGCTTCTTTTCAGAGTCACTTAAAAGGCAGCTCCATAATTGTTAAGCCCAGGGAAATTTTAGTAGAAAAGCCCTGTGGAAAGGCAGATGGTCTTACTCGCTATAGCTTTGCTGCATAAATAAATGGAACAGGATTATTTATTATTGTAGAAACTCTTAGTTCCCCACAAAATGATAACCAAAGAATGAATCTATGTCCTCCAGTTGGCAGTCTTCTACAAGCTTCATTTTATCTTAAATGAGATTTTTTTTTAATTTTAAGAAGTATGTCAAGTAATGAAAGATGGATCCTCTTTTGTATGCATCCTCATAATTATGAGATGAATGCCACAGTGGTGTGGAAGCATCCTAGAAATTGGATCTACATTTGGTAAATTATATTATTTGGATCCAACTATTAACATCTTTCCTTCCTCCCTTCAAGGCTTCTATTTCCTTTTCCCTTCCTTGCCCTACTTCTATACCTCCATTTTTACCCTGAGGTAGTATTCAAGGAGTGCTTAATAACATATTGTTATCATGGTTACTTCCCAGAAATGGAAACGTATTATTAATCTTGTATCTGGGCCAACACAAGAGAGAAAAAGGAGAGGCTGACTAGATGAGATCCTAACTCTAATTCTGACATTGAAGGCAAGAAAGAAGAGGAGGGAAGGAAATAAGGAGAGTGGGAAAGAAAATGAGAGAGTTTGAGGAAAACCTAAAGTGATAACAATAGTATGAATAAATGAAAGTGATTAAATAATTACCAAATGCCACAATCTATGATGTGTTGTGCAAACAAAACAAATAAGATAGTCCCTATTCTCAAGGACCTTCCATTCAAATGTGAAGAGAAAACACAACAAAGAACAGAAAGACAATACAGTGATGGTTTGGAAATGACCAGAACATGAAATGGAAGCTTGGTTATGGGTAAGATAAGGTGAAATGTCACCTCTACCAGTCCCACAGGCAGAGTCTAGGATCCAGTAGAAGGAGGAAAAGGAGAATGCATATTTAGTTTACATGGTTTAGAAATCTTTGAGAAGTGACTATAGCAATCAATTTGTCCATCTGGGACTGAGCAGAATTGTACCAAAATCACACTTTTTTGCTATTTTTTTTTCTTTTTTAATTAAAACTGTTCATCTTTCTTCTGTATTTTAGCATTTGTCTTTTTTTCTTTGTTTTTCTCTTTTTCTTCTCTAACACTGACATCAGCCTGGGATAAGCTTTTCATGCACTCATGCCAGGCCCATTTTGGTTAGCTTTCTGGTTGGTGTCCTGTGTCAAATGAGAGAGCAAAGTGATTTTTCTCAAGGTGAGGTCCTACTTTGCCATGCCTCGATTCAGTAAATTTCTGTGGCTCCCTATTACCATTAAGATCAAATATCTGCCACTTAAAAACTATCTTGACATTGTTCCTTTCATCCTTTCCAGTTTTTTTAAACCCTCCAACCCTCCATGAACTCTCTGATCCAGTGGCACAAGCTTCCTTGTTAATTCTTTATACTTTGTCACTCAACTCTGAATTTTCTCAGGCTATTTGAAATGCTTTCCCTCTTCATTTCTATCTCCTGGTCTCCTTTAAGTCTTGGATAAAACTCTCACTTCCTAAAAGTAGCTTTTTGTATTTCCCTCTTAGTGCTAGTGTCAAATTATTCAGCATCTCTTTTCTAGACATTTGCATGTTGTTGCCTCCATTTGAACATGAGTGCCCTGGTAGAAAACAGTCTTTACATTTCTTCATATCCTTCTCAATTAGTAGGTACCAGTGCTTGTTGACATGCCCATTTAAGCAATAACGGGAACTAAGACTTAGAAGGGAATTTATTTTCAAAGCTCCTCATTTTCTAAAAAGGAAAACTGGGCTCTCTAATAGGTAAAATGTCTTACCTGGGTTCAAATAGGTAGCAAATAGAAGAACTGACATTCATTCATTCACTTGTGTTGAAATCTTCAAATTCAGTGTCACCTTAAGTATCGCACAAATCTTTTAAGGAAAAACTCTTCTAGCTTTTAAAAATGTATTTTTATATTCATTTCAGATCAATTCCATACAGATTACAACAAAAAGTTTTGTTTTTTCTTTTTTAAAAACTATATAATTCAATGGTATACAAGGTAGTGTATGATAAAAGAGTTCTCTTCTTTAAAATATGGTCACTGAAAATTCAACAGAGATTATAAGAACTATCTTCTTAAGAACCTACAGGAGCAAGGGAGAGCCTACTGTTTTAACAAAGAGATCAAAATTTAATTCCTAAAAATGCAAAATGTTGCCAAGTCTTCCAGCTATAATTTATCAAAGCATTTAGAGATTTCCAATTTATGCTTTCATCTTCCTGCCAAACTTATGTGTATACATAAGGACTAGAACAGCACCACATTTTCCGCTTTCCAAAGACACCTTTAAATAACCTAAATGCTGCTAATTTTGAGATACATTTTCTTTCCATCTAGCTACTGGCAGACACGATTGGGCTTGTATTTTCCAAATCACTGCTTTAAAAATATACTTTATAGCATTGCTTCAAGTTTTAAAAATAACACATAATAATAAAAATAAAATAAAACACCTCTACTACTCTCATTTCTGACTTCTGGCACCATCAACAAATGGAACTTTATAAAAAGACTTTTTAAGGTGAACTGACATGAAAAAAGTTTTTTTTTTTAATTTTGTTTTTGTTTTTCAAACTTATATACAGAACTACATATAGACAGGCTAAAAGATGCCCTGTCGAGTGTGGCTTGAGAATCACTGTTAAAAGTCACCAAAATATCTACCCATTGGTCTGAAATGACCACCATTTAAAATAAATTCTTCTTGGTCAAGTCTAGATGTTTACTTGTAAAATTCCCCTTCAACCCAATAGCATACGAGTCCATGATCATAAACCTCAAGACATACTAGTTTATAAAAACTAAGAAAAGCTGTCATTTTAGAAGACCATAAAGAATAAGAAGAGTGAGGTAGTTTTGATGAGTTGGGAAGGAGGTAACAGAATTCTGGAGTATGGGATGTTTTGTGGCAATGACAGATGACTTATGACTCAGGGAGGCCAATAATGGCCCCTTGGATAGCTATGTGGCACAGTGAGTAGAGCAATGGACTTGGCTTCAGGAAGATCTGAGTTCAAATCTTGCCTCTGGCAATTATAGGGAAAGTATTTAACCTCCTAAGTTTTAGTTTCCTACCTATAAATTGGAGACAACAGAAGTACCTATTGACTAGGGTTGTTGTAAGAATCAACAAGAGGGCATATGTAAAGGTCTTTACACATTTTACTAAGTAGTAGCTAGTAGGAGGAGTAAGAGGAGGAGGAGGAGGAGGAGTTGTTGTTGTCATTATCATTATTGATAATAGGACTCAAAGGAGACACTAAAATGAAAAGAGCCCCAAACTTTACTTTTCCAACTGTTCTTTTAACTGATTATATAGTCTTGATGGTAGGAGCCAACAAAGGAAGATGTAATATATAATGAAAGCCTTTATTAAAGTATCTATTTTCATATCAAATTTAGTTCCCTCTCTATCAAACTCAGATACTCTCATTTCAAATGCAACACTCTTACACTGCACCCTAGATATTGTAATTTCATAGCTTCAATAACATATTCTGTCAAGAACAAGTTTCCTTCAACTGCTTTAGAATTCACTGAATGAAAGAAATCAAATTATTTTCACTAGAATTAGCCTAGATAGAAGAGGAGAGAAAGCCTTCAACTAAGCTCTCCCAACAGTACCCTCCAAAGATCTTTAAAGTCATCCTACAAATTGAATCCTATATCTGGAGCAAACAAAAGGTCAGAGTGAGACATTCTTACAGTCTAAGACAACTTATGAGGTCAGCAGGAGAGGTCTGTGAAAACTGAATTGGATTTAACCCAAATCCCACAGGGATGAATCACCAGTGACTGGACTAGATGGCAACAAACTATAAGGGTACATTCAAAGTGCTCAAAGAATAGATAGATAGATAGATAGATAGATAGATAGATAGATAGATAGACAGACAGACAAATAGATAATCATCTGGTAATGGAAATCTATCTTAACCAAAAGAGAGGTAAAAAAGGGATGGAGATAAGGGGAAAGAGAGAATAAAGAATGGGGTTCTTTCTAAAAGGCTGTGCCCTAAAAAGAACAAAGTATCTCACTGTTCATCAAAGAATGACTTCAGACAGATATTACTTCCTTATTCATTAAAAACCATCCCTCAAATAATATAGTCCAAGATTATATTATGTTCCTTGACTTCTTTATTATATATTTTATCACAATAAGAAATCTAAAACTGTAAGTTCTTTTAAAAATGTAAGAAAGTCTATATAATGGAAAAATGATTTTACCTCAAAATGAATAGCTTGCTTCCTTCTATTTCTTTACTTTTCTTGGACATCAACTACTTATTAGCCTTTCTTTGTCCTGTCCTTTGCAATCCTAAAGGCATTTTCCTTTTGCAAAGGAAACAGAAACTTAATATGAATTCAGGAGTTTTGTGTTCTGTGTCATCAGTTATCATTGTCAGTCAATCCTTTGATTCTTCCTGAATATATACCTTTCAACATCCTTTTTAAAAAAAATCTGTTCTTTTTTTAACTCTGCACATCTTTACATTATTCTTATAAAACCATGGTGTGCTTTTATATTCATCCTTTCTTCCTTATCCTTTCTTTCATTTTTACTAAGCATCTTCTTAAAATCTAAAGTGGTTGGTTATTTCCCTCAACAACCATATACATTTCTTCAAACAATTTCCTTCCACCACCCCAATAGAATTATTTATTCCTTTATTTCTGTAATATCATCCTAGAGTCATAATATCATACAATTGTCATGAGTTGATTTCCTTGTAGAAACATCCTACTTAGACTTCTTATGAAGGATAATGCTTCTTTGATAACCTTGACTTTATTTCTAACTAGATGAACAAGGCACTATTCTCCACCCTTGAATCCTTTGCCCCTTATTCCTTCCTCTTTAAACATATCAGTCATTTACTTTGTGCTAACCCCACCATCTACTTTCTCAGTTCCTATTTATATGCAACTGCATATGTTGAAGTCATAAAAAACAAGCTGCTGAGGTCCCTAAAGATGAAATTTTACTGAATCTTTTGTGAAGTTGAATCCTCACTGTGCTAATGTCCAATCATGGATTTACTTCTGAAAGACCATCACATTTACTAAATTAGCTGTTCTAAATCCTCTCTCCACTCATTCTTTCTATTTCCTCTCATCACCAATAAATTCATTTCCCATTTTATGGAAATAATTAAAGTCATGTATCATAATCCCTCTCACTTCCCTCCCTTACATATCAATAACTTTTTTTTCATACTTACCCATTCTCTCCTCTTTCTTTCCAATGTTAGATGACACAGTTGTTGTCTTGCCAAGATTAAAATCTAAAATTGTAGCCTTGCTCTTATTCCTTCCCATTTAATTTCAGAATTTGCTCCACAATCCATCTCTTCATTTACATTCTCTTACTCTTTTTTACCTTCAGTTCAATCATCAGATTCAATGAGGATTTACTAAATATTCACTCTATGCCAAGGACTGTGACAAGTGGTGGAGCTTTAAAGATAAAAGAAAAATGATGCTTGCCCTTTTCAATCCATCTTTACTAGTCACTTCTCTAGTGCCTACCGCAAAACAAGCCTCCCCATGGTCCTGCCATCCCCTCAAGCATCATTCTATATATCATCATTACTTCTAAATGCCAGCATGTTAGACTACTATTAATCTATAGTTGACTTTCTCCTCAAATATTAATTCCTCAATTTTGTGTAGTTTTGCTTCTGACACCACCACTCAAGTAAAACTCAAGTCCTTATCAAAGATTGACAAATATTTCCAAGTCTAAAACTTATTCCTTCTTTTCTCAATTCATTCTCCTTAACCTTTTTTTTTTGGTTCAATATAATAGAACAGTACTATGGTCCTGAAGTTCTCTCCTCCTTTGGTTCCCATGACATTATTCTCTCCTAGATCTACTACCTTTTTTACTACTCCTTTTTATGTGAAAATATACCTTTACTAGACATATTTGAGTGGCAGAAAAATTAGTAATTAAGAGGATAAAACAGTGTGATCTGAGTTAACTTGACAAAGAAAATTAAATCTATACTTATGTGAGTTAGAAAAATTGTGCTAAAAATTGATTCTCCAGAAATCTCCAAAACTCAAGTTACAATGATCACACTAGGAGTTCACTATCTACTTAGATTTAATAAAAAAATATAGAGATATAACTGGAAATATGCCAAACATGATTTTATGGAAATAAAGATGCTCAGTCTCCCAAAATTTTACTCAGTGTTTGTATAAACCCCTGTATTCAGAATCATAAGATCTTGATTAAATTCTCATCCAGGCTTCTTGCTGCAGAGAAACAGCAGGAGATATTATATACATATAGATGCATATAAAAATGTGTGTGTATTTGGGCTCCTGACATTAACACTCAGTTGAAACTGCCATCTGCTAAAGCAAAGGTTGTTAAATATTTCAGTATCTAAAACCTATGCTTTCTTTTCTCAATTTTCATCCTCCTTAAACTTTCTATTGATTCTACATTATTGAAGAGCATATATATATATATATATATATATATATATATATATATATATATATATATATATCCCTTACAGAGCATAGGCAAGATGCTGACCATCCTGGACAAGTCACTTAATCTCCTTTGTCTATCCCTTTACCACTCTTAGAACTAATACACATTCTAAGTTAGGAGGTAAGGGTTTAAAGGGGGAAAAAAGACACACAGCAAGAAAGTAGAGATCTATGGTCTTGATTCAACCAAATTTGGAGGAAGGACAATGACATGGAAAGCAACAAAGTAGATAGTTAATATTTTTGAGCCAGAATTGTAGTACAAGAACCGGGATATATGAAGGATGTATGGAACCCCAGAAATCAAAATAGGAGAAATTTCTAATAAGGATGACATAATGATATCAAGTGTTAAATCTATTAGAGGTTAGGAAAATGAGAAATAAAGGAACATGACTGGATTTCACTAGAAGACAGAAGGATTAACCTGTTGGTTTGAGGAACTGAGCTGTGTCAGGAAGAAAATGACAAAATTGTAAGTAGAACACACAACAGGGCCTTGATCCATTTACGGTCTAAATCAGACACTCACTAAGTAATTTTCTCCACCAAGAAAAGTCAAGATTTCTAATTACAGAATTTGTCTCAAATGTGTTCCAGCTGTCCAGAAGGTTTTTCTATTTGGTGATATCATAACCAAAAGGTTTATTAAATCTCTCTGCAGCTGCAGCCCAAACACTGATGCCTGAACAATTCCCCTAAAGTATTTGGTGAGGCAGATTGTTATCTCTCCACTAGGAAAAAATAATGGGGAAATGAAAAAGCAGTATGCCTCCTTTCCCAATAATCCACATTTTCATTGCCTCAACTGTTCTTTTTAAAATGTTGTGCTAAGGTTTACTTTTTTGTGTGATTAACATATAACTTAAGAAGAAAGTGTTCCATCTTGTGGTTCTGTATGAATATTTGTGAATTTTGCTGGACAAACTCATGTACGCTTTCCCTCAAGGTGACACTCTTTTTTTGCTAAGTCTTTCTAGGATGCGATACCATGGCTGAGTGGTGTGTTGTATGGTTCTCTACAGTAAGTCAACAAGTATTTATTTCACCATTCCTAAAATTTAGGCACTATATTAAGCATTGAGGAAGAAAGGAAAACCTAAAAACTAAACTCTCTCACCTCAAGAGATGCACATTCTGATGAGGAAAACAATATTTAAATAATGAGATGTATATGGATGATATAGTTTTAAAAAAAGATAATCTCAAGAGGGAGGTATTACCGATGGCAGTGACCAGGAAAGAAGTGCAGAAAGTGGCATTCAACCTGAGTTTTTAAGAACTACCATTTCTAAGTATGTAACACATAGTCATCGTATTTGGTGTCAAGAAGTGAAGGATGGAGGGAGGTTGGAATCAAATGAAGAAGGACAGCTATCTACTTAGAATAGATAAAGACCATCAGAGAATCCCACGAACCAAAGATATCTCAATCATACATCACCATTTAAAGAATTTGTGTTGAGAAACTTTTACTTTGGGAAGAAATTATTTCTTAGATCTAAGATCTGGGCAATTCACACTTAGCATCAATTGCTTTTATCAGAAATACATATTAGCTTTAGGAGAAGAAAAATTTGATATTAGGGCTTAAACTAAATTCTGCCACTGGATTTAGAAGATCTGTGTTCAAATCCTTCTTTTGCCATTATCTGTTTGAACCTAGGCAAATCACTTATCCTCTCTGGCACTGTTTTCCCCATTAGGCACAGGGAAAAGTATAGCTACATGGCATACTAAATAGAGATCTGGGTCTGGAGTTATAAAGACTGAGTTCAATATGATGTCAGAGATTTACTCTGTGACCCTGGGTAAATAATTTAATTGCCATTTGCCAGTTTCCCATCTGTAAAATGAGGATGCCAATATAAAACTCCCAAGGTTATTGTGAGGATCAAATAATATATTTGTAAAGCACTTAGCAGACAGTGCCCATCGTTGTCCTCTCTTTTAGCTATTATTTATTGCTATTTTTGTTGTTATTCAGTCATTTTAGTTGCTTCTGCCTCTTTGTGACTCCATTTGAGGTGTTCTTGGCAAAGATACTATATGGTTTGCTTTTTCCTTTTCCAGGTCATTTTATAGATAAGGAAACTGAGGCAAACAGGATTAAGTGATTTGCCAGGGTCAAATAGCTAGTAAGTGTCTGAGATCAGATTTAAATTCACAAAATAAATAAATAAATAAATAAATAACTCTGAGATCCATCTAGCTCTAGATTTATTAATCTCTTATTCAAAGAAGACAAAAACACCAAAACCAAAGAGGAATATAAGCTACTTCTTAATTATAATAGCTTTTACTCTTTGAATTGAGCTCCCCTAACTCATCTGTATTATCTATACTTGTAAAATACCCTTCTCTGGACAAACTTTGACCCTTTTTTCTCTTGCATAGAATGAGACCTCATGTATTTTTAACCATTGTTGGGCAAGCTCTCTATTTATCATGGTCTGCAGGAGCATGAAGCAACTGGAATTCAACGAGGCAAGCTGAAGGTGATAATGGCAGCCAAGGGGAAACACCTGGAACATATACCAAGGTTAATATCAGATCCCTCATTTGGGCAGTTGGACTTGACTTGCCACCAAGATTTATAATGTTTAAAGGACTACAAGTTCAACATCTGCATCTAGATTCCCAGATGATGAGTATAGTGGAAGAGAAAAAAAATGTTTATGCACATAGAATGCATATGTCTAATGTAGATATTCATATACCATAGACACGTGTATGTTTATATCCATATCTGTGTGTGCATATGTATATATGTGTATTGACCTATCACATACACCTGTACCATCTTGAATAAGACAACAATGGCGGTCTCCTTCCTCCAATGCATATTTTGATATTATTTTCTACATAGTTGACATTGAGCTTCTACTTATCTTCTACACAGACTCACTCACTGCCTTCCTTTTTTATTTTATGTGTTTTACTAAGGACCCAATCATTGAGTCATTTGTTGTTGTTGGTATCATGAATCAAAGTAGAATGAGATAATCATAGTAGAGCAGTAGGATGGAATTCAAAATCATGGCTCTTGAGTCAAAGGAGTTGTGCTTTCAGACTCAAGTTTGACTCCTAGCTAGCTGAATGACTTTGGGAAAGTCAATTAACCTCTCCATGACTCAGGTTCTTTATCTGTAAAATGAGGAAATTAGATTAGATGAGCTCTGAGGTCTCTTGCATATCAAAATCAATGAACCTAGATAAAATCACATGGATACATGATAATATTTTATTAATGTAAGTTGTTTGCATATAATTATATATATAATATAATATAATTTAATAAAAATGTAAAAATATAATACAAAGTAAGTGCTTTAAGGTTTTTATAATTCCACACATGGAAGATACCAGGGATTCACTAGGAGATTTTTGGAGTGGGTACTTAGTGGTATTTTTTTCTCTATTTTTGTAGATGAAAAAACTTTATCTGAGAGAGATTTTATCATTTGCCTAGGATTACAAAACTCTTAAGTGTTGAAGTAGAAATATGAACCTAAATTTGATCAGTCCAAGCCCACTAAATTGTATAACATACTCATTATATTGTCTTTTTTTTTTCATTTCTAGAAAATCTACATTTGGTTGGGTTGAAAAATCTTTACAGCTTTTTGATTAATAAATTATTTGGAGGAATTTCTCTTTCTGGAGCTATTCCCTGAGCCTAGAATGTTCTCCCTCCTTATCTAGCTTCTTTAGCTTCCTTCAAGTTCCAGATAAAATCTCTTCTCCAGGAAGCCTTTCCTAACTAACTCCAATTAATTCTAGTGCCTTCCCTCCTCTGTTAATTACTTATCATTCTTCCTGTAGTATATAAAACAACAACACACACACAAAAAAACATACAGATAACAAAATCCTCTTGCTCAACAACTCTAAAACAGAAGGGCAAGGGATAGGGAAATGGGGTTAAATGACTTGCCTGAGGTCAAATGGATAGGTAGTGTGCGAGGTCAGATTTGCACCTGGGTCTTTCCTATTGGCCTGACACTGTCCACTGTGCTAAAAAGTGTCTTAATCCACATTTGTTTACTTGTTGCCTCTTTCATTAGACTGGGGGTTCCTTGAGAGCAGCAGAAATTGTCATTAGCCTTTTTTTGTGTTCCTAGTGCTCAGTACAGCCCTGACACATGTTGGATGCTTAATAAAAGCTTATCAGCTGACTTTATGTGAAAACTCTGCTAGGAAATGCTTTTTTAGATCCATTTTCCCCAAATCCATACCTTTGTTTCATCAAGAAAAGTGAAAAGAAATGATCAGAGGCAGGAAGACAAATGGATAGTAACTTCTCTATGTAATCATTTAACTTTTATAAATCCATGTGTATAACTCTAAAAGGTGGTTGACTATTGTCAAAACTCATTTTCTTCTTGAAAGATAAACTAGAGTTTGATACCACTGGCACTTTGTTAAGCCTGCTGTTCCATCTGTTTGTGTTCTATCCCATTCGGTGGCTGAATGTGAGTGATTTAAGACAAGTAATTACTTTGGGAAGACAAATGACTCCATTAGAGTTCAGTTGCCCATTGCCCCAGCTGTGAGAATGTGGTCAGAAACTGACTCACATGTCAGTTGTTTTGATAGTTCTCATTTTGCTTACCTGACACTTCCAAGGCAGTGTGCAGATGTGCTCAGCATCTCAGTTTAGAGTCCGGGCTGCCTACCTTGCCTTCCAGAAGGTTAGCATTAGACCCCAGTGCTGTACTGCTCATTTCAGTAATCTTACTTGGGCGTCTTTCTCAGACTTTTGGAGGTGTTCCAAGTGCACTCGAAATAGCAGTTGCTACTCAGGAAACTGTTTGGGCTAATATATTGTGCAAATTTTCTTCTCCCACTGCTGACGGAGACCTGGAAAGCAGTAATTCATCAGCTAATTTTTCCTCAAAACAGTTAACTGAAACTTTAAATCAAATTTGGCCAAACTTGGGGATTACAGATGCACAGTCAATAAAATTCTGGACTGAGTTACATTTTCCATCCAGTAATCATGAAACTTAGGCACTTTGAGACCATACAGGCGGCTCCCTTGACACTCTATGACTATATTATTTGGACTTATACAGAAGAAAATCCACTGTAGGTAAGACAACATCTTTCTCATTCATACCGGGACTGACTTTCCCTGGGAGCAAATCTAAGTTCTATTTTTTTAAATTAAATTTCTCAAGTGATTCAATTTGAACTTCTGACAGGGAAGTCCAACTAAGAATGAACTAGCAGTAAGAAAAAGAGAATGGTTGGAACCCAGCATTAGTATGATATGTTATGAAGAAACCCAGAACAAGGCAAAGAGATTTAGATGACCCAATTTGCCACTCTGAAAAAATAACAAATCAAAAATTAATATTTAATTCAGAAACAAATATGGATTAAATTGCTTAAATAATCTTTCTATTTTCCTAAGACAAGACTTTTTACTTTTTTCCATAAGATAGCATTTACCCATCTTCCATGTTTACCACTACCCAAATCAGAGGTTTTCATCCTTTTCTGTGTCACAGACTCCAGTTTGGTAAAAACTTGATTCCTCATAATACAGTTTTTAAATGTATAAAGTTAAATAAGTGGGATTGTAAAGACAAGAAATTACATTTAAATATCATTATCAATTTTTAACATCTAATTAAACACTAGACTAAGAACTATTGGTCTAAGCCACTGATCATTCATCGCAGCAACATTTACTTAGTATCTATTATTTTGCTAAGCCAGATGCTAGGGGGTATGGGCTTAAAAAAAATTAAAGTATATAGCTAGTCAAAGATTCACCTTCTTAACTAGCTCTCCTCAAAAATAAGCTCCCTATATAAAATACAATTAAAATACAATCTGGCATTTAAAGATCTCCAGGGTCTGGCACTAGCTTATCTTTCCAAATTCCTAAGTTGTTTCTGTATTCTTCTGCCTCTGGACCTTTACACAGTCCATTCTGCCCCGTCCCTGAAGTGCACTTCTTTCTTATGATTTCCTGTAGGAATACTTTTTTTTTTTTCCCACCTCAACTTCTAGCTTTGCTGACACATAGGCATAAATCCTTTCCTGGATGAACTCAGAGGAAAGTTATCTCTTACGACTCAGTTTCCCTAATAATCCTTTGATGCCTCTCCTTTTCCTTGTGTCATCCTTTGCTGTATACATCATAGTCTGCTCCATGAAGGCATTAAAGTCTTTGATTTTATAGTTTTCATTTTCTTCTTTGGAAACTCAGCATCTAACACACTATAATAACTAAATAAAGGAGGTATTTAATAGATGCTGAATTTTCTAACCACCATTAAGTTTACCACATAGATACTAAAATTCACATATAAACCAATTTAAAAATCAACACTATATATGTAGATATATAGAAACATGATATATATATAATTATATTAAACTATAGAATGCAAATTATGATGACATACTATATTATATTATCCTATAATATTGTATTATATCATGCTATATTATATAAATATTATATAAGTATATTTATTATATTGTTTTATAATATTATAGTATATAATATAATGCTATAAAAGTGTGATGTTATAGCAGGCCAAATATTTTACAGTACTATAGTCTATTATTTTGTATTATAATACTCATGTTATATCATCATAGTATAATTTTCAATATCCAATTCTATTTGGTTAAAATGTATTAAGATGCTTCAATGTACAAAACACTGAGATTACAAAGATAAAAATGAAAGCGTTTATCTTTGAGGAATTTACATTCTTCTGGGATATACAATATAGAATAGAGGGAAATAAACGAGAGTTTTTTTGTAAAAATTATATGTTTCATTTCAGATATTTTGGGTTTTAGATACTCATAAGAAAGTCAAGTAGAGATTTACAGTAGATAATGATAGGGTGGGATCACAAGAGAAATATGAGACATGCATAGAAATAATAGTATTGGGAACTTATTGAAACATTAACAGAAAATATAGAGTAAGATGAGAAGAGAAACTAAGAGAACCCTATATAGAACCTTGCTGGACATCTTCTATTCTATTACTAAGCAAAAACAGGATAATGATCTAATAAAGGGGATTTAGAACAAATGATCAAAGAGATAGAAGAATCAAGAGAAAGGAATGCCACAGAAATCAAAGAATAAAAGAATATGTAAGCACAAAGGGCAATTGTGGTAAAAGTTGCAAAAGGGTAAAAGAAGAAAAGATTGAGAAAGGTCATCTGACTGACCAATTGTGATCACATATCATTATATTGGAGAGTCAATGAGGAGTTAAAAATCCAAATAGCAAAGGGTAGAGAAATCAGTGGAAAGAAAGGACATGGAATCAAGGTATATAAGTAACATTTTAGGAGATGGATTTTTAAAAAAAGAGATACAGGAATATCCTGGCAAGAAACTAAGGTCAGATTTTATTATTGTTTGTTCTGTTTTTCTTTTTAGATTTTTTTCAGATTTTTTCAAATGTGGAGGTTAGTTGAGCATGATTGTAGGCAGCAAAGTAGGAACCAATGGATAAGTAGAATATGAGAAAAAAAGAAATCAAATTATGTCAAGAGGGCAAACTGTTAGAGAAGACCAATACATTTACAGAATCTGACCTTAGTAAAAACAGAGGCCAACCACCTCATTTTCCTAGTATAACTCATGTGAATTCTGAGGCAGTCTCCTCCCAATTCCCAATCTGAAAGATGTCTAGAATTAGGTTGTTTACATTTTCCCTTAAGGATTTAACAGTAGTGGTCATGGGCAATTGGGTAGCATTATCGATCTTTAGTTTCAGCTCTCACCAAGATATTTCCAACCAAGATTATTTGTTAAAAATCAACAGCCTCCTTAAGAACATTTTAGAAAGGTGTATTTTACTAAAGTGTAGCATAAGAGCAGTTATAAAATATTTTGCTTGAAAATCCTTAACATATATGTTCAAGGAAATACAGACATCAGGGGAAAATGGGTACAAATAGAGAAGGCACTGGTGGCAAAGGAGAACCATAACTCTAAGTCGTTATGAGTTCTTTTCATCCATTAGTGGAAGTTTCCCTTTAAAATTAAATTTCCCTGAAGGTATAATGAATCTTCTTCCTCTCCTTGATTCCCAATATAGAAAATAGTAACAGATGATAAGGGAAAGCTCAAAGACACTGACAGAAAGATGGAAATCACTGCTGACCTGGGACTATGATGCAAAAAACCTGATGGGAAATGGGAAAATCAAGTCTGACCAGGCATCCTCCAATCAAAAGGTTTTAAAAGGGGAAGGAGAATTAATCAAGTTCAAATCAAGACTTCTCTTCTTCCCCATGCTTCACCTGTTCTTATCAAGAGAGTTCAACTAGAAGTCAACATTCACTTCAGGAGTGTTTATTTTTAATTCTTTATCCTCTTTCTATTCTCTTAATAATTTGTTTATGAATGATCCTCAGAGGAAAGATTTAATTTACCAATGTCCTGTCCCTGCCTAATCTCATTTTATAACATCTAATGGCTTTCAAAAGACCTTTTCACTTTTAATCTGGAGTCTTTTGATTAATTGACAATATCTTCAATTTTCTTTAGTTTCTGAGCTGTCTTAATATCAACGTTTCTAGGTAATACTAAGAATGTTTTATGAATCAACCAATTAATTAATCCACAAGCATTTATTGCATCATCAGGCATTGTGCTCGGAACTAAAGCGACAAAGACAAAAGCAAAAATTCTCCCAATGTTTAAGGAATTGGTGATCTAGTGAGGCTGGACCCAAAAGTGTATCTGTCTATATATGTATTCATATATACGCTCATATCAATACATATGTATATTTACATGAATGCATCTGTGTGCATATAGGGATATATGTATATCATGTATGTATATATACAATTTAGCTGCATGCGATAAATATATGGACAAAGAATATGAAGCCTTTATGTAGCAAATGGTACCTCAGTTGAGAATTTTTGGAATCTGGACTTCTGAAAGGTCTAAAAATAAAAGTGATAGATTTCAACCAGTAATAAAAAACAGTATAAAGAATGCCAGGAGTCTAGTTAAATTGGACCATACAATACATTCAAAAGGGAGTGAGGCATAATAAAGTTGGTAAGATAGACAGAGGACCGGTTGTAAAGAACATTAAATGAGACATGGAGGAATGCACTTTTTCATTCCTTTTGTATATTTCAATAAGGCAGTATTGACAAGGCATTTCTTAGAAACTACAATTTTCTCCTTATTTCATTTATATGCATATAAATCATATACATTATGAATGGATAGTGGACAGGGAGCTCAGCTATAGAACAGCAAAGACTTCAAGTCCCAGCTCCAATCCCCATTATTAGGTGACTCTGAGGAAGTCACTTTGTCTATCACTGTTCTGTGCAGGAACAACAGCAATAACAGCAGCAGCAGTTTATCATCAGTCTTTATAGTGTTTGAAATTTTGAAAAGTCCTTTACATTTGTTACCTCCTTTACAATAACTCAAAAGGGCATTTGTTATGATGATCTTCATTTTATAGAGAGGAAGCTAAGGCTCAAAAGTCAAAATGATCATAATCCTGTCTGAGACAGGATTAGAATTCAGGTCTTCCTGAATCCAAGTCTACTTTTTGCCTTTCTAAGCTATCAACACTGCTGAAATCACAAGTCTTTATCCATGCCCCCAAATAACTGTGTAAATAATAACAATGATTAATCATAATAACTAGCAACTAAACATAATAACTAACCATTTTATAATACTTACTATGCCCCAAACATTGTGCTAAGCACTTTATAATTACTATCTAATTTGATCTTCAAAATTCCATTTTACAGATGAGAAAACTGAGGCTAAGATTAAATAACTGGAACAAGAGAACAGAACTAGTAGGTGGTTCAGGTCACATTTGAACTCAGTTATTACTAAATCCAAATCTAACTTCTCTATCTGAGCTAACTATACTGATAAAATCACAGGTCTTTACTGGTAGTCTCTCCGTGACCGAGAATGACTATTGTCTTTGTGCATTATCATCTATTGATGTACCCTCATGTGGCTTTGGAGTCCAAAGGCTGAGGCGCAGAGTGTGTGGCACATGGGGCCTGGGACGCCAGTTGTTACGGGAGGCGCGGTTGTGGCCTGGTGTCGGCGTTCACGCGCAGCGGCAAGACGTCGACGTCGCTCATCTTCAAAGGTGGTGGTTAATGTGGGTTCGCCAGCTGCTTCTGACAGAGGCAGAGTTCTAGTTGCTTTGGTGCAATGCCAGCCCACTTCAAGTTGGACTTTAGCTGATCCTTGAATCTTTGCTTTGGTCCGCCTTGTTTCCTGAGTCCAGCTGACAGTTCGCCATAGAATACCTGTCTTGGTATTCGCTGTGGGTCCATGCGGATGACGTGTCCAGACCATCGTAGCTGGGTTTGGAGGACCAGGACTTCGATGCTGGTGGAGTTGGCTCTGTCGAGGACTTCCTGATTGGTGATTCGGTCCTGCCATCAGATCCTCATGATTGCCTGGAGGGAGCTTTGGTGGAATTGCTCCAGCTGTTTCATGTGCTTCGGGTACAGTGTCCATGTCTCACAACCGTACAGGAGCGAGCTGAGGACCACTGCGTTGTACACTTTGAGCTTCATCGCAGTGCTTACACCGCTGTGTTGGAGGACTTTGGAGCACAGCCGCCCGAGTGCCTGGCTGGCCTTTTGGATCCTGGCATTGATCTCGTGGTCTAGGGACCCGTCGTTGGCGATGGTGCTGCCCAGGTACTTGAAGGTGTTGACGTTAGAAAGCTGCGTGCGTCGATTCATTGGCCTCCCTGGTGCAGGTTGGAACAGCACCTCTGTTTTGCTGAGGCTGATGGTCAGCCCAAACAGTTTTGTTGTGGTGGAGAACCTGTCCACAATGGTTTGGAGATGATTTTCTTGGTGGGCCATGAGAGCACAGTCATCTGCAAAGAGAGCTTCCAGGATGAGTCTCTCTGTTGTCTTTGTTTTTGCAGTCAGGCAGCGAAGGTCGAATAGTGAGCCATCCAGTTGGTATTTGATGTAGACACCCAGGTCTAGATCCATCACAGCATGTCGTAATACTTGGGTGAAAAATAGGTTGAATAGTATCAGAGCGAGGACACAGCCTTATTTCACGCCATTGGAGATGTTGAAGCAATCGGAAGTCTCTCCACCAGATAGGACTTCCCCTGTCATGTCGACATGAAAGAGCTGGATCACTTTGACGAATTTTGCTGGGCAACCAAGCTTGCTGAGGATCACCCACAATGCGTCCCTGTTCACTGTGTCGAATGCCTTTGTCAGGTCTATGAAGACAATGTAGAGACTCAGGTTCTGCTCAAGGCATTTTTCCTGCATTTGCATTACCGTGAAGACCATGTCGATGGTGCTGCGATCTGGTCGGAAGCCACATTGTGATTCAGGCAGGTTCTGCTCTGAAACAGATGACAGGAGTCTGTTGAGTATAACATGGGCGAGAATCTTTCTGGCAGTGGAGAGTAGTGAGATGCCTCTGTAGTTGTCACAGGCTGTTCGTGAGCCTTTGTTCTTGTATAGAGCTACGATGGAAGCATCTCTGAGTTCAGGGGGCATGTCTTCCTCTTCCCATATGCTGGTCAGCACTATGTGGAATGCCTGGAGAGCCTTTCTATTTAAGGCCTTGTACACCTCGGTTGAGATCCTGTCTTTACCAGGTGCCTTGCCTGCACTCATTTGTTTAATGGCTTTTTGGACTTCCTCTATTGACGGAGGGACATCAAGTTGTTCAGTGGAGTGGTTTGGGGGGATCTGGTCAAGGGCGCTTTGGTTGACTGAAGAGGGTTGGTTGAGAAGCTGACTGAAGTGTTCTTTCCTTCTGTCGCTGATGCCTTTTTTATCTTTTATGAAAGTGTCACAGTCAGAGGATAGCAAGGGAGTGGTGGTGGGTTTTAATGGCCCATAGACAGTCTTGAGGGCACTGAAAAATTGTTTGTAGTTTTTCGTATCAGCAAAACGCTGGATTTCTTCTGCCTTTTTTTCCCCACCATTGGTCTTGCATCTTCCTGATCTCACGCTGCTCCATGGCTTGGAGAGACTTGAATCTGTCCTTTTTAGGAGCAGAGTTTGGGTTATTTTGCCACTCCATAAAGGCTTTGTTCTTTTTGCTCAATAGGTCTTCAATTGCAGTGTTGTTCTTGTCGAACCAATCCTGGTGGTTGCGTTGTTTGGGGCCTAGGACTGCCTTTGATGTTTCCTTCACTGCATCTCTGAACTGGTTCCATTTCTCAGTTGAGCTTCCAGTGAGTGGTCCCTTGGCAGACAGCTTGTCGTCCAGGCAGGACTGGAATGTTTGCAAATAAGATGGATCTCTAAGATGACTCACGTTGTAAAATGTGCAAACTGTCTTAGTGTATTTTGGATGGTGAGGCGCAATGCACATTTGAAGAGTCGCTCTAACCAATCAGTGGTCTGTCCAGCATTCAGCTCCTCTCATGGCTCTGGTGATCTGTACATTCTGGATGTCTCGCAGGTGTACAATGATGTAGTCAATGAGATGCCACTGTTTCGATCTTGGGTGCATCCACGTTGTTTTATATTTGTTCGCCATTCTGAACACAGTGTTCGTGATGGTGAGTTCGAATTCTGAGCATTTGCTGAGTAGCAGTAGGCTGTTGTTGTTCATTTTGCCCACGCCATGTTTGCCGAGCACTCCTTTTCATCTTTCATGCTCCTGGCCAACGTGGGCGTTGAAGTCTCCCAGTAGTATCAGCTTGTCATTTGTGGGCACTGAGGGCAGGATGGCACTCAGGTCAGAGTAGAACTGCTCGATGGTCTTCTCTGTGCTGGTCAGTGTAGGGGCATATGCGCTGATGATTGTGGCATACCGGTCTTTGCTGAGAGGCAAATGGATCTTCATGAGCCTCTCGCTGATGTCCACAGGCAAGTCTGGCAGCTGTTTGAGCAAACTTGATAGTCTTGATGGCCAGGCCAACACCATGAACTCTGTCTTCATTTGTGGCTCTACCTTTCCAGAAGAAGGTGTATCCAGTGGTGGGTTCGCTGAGTGATCCCTCTTCTGGTAAGCGTGTTTCACTTAAGGCTGCGATGTCGATGTTATAGCGCGCCAGTTCTTTACCGATTAGAGCTGTTCTTCTCTCAGGTCTTGGGGTATTCTCTCTGTCAAGTAATGTCCTGATGTTCCATGCTCCTAGTAGGAGTTTCTTTGTATTTTTTCTTTGATTTCGACCACTTAAAGGGATGACCCGACAGCCACGGTGTGCTGACCGGGTGTTTGTAGGGCAGGCAATGTTTGGGACACCTTTTCTAGTCCCCTCCCTTGATTAGGGTGAGCAGTGCTGTCCTAGAGAGGGCTGCTCAGTTGCCCAGGATGCTGCCGAACATCCCTGCTGCCCACAGGGCCGAGCGACCACTGGTCCGTGGGCTGCCTACATGCAGGATCGTGACTACAACTGCCAGTGGTCACCTCTACCTGTTGAGTCACCACTCCCCCATCGCTGCAGGTCTTGAAGAGGGTGGACGGGGTTAGGATAGATGAGTGTGCACAAAGATACTTGTGCGTGAAGGAGATTTAAGTGGAAAAGTCGACACATGTTTGAATGTGTATATGTATTCACATATGTGCTTGTGATTATATATATATATATATATATATATTTATACTTTCATCAATATAAGACATACAAAGGTAAATAAGATATAGACCAAGGTAAAACATAATTGTCCAGTTATTAAGAGCCCTCCCATGGTACAAAACTATTTCCCTCAGAGCTCACTTATGGCATCTTAAATTCCATCAAAAGAAATTCACTGTTTGGATTTAGGCATTGTGTCTTCTTTCTTTTTTAAGATGATACTTTATTTTCCCAATAACATGTAAAATCAATTTTCAACACGCATTTACCAAAATTAAAAGATCCAAATTATCTCCCTTCATATTTTCTCCCCCCCCCTTTAAGATGATAAACAATTTGATCTGGGTTATACATGTATTATCATGCAAAATATGCTTTTATAAGAAAATGTTCATATAAAACCAAAACTCCCAAATAAAAACAAAAATAAAGTGAAAATAGTATGCTTTGATCTGCAGTCTGACTCCAACAGTGGGATTGTGTTTCATAAAACTCTCCTCTTAAAATTATAAATGCTCTAGGAATTATAACATCTTATATCAATATCTAAGTAGGATTAGTTTGTCAAAATAACTAGCAATCCTGTAACAAGAATCTGAGTAAGACTGTGGACAAATGCATTCTGGTGGAGATAAGGAAGGCAAAAGGTTCAAATCATGGGGTTCTCTTTGGACATGGCAAATTCAAGTAGGAACTGAGAGTCCCTGGGAAGCCAGAAAACAATATGAGTGCTCCTAAAAGGGAAGGGCAATAGGGATTGAAAATTAGGCAGAAGGAGTGTAGGTAAAGCACAATTTTGCTGATTAACAACAACCGTTGTATAATTTGTCTGTTTTTTGTCAGTTCAAAATTAGCTGACCAATTTGTTCATAGGTTAAGATTTTACTGCTAGACTAATGTATTTCACTAATGACCCTAGCACATTGCTCCCACTGGCTCTACCATTCATTTCCTCTCTTGGTATTGACTGTACCTTTTTATTACTGACTTTTGGAAGAGTCGAGGTGCTCCTAGATTGGATGTTCTCTTCACACCAAGATGAGTTTTAATCCTTCTCTCCTGACTGGCTATAAACCCCATGATTTCTCTTTTAATAAGATATTTGGCTTCAGGCCATATTCTTGCTAGGTATGTGACTGGACTCCCTGGAATTCTGTCATTCAAAGGATCATAGAATTGAGACATAGAGTTCTAACTTAAAATTTTAGAGTTTAAAAATCTGCTTAACCTTCTTCAACAAACCTATTACTATCTCTAGAAATTGTACAGTAGGGTGGTGAAAAGAGATGACAGAAGAGACACAAGGCAAGGTCCTATCATCCTGGAGTAAATCATTAGGAAGGATTCATTTTTTTAATTTGGAAAATGTTATTTAATTAATTTAAAATATTTTTTCTGGTTACATGATTCATGTTCTTTCCCTCCCCTTCTACCCCTACTCCCATTAGCCTAGACGCAATTCCACTGGGTTTTACACGTGTCCTTGATCAAAACCCATTTCCATATTATTGATATTTGCACTGTGAAATAAAACATAAATTCAAATATCATGAGCTAAAAAGGATCTCAGATGTCGTTTGGTTCAAGAGCCTCATTTACAAATGGGGAAACCGAGTGAGATCACATTGGTAATATTATAAAAGCTGAGAGTTGACCCCAGATCCTCTGACTCTAGAGTCATTCTATTTCATCTAAAACAACTACTAAAAATGTCAATAAATATGTTTTTTGCTTTACCTTCTAAGGAGGCAGCCAGGTGGCACAATGAGTAAAGCACCAGCCCTGGAGTCAGGAAGAATTAAGTTCAAATCTAACTACAGACTACCTACCTATGTGACCCTGAGAAAGTCACTTGTACTATTTATTCCTATTCCTTATATGTCAAATGATCTGGAGAAGAAAATATCAGTATCTTTGTCAGGAAAACCCCAAATGGGGTCATAAAGACATGACTAAAAACAACTGACCAGCCATAACAACTACTACTTTCTAGGAATAGTTTGTATTTAACTGTAACTAAATATAACATAAATAAATATTTCAATCAAACTAAATATAAATATAAATAATATATGCATATATAAAGTAAATATTCTTTATCTGAACCTAGACCATCATACCAGATCCAAGTATGCAGTGGTCTTGCACTCAGTTTGCTCCCAAATTAACTTATCCTTTCTTTTATTATACAAATGTGTAACAGCTGTAGGTCTCCAGCTATGTATTCCCTAAACCCTCTTTAAGCAGGCTTGCTTGCCCAGCCTCCCTGAAGTTCTCCTCAATTGATTAACTCTGGACTAGTTTATCACTAAACCATTAATTTAATTTAGCTGTCTGCAAAAGGCCTCAAATAAGATTCTGCACCTATCCTTCTGGCCTCGTATTAATTAGCCACATCTGTTCTGGTTTTGTGTGTGTGTGTGTGTGTGTGTGTGTGTGTGTGTGTGTGTGCATTCATACATGTGTGTGTGTTTTCACTGTGTTATGACCTCATAAAAACAACACAACAACTATTATTCAAAGCTCATCACTAGATTATAGTAATTGAAATATTGTCAAGCAAATATCACCTAAAGAGAAAGCAGGATGGAGGAGCAATACCCACACTGTGAAATAAATCAGTGATAATCCACATATTCGTGTGCTTCATGTCATCCAAAAACTATGGGGGAATTCAGCGAACCAATCATTCCTCATGTTGCTGCCTTCTGTTTTAAAAAGAAATGGAAAAATATATAAAAAAGGAAAATAAAGGAAAAAATCAGACTAAACAGAATGTGGAATAAAAAGCACAACATGTTTGAGGGTATAATAAGTTGTGGGTGGTAATTATGAAGTCTTTAGCTCCATTTTCATTAATTTCAATTTGCAGAAGTGAAGAGGACGGTTATTCTCTCCTCCCTGCCCTGGGAGGGAGGCCGGAAGCATCTGTTCTCTTCCATGATTATCACTGAGTCAAGTCCAATAGTTTCTCCCAGAGATTTTCTTGTGAGCAATTTAATACTTTCCTTCACACTGATTCCTGGAGCTCCTTCTGGCTCACTGCCAGGAGGCCACAGGCCGGACATGAACTACTTTCACACTGTCTGAAATTCCGGTTGCCTCCCACACTGTCTCAGAGTATTGTCCAGTGGGTAGAAGAGAGGATTGGAATCTGGGCAATTCCAAAGATTCCCTCTGGTAGACTCACTCTGCAGAGAATACAAATACTAAACAAACTTTAGGAGTGCCCCTGTAGCAGGAGTTCATCTCTGTCTTTTGAGGCATGCTAAATGAACTTAGTGGAGAATGAGTAGAGGGGGCACAAAGTGGTTGAAAGGAATTGAAGATATGATGGAATATAAACAAATAACAGGCTTATGTTTCCACAGGTAACAGAACTAAACAAAGACACAAATTGCTGCAAGAGAAATTTCAATTAGGCATTAGGAAGAACTTTCCATTGCTACCAGAATATCATTGTATCATTACCAAATCTCTCTCTCTCTCTCTCTCTCTCTCTCTCTCTCTCTCTCTCTCTCTCTCTCTCTTTGTCTCTCTCTGTTTCTCTCTCTCTCTCTCTCTCTCTCTCTCTCTCTTTGTCTTTCTCTGTCTCTGTCTCTCTCTCTCGCTCTCTCTCTCTTTGTCTTTCTCTGTCTCTGTCTCTCTCTCTCTCTCTCTCTCTCTTTGTCTCTCTCTGTTTCTCTCTCTCTCTCTCTCTCTCTCTCTCTCTCTCTCTCTTTGTCTCTCTCTGTTTCTCTCTCTCTCTCACTCTGTTTCTCTCTCTCTGTGTCTGTCTCTCTCTCTGTTTCTCTCTCTCTCACTCTGTTTCTCTCTCTCTGTCTCTCTCTCTGTCCCTCTCCCTCTCTCTCTCTCTCTCTTTCTCTCTCTGTCTCTCTCTCTGTCTCTGTCTCTCTCTCTCTGTCTCTCTCTGTCTCTGTCTCTCTCTGTCTCTCTCTCTGTCTCTCTCTCTGTCTCTGTCTCTGTCTGTCTCTGTCTCTGTCTCTCTCTTTCGCTCCCCCTCATTCTTCTCTCTATACATCACTTTCTCCATTTCTCTCTTTCTCTCTCTCCCTTAACCCTCATCTCTCTCTCTCTCTCCTGTCTCTGTCTCCTCTATCCTTTCTGTCTCTGATTCTGCCTGTCTGTCTTTCCATATTTCTGTCTCTATGTCTCTGCCTCATCTCTGTCTCTCTCCCTCTCTCCATTCCTCACTTTCTCTCTCCTCCCTCTTCCCCTTCTCTTTCTCTCTTCTGTCTCTGTCTCTTTCTCCTCTCCATCTCTGTCTCTCTCCTCTCTGTCTTTGAATCTTCTTTCTTTGTCTCTGTCTCTTTGTCTTTGCCTGTCTGTCTGTCTGTCTGTCTGCCTCTCTCTGTCTCTCACACACACACACATATACACGCACACAGTCTACAGGCAAATGTACAAACTAAGAACACAGATTTAAATCTATAACAGACCGTAGAAACCATCTATTCTAACTCCCTCGTATTATAGATGAGGAAACTGAGTCAAAGAGAAATGAGACTTAGCTTGTATTTATTAAGTAACTACTAAGTGTTAGGGAGAAGCCAATAAACATTCCCTGCCTTTGATGTCACAACCTAATGGATGCAGCTTCTCCAAAGTCACACAGGAAAAAATCAGGGAAAGAGATGGGATTTGAACCCAGGTTCCCCTGACTCAAAAGACACTGCCATTTTCTTCTTACAACTCTGGATCACTTGATAGTCACCCCAAATCCCCCTCCCACATAGAGGATAACATGAAAAGATAGGAAAAGTCTCTCTAAGGTATAAGGGTCCTTTAGTTGAAAAGGAGAGCCCTCCCTGAAACTCTCTTTGATTTTCCACAAGCTTTCCCCTTAATATACAATATCAAGTAGAATTGTGACCCTAGATATAAGATCATAAACCTAGCGCTGAGAAGAACCAGGAAACCATCTGTTCCAACCCTCTCATCTTATAGAGGAGGAGCCTGAGGTCTGAAGAGATTGATTGCTACCCAGGTACGGTATTTGAGTCTTGATCATCTGATTTTAAATCCAGTGCTATCTGCTATATCATACATTGCTTTTCTCCTCCTAAAAACGTTAAAACAAAAGAAAGAGTGCAGAATGGAAAAGTGAAGCTTTCTTCCTGGGAGAGTAAAGAGAACGGAGAGCGAGCCCTGTCTCTTCTCAGCCACCTGTCATTTTAGCCCTAAGAGTATTGTTTTCTTTTCAATAATGGTGTCCAAAATGCTTCCCCCAATTGGCAAGTCTGGAGGCAGGTATTCAGGGGTTACACAAAAGAACCAGATGTTGCAATCTTGGCCTGTCACTTATGCACATAATTAGATACACATACTTTCATTTAGTAAACTGCTGTTCTATTTTCAACTTGAGTGGCCTACCAAGGATATCAAGTGTAGAGGAGGCACAAAAATCTCATTTTTTCCCACTGATTTTTGGCTATATACACTTAAACATTTGACCTCCTCCGAGGCATAACCTATACAAATAAAAACACTACACCCTTGATTGCTGTTGAATTTACAAAAAGAAATCACATTTCACTTTTAAAAACCAATGTTATTTATTGTTTTAAATAAATAGGGTTTAGAAATATAGTGGCAGAGAATTTTTATGATTTTTTCAAAAAATAAGATTGGGATTTTTTAGAATATTATTTAAGGAATTCTTTTCTTAAAAAAAATAAAAGTGCAAAATTATAGATTTAGAAGTAGAAGGGCCATTAAAAGACATCAATTTCAATATTATCACTGGACTTAGAGTGATGAAGACCAGAGTTCAAATCCTCTCTCAAACACTCATTAGCAATGTAACCCTGCACAATTGACTTTACCCTGTCTGCCTCTTAGTTTCTTCATTTGTAAATATTTGTAAATTTGTAAATTTCATACATTTGTAAATTTCACACATTTGCAATTTCTAAAAAGTAAATTCCAAATAGCTCCTACATCACAAGATTCTTGTGAAGATGAATGGGATGGCATATGTAAGACATTTCACAAACCTTAAAATGCTTCCTAAAAGCTGGCTACCATCATCACAGTTAAGGAAACTAATTCAAGGAAGTATTAAAATGCTGAGGTAGAATTTGCATCTGGGGATCCTGTCTTTAGGGAAAATGTCTTATCCATTATTCCAAATATCAAATCATCTATTATTGTTCCAAAGACATGCTTTTACCCAAGGACCCATAAATTCATTTTTTAAATTGATAATTATATTTAATATACTTGATTTCTTTTGTACTCCCGTATATTTTATGTTATATATTTAAATATTATTCTCAGAATGCATCCAAAGTCTTCTCCAGATTAACCTAAGGGATCCATGATACACACACACACACACACACACACACACAAAGTTAAACATCTCAATAGAAAATTATCACTGCCTTGCTGAGGGAAAAAATGAATAACTTCTGAAGACCTATTTAAACAAATAAAATACAAAATGATTTGCCTGAAGAAAGAATGATATTTTTGTTCCTATCACAATATAGCAGTAAGTCTTAGAATAGTACATGCTTAATAAATATTTGCTATTTGATTTTTTACTAAATTAAACATAAATATTAAAAAAGTAGTCACCACTGTTTGTGAATAAGTATTTTTCCAACTAAAACCTACTCACTGAAATGAAAGTCTCAGAACCTCTCATTTAGGCCCCATTTTTTGCACTCAATTAAAGAAATGGCCTGCTTTTAAAGGCAAGAGGCCAGGAAAAGGAGACTACTGAGAATTACATAAGGTTACTAATAATTCAGTTACATAAAATATTGGATAGGGCAGTGCAGTGAAGAAAAAAAATAATCCAACATGAAATAAAAAATATTTACGTCAATTGGAGACATTCCAAAAAGCATCCACCAAGGTTTGAACTACATTTAAACAAAACAGGCTTTAGGTTCAGGAAACAATCGACTTTGCAGCTGCAGTAACTGTTTTATGTTGCTTTGTTTTTGTTTGTTTTTCATTTATTTTTTGCCTTCTTGCACTTCTTAGAAAAAAAGGTGTCTCTGCAGTGCAATCCAAGGAGGGCGGGGAAGGGAAGAAAACTCAGACTTTTGTGTGTCTCAGTTCATGGAATTCAACTTAAACTCTTACTGCACTGGCCAAGAGAGAGGCCAGGAAAGGAAGATAAAAGAACTTTGAGCGTAGAGGAGAACTTGCACGACCTTAGAGATTCGGTACCCATTCCAGGGTTTATTAATGTGGGAACACCATTATTAATTTGGGAGCTTTGTCCACAGGATGAGCTGAACATTCTTAGGTTTGGCTTTTGACATACTCTGGGTTGTTTAGTGACTCCTCCTCTAAAATTAGGAAGAATAATCTGCATATTATTTAAAAAAAAACTTCTTTGAATCCTGCCAGGGTGCTAGGAAAGGCAAAGCGTCTCTGGGTTCTCCATCAGGACCCATGCCAGGTGAAATCTTTCAGCACCCAAGGACATTAACTCAAATGACATACCTCTTTTCCACAGGCTGCAGTTTTATTCCAAATAGTTATGATGTTTTGATTTTTAAGGGAATAAGTATGCATTTCTTTGCATACATTGGTTATTTTCTTTTCTTATTTTTTTCCCTTTCATTCCTATTTTTTTAAGCATGGTAATAATCTCAGCCTTTTCTCACCGGTATTGTATTGCAGTGTTGCAGCCAAATTTTACGGTTGCAGAAAGCATTAGCAAACCAAGCCAAAGAACACTCTGACTTTGATTTAATATGAAATTGTACATTGCATTTCCAACTATTTCCATCATTACAGTAATTATTTGGCATATTTCAGTTTTCACACTGACTGTAAAAGGCTTCTATTTTCCAGGAAAAAAAAAAAACTGTAGTGTGTCTGATATAAAGAGAACATTGCTCAAATCTAAAAGGGGCCAGTCAATCAATAGGATAGTCTCATATGACTCTCTGTTAGCTACATTCTTAAAAAATACTGAACTCTGCTACTTTTTTCTTATTCTTGTTTACTTCCTTCAAGAGTTTAAGCAACTTATATAAATAGTTTAGTTTTCTATTTTTATTATGATTCACTTTAATGTTATTTGAAGTAAAATTGTCCTCAACTTTCTTTCCAGTCTAAACTAGTCTGTTTAATATGTCTATGAGTATACATCATGTGAAGAAAATCATCATTATGAAATATTTTAGTGGGAAAAATAGGTTTATGGTTTCATAAATGGAAAAGAAAAGGAGATACTCTTTATCTGATAGTTAAACTTTCTAGTAAAAGTAAAGGAGAATTATAATAGGAAGGGGGATTATTTTAAAAACAAACAAAACATCATCACCTTCACTTTAGAAATTTATGAAATGCTATCAATCTACAACAAAATTTGTAGACTAAATTAGCTATTATGCTCAGAACATTAGCCTTGAAGAAGAAGCAGACCAAATAGTGCAAATGGAATTATCTAAGAGGAAATTATATAGTGATGTTAACAATCTCTCTTATTGTGCCAGAATTCTTTATGTCACCTTTTTCTGATAAACTATTTTTCTTGTTCTGTGACTCACTAGGCCATGATCAATGAATGGGTCAGTGACATATTTCAGAATCTCTATCCAGAAATAAATATCAAGAGCATGAACTGACCAAATATTCTGTCTTATACCATTAAAAATTGAGGACATAGTAATTTTGAGTGAAATTCTTAAAAGAAATAGAAAAGGAAAAGTACTAAGCCAGGGACTCACAAACACTAGGATCTGAGACTCAATAGCCATCACATAATCTTCATGTTTCCCCCATGTTACTATTGAAAACAAGAAGTATAATCTCTTTCTAAGATTTCAAATTTCATAATCAAACCAAATATATATATATATGTGTGTGTGTGTGTGTTGTATGTATTTGTTTGCATATATATGTGTATGTGTATTCTATTTTAGACCTTTATTCTGAAATCCTTAAATTACTTAGGGAAGAACTTTTAAATTTTGTATATATACATTCATCTAATAAACATTGGCAAAATTATATTATTGATAGACCCAATTATATTTACATTAATGACACTCGATCTGATTTGATACCATGAAAACAACTGGGGGTGGTCACACTAAAGCTAAGAACTAAATGTAGTCTTTGACCTGTTTATGTAAGGTCTGTGAACTAAGAATGTGTTTACATTAAAAAAAAAAAACAATTTAAAAATGTAAAAACCATTCATTATTGGGAACAAGACAAAAATAGACTGCCAACAATATGTGGCCAATAGACTATCATTTTCTAAAACCTGAAAAATGACCATAGACTACTGGGTTTAATCAAAACTTATATTTCAGAAACATTCTTCCATCTAAGCAGTCAAAATGTTGAAAGCTCAGTGGATTCAAGGAAGGTTACCTATATGAATTATTATTGCCAGACCTGTGTTGATGATATAACTCCTCTAAAACTTAACTGATGACTGAGGACAATGCTGAAGTGAAAAAATATTTTATTCCTGTGACCAAGGTAGTGATGATTATCTTAGGGAATGCCATAACTTTTTAAGTGGTCTGGTCCTTGAGTAGCATTGTATCACCAGGTTCATTATTATCCATTATATTTTGATAAAATGTCAGAATATGTGCTTCATTGGCATAGTATTCTTTTCTTTTTTCTTTACTCCAGATTATATATCATTATAATTTTTAATATTCATTTTCAACATTTTGCAATCCATGCTTTCTCTCTCCCTCCTGCCTTTCCCTATCCCCAAGAAGGCAGATAATATGAGATAGGTTGTACATATCTTATCACATAATACATATGTCTCTATTTGTCATCCTGCGAAACAAGACACATATTGCTGACACTAGAGTAAAATTCATGGAGGAAATAAAGTGAAGAATAATATATTTCAATCTGTACTCAGACACTGTCTGTTCCTTCTATGGTAGAGCTTTTGAGAATCCAGTTTTAGTCCAGTGCAATGAGTCATAAAAGTAGGATTTGGGTAGAGGATGTATATGCAAAGGATAAGAAACATGTCCTTGTTCCAATCTATTCTGCATACTAGAATAATTTCTCTAAACTCTGCTTTCCTTTGAAGCCAGAAATTCACAAGATGATGATAAGTGGTGAACTGATTTTTTTCACATGGCTTTAATAGACTCATTCTTTCTCTCCCCATATTTCCCTGTTCCCCACAAAAAAGCCCATTTATTTTACCACTTTTCTGGTGGTATTGTTTAGTTATGAATCATAAAATACTGTAATCTCTGTAGAATTAAAGGTATCACCCTGAGGCAATGGACAGGTGAATAGCATATCTCAAAGGCTTAAACATATTAAAAATGAGGAATTATGAAGTATTTAGGAATAAAAGTATAAAAGATGTCATCAGATAAAGATATGACCAGAAAAACAGATAGGCTAACTACCTAGAGACTGGGGGGATGACTAATTACAGACCAGGTACTCAACTAGTATTCACATGATGTGAAAAGCACAGAATAAAGGTTTTAGGATATTATATGGCTCCCCTGTGGTAAGTTTCAGAGAGGACCCAGACAAGAGTTAGACATGATATGCAAGGAGGATGGATTGCAGTCTCATTGTTACAGAAGTACTACTGAAATATTGGAGTATATGCCATTCCTCTAGAAAGAACTTAGAGTGTTTTCCTATTAGCTAAAATAATAATTTAACTCAAACTTTTAGGATTTGTTTTTTCATATGTTAAAGGGATTAGGCTATATAATATCTGTTTTTCTCTTAGACATTACATATCCATCATATCCAAAATCTTTTGCCTAACATTCAACACCTCTGATGATTATTTGCCTATAACTCAAACTTTTTTTTATTTGAAAAATTTTATTAATTTAATTAATTAATTTTAGAACCTTTTCCCATGTTCTTTCCCTTCCCTCAGCCTCCAATAGCCAATGAGCAATTCAATTGGGTTTTATATGTGCCATTGATCAAGACCTATTTCCCTATTTAGGCACAGTTGCTTCTACAGATATTTATAAAGATCAACCTCCTTGGCACATTGAGAATTGTACTAGATTTAGAATTAGTGGACCTGGGTTCATAATCTATATCTAACACTGTCATCTTGGGTGTAATAACTTTTCATTTTCCTCATATGTACAATGAGGATCTCTAACTTTCTATAGATACATACATATATATATACATACATAGAAATAATTTATGTTGTTTGCTTACAACCCAACCTCATTTATATCAGTGAGCACTGCCCTGAGAGATATTAAGCAAGAAACTGCAATTCTGAAAAGTAATTGGAATTTGCAAATAGAGTGGCTAAAATGTCCATGATCTTTGACCTTGAGATTCCACTGCTGAGCACATAATCCAGGAGGTCACTGCTATCGGTAAAGACTCCATATGCACCAAAATATTTCCATCAGCACTATCCATCTTATCTACAAATTAGAAATAAGTTAGATGCTATACAAGCTATGGTATATGATTATAATAGAATAATATTAATCCATAAATAATGGTGAACAAGGTAATTACAAAGAAAAGGAAAAACATACAATGATGCAAAGTGAAGTGAGCAGAACCAGCAGAATGTTAACAGCAATAAAGTATAATGATCAACTGTGAATGACTTAACTCTTATTAGCAATGCAAGGATCGAGGACGATTTCAACAGGGTAATGACGAAAGAGACTATCCACCATCATAGAAGGAACTGAAGAGGTCTGAATGCATATTGAAGTTGATGTTCAATTTATTTCCTCCTTGAATGTTTCTATCGTGTGATATGTGTCTTCTTTCATAACATGATAAACATGGAAATATGTATTGTGTAATAATCCATGTACAGTCTATAGAATATTACCTTGACTTTTGGGGGGAGGGGGAGGGATAAGAGGAAGAATGAGAACATGGATCATAAAGTATGAGAAAATGAATATTAACAATTGTATTGACATGTAGTCTAGAAGAAAATTACTCTTAAAAAAAGAAACAAATTAGATCCTGATTCATTAGGAAATAGTTTAATAAAATGTGAATGTAATAGAATATAACTCTTCTGTAGGAAATTACAATTTGTAAAAAGAGAGTCATAGGAAGACTTGCATGAAATGATTAAGAGTAAAGTAAGCAGTCAGAAAAAAATATATATATATGAACATATATTTATGTTCATATTCAAAATGATGTTAGCAATTTCTAGAGAGGTCTGTAGACACCAAGGATTGGATCTATCCAAGTGTGTACAATGTGGAGCATTTCAGTGTCCATCACCTGAAAAATCTAGAAAAGGCACCAGGACAGGAAATGCTGAGCCATAAAGTTTAGCAATGGGTATAAGAATGAGTGCCATCTGGTAGTTTAGTCACCTAATACCCAGTTCCTTATCACAAATCCAGGGCAGAAATAATCAGTCACAAGGAGAGACCTGGTTATTGAGCAAAGAACATATACTAGAAGCAAAATCACTTTGTTTGGGTTTATTTTTTTAAGAAGAACTTGTGTTCTTCTAAAACTCAATAATCCTTAAATTATCACTGCACATCCTATTTTTCAATTGAAAGTTTTGCTAGTATGGAGATCATATTCTCTTTTTAACAATGTTTGCTTTTCAATTTTTTTCTCTGACTATACTTTGCTTCTGTGTATTTGCTTTCCCTTTAGTTATTTTCTCTTTTTTCTATGGTGAGACTCGCAACCATGTGGTCTAATTTGTCAATTTTAACTATTTCTGTGTCACAAACTATAAATTCTGCTTTTACAACTCTTATTCCTCATATTATTGAGGAACACAACACTGTGGTTGCATGGTTTCTTGGATTTCCAGAGAGATCCTCTCTCACCAAGTATTGAATCATTTATTTTCTTTATCTTGCAATATTTATTTATAGATTGTGTGTAAAATTTATCTATAGGCCACCTTTCCCTCTGTTATTAATGTTATTAATTCATTGCTGGTTTATATCCTTTTTCTCACAGTCTTTAACTTAGTTTTCTACTTGAATATCCCCCCCCCCATTTATGTTCCACTATCATTCACTTTTAGACTGTTTTTCCCTTAAATTGATTTTTCCCTAGAGGCTAAACCAAAATTATCTCAGCTTCCTCCTTCCTATACAATTCATGTTTCATCAGCTTCACTTATTGCCCCAAGTGATTTTTGTGATGGACACAATTAGTCCATCTAAATGCTGGGCTTTTTCTCTAAGGCTTAGTGGAATGCTACTCAGCTATACAAGGTATTCTATCCCAACTCCCTCTGTTCCTTAGATCTGTGGACAGTGTTATATTGGACCACAAAGTGCTATAACACTACAGTTCCAGCCCAGACAAGTTCTTTCCCTTTTCATTTCCTGTAAGAGGCATGATGAGGAGAGGAGAAAATTGAGTTCCTTTGTAAGCCAATGGGTTGGTTTAAGAAGTCCTGCTAAAGTATAGTATGGGTGGAGGTGCTATACCAGAATGTTGGGGGTGAAGGATAAATCTTCATCAGATTGTTATTAATTGAGGCTTGTGCTTTCCTGGACCATGGAGGTAACTGAAACTGCTTCATCTCTTGCACATATTTCCTAAGAAGAGATCATGAGGAAAACAGAAAACATCTGGTGCTCTTTGATAGTCATGTCAAACTCAGCTGGTTTTGAACTTCAATACCTAGGAACATAGCACTGTATTGTAACAATTGAAATTCTCAAGACACAGTATTTCTTGATTTTCAGTTACTTTATTAACTGACCCTTCAAGAAAACCTAAGAAGGCTGGTAGACTCCCTCCACAATCCAAACAGGTACCATCAAGAGCAAGAGGGGCAAAAAAGAACAAATTCCTCTGCCGTAGGTCTTAGTCTTGCATACCCCTTGCGCTCTCATCAATCAGTCTCTCCCTGGTAATCTCAAGACATTTCTGATTGGTAAACAGACACTGAGGAGGACTTAGGGACTCCAGCTTCTCCCTCATTACTTTATAACAGGAAGATATAGGTCTTAAGGATGTCAATTCCTCACCATATGGCTGGAGCTCCATACTTTCCAACATGAGAGCTAGGGCTTGATTATTTGATTTAATTTTCCAAGTAGTCACTCAACCATGTCCTTCCTTAATCCTCTTGTCCTGAATAAAGATCTTAATAGATTAAGAGCCATGTTTAGAGACCAGAGGTTCTGGGTTCAAATGTGACTTCAGGCAGTTTCTACCTGTGTCAGTCTGTACAAGGCACTTAACCCCCATTGCTTACCCTTATCACTCTTCTGCCTTGAAATTAATACATAATTACATAATATAGATTCTTAGATGGAAAGTAAGGGTTTTAACAAAAAAAAAAGTCTTCACATAATTAGGGAGGTCCCAACCCAGTTTCTTAGACTGGGGGACTAAACAGTTTCAGCTTAGAATCAGGCAGTTCTTAAATGGGGGTGGCTGTGATTAGGGGTGGCTAAAGGGAAAGTTATTTCACAATTCAATATCAATTTTTACAGCAGATAGTAGTAGGCAATATTCATTAGTATCTGTGTCAGGAAAAAAGTGATCATTGATTGCTAGTCAACTTTCCAGTTATTTTCTCTCTCAACATAGGGACACTAGTCTTTCAATACCATCACTAGATTAAAAGGAAAAAAAATTTACAACTTTGTAGGACTTGCCCAGGTTGTATGTACCTACCACATGCTTTGAGAACAAGGGTCAACTTTGCATTATTGCATCGTATCATCAGAGTTGTGACAAGGAAATCACTTTAAAAGACTGATATATATTAATTTAAGGTCGCCAAGGAATTCAGCTATGTAATTCCTTAATGAAAACTCAAGTCAGCAGTCAACCTTTTATGGAGTTTAATTACAAACAGGAGGAAGAAAAGTATTAGAGAGAGAGAGAGAGAGAGAGAGAGAGAGAGAGAGAGAGAGAGAGAGAGAGAGAGAGAGAGAAAGAAGGGAATAGGACTTAAATACCCCCTCTGTTTAGGCTGGGCCAAAAGGCCCAAGCCCTTAGATAGCTGAGGCAAAGGAAAGAGATCAGTCCCTATCACTCACGTGACCAAAATGGAGAAACAGTCTCAGGGGCCTCCACCTCCAGCTTCCTTCAGAGCAAGCTTCTCAGAGCACAACCACTCAGAGCAAAAACTCTCCAACCACCCCTCAGTCCTCAGACCCTGCTATCTTTAAGAAAACCATCCAAGTTCCCTCCCCTCAGTTCTCACATCTACCAATCACTGTCCATGTCTTCCCTGTGCCAATGGTGACTCTAGCTTAACCCAGGACCGCCCAGAGGTCTGTGGCTTTGCACATGTCTGTTGAAGGTCATATTCTCAAATAATTAAATCCTGATCTTTTGCTGCAGCCCTTCCTAAATCCTGTTACTCTAAGTAGGGTGGAGATTGTATTTTCCAAGACCTGGTTCTGTCATTCCAAGTATCTCTATTGTATCAATTCTAAAATCAATCATGACTCAAAGAACTTCCTGTTCTATGCTTAAGCATAGGTCAAAGCCCTTTCCATTGTTCAGCAAAAGGTTTCTGTCCTAAAGTAATCTTAGGTAGGGAGGAGAAGGACCCTCCCTACCTAATGTTGGAAATGGGGAAATTTCCAACATTCATAAGTCTAAGAAATTTTAAGGTTTACAGAGTAGAACTTTTATGGGTGTTAGTTCAACTATATCCTGATTTTAATATTCTGGAGGGTTTTTGTTTGTATTTTTATAATATTTATATTTCCATATTGGTAATTGTTGTAAAAGGAAAAATAAAACCACAAGTACTTTGATGTGAAGGTCAGTTCTTCCTATGGAAGTGGATAGCATTCCCAATCATAAGACTTATAAGATTGTCCAAGATCATTGTATTGCTGAGAATAGCTAAGTTCTCACAGATAATGATTGTATAATATTGCTGTTATTGTCTACAATGTTCTCCTAGTTCTGCCTGTTTTGCTCTTTATTAGTTCCTGTAGGTCTTTCCAGCATTTACTGAAATTATTTTGCTTATCATTGTTTATTACACAATAGTGTTCCATCATCAACATGTACCACAATTTGTTCACCCATTTCCCAATTGATGGATATCCCCACAATTTTGAAGGATGGTTCTGAAGGATCTATGATAAAAAATGCAATCCACCTCCAGAAAAAGAACTATTTGAATCAAAATGCAAATCAAAGCATATTATTTTTCACTTTAGTTTATTTGTGTTTTTATATTGAGATTTTGGTTTTATTTGAATATTTACTTACCACAGTGATGAATATCAAAGTATGTTTTGCATAGTAATACATATATAACTCAGATCAAATTGTTTATCATTACCAGCAAATGTAGGGAGGGGATGGAGAGAAATAATTTGGATCTCATGCTTTTGTGAAAAGTAGGTTGAAAAGTATTCTTACATGCAATTGGAAAATTAAATTTTTTTTTAAAAAAGAAACTAAATAGGCTATCTGCCTCTATATAAGGAATTTATAGAACCTGAATGCAGATTGAAGCATGCCATCCTTCACTTTTTTCTTCTATGAATTTTTATCTAATATAAATAATGTCCTCTTTCACAATATAACGAACATGAAATATGTATTGTATGATAACAATGTACAACCAAAATCATGTTACCTGCCTTTTTAGGGAAAGGCATAGGGGTGGAAGGGAATAAGAGAACATGGATTGCAAAATGTCAGAAATATTTATTAAAAACTATATTGACAAAAATCTGGAAAAAAAACATTTTTTTTAAAAAGGACACACATGATAATTTCTTGATATAGTTAAAACATATTTTTCTTACAATATTTATATGGGGAAATGGTTGCCTGGTAGAGTAGATGAAGAAATAATCTTAGATTCAGAAAAAATTTGGGTTGACACCTTGCTTGTTGTGGAAAAATCACCTAGTTTGGAGAAAGGCAACTTGGGTTCTAATCAGTCTCTGATGTTTATTGCCTCTCTGACCATGAACATGCCTTGAGCTCCTTGGGTCTCTGTCTCCTCATTTGCAAAATGAAAGGAATGGATTAGATGGTATCAGAGGCCTCTTTTAACACTAATCTTAGAATTCTAATACACTAGATAAGTCATTTTATCTCTTATCATCTATCTCTAAAATGACAAACTAGAAGGGATTGTCAATGCTTCATCTGGAGTTCAAGTTGCCACTGGAGGATATTGTTGCAATGAGAAAATGGAAGATCCAAAATAAAAAAAAAAAAACAAGAATCAACCATGTTGTCATCTTTTTTTGTCAGTGTACCAAAGTATCTACTCTGAGTATGACAAAGTGATTGTTCATTTGTTCATTGCACCAGGAAGAGATATGGACTTTCAGTAAGGTGGGCAGAGATCTGCTTGTGTGTGTGTGTGTGTGTTTCTGTGTGTGTGTGTGTGTGTGTGTAGGTGTCTGTGTTATGGTAATGGGCATACAAACAATAGCTGAATTCCTTGTCTTCTGATTAGTTGATGGGAGACTGACACTTCTCTAAAGATGACCTTCTAAGTCCTGGAAAGACAATAGGAAATATTCCAATATAAATAAAAATCTCTATTTACTTGGGGAGAAAATGTTCCAGGTGTTTGCTCATTGAGCTAAATACTTGGTGTTCTCTTCTACCTGGAACAACCAGGGGTCTTGTCTTAGCAATGCTTCCATTAGCTATCCCTGGATTTGCTTTTTGGCAGCCACGATGACTGTGACCATGCAAAGGGATTTGAGTCAGTTTTCAGCAGCTGTGGAAAATTACAGCCTGAAAAGTTGCCGAAGAAAGAGAAAGGAGCCTTCCAAGTAGACACACACACATACACACACACACACACACACACACACACACACACACACACACACACACTCACACACTGCAAAACACTGGCCCTCAATTGCCCTTTTCTCTCAGCTTTTTCGTCTTCCATTTTTTATGTAGGATTCAAGGTGAACTGGGGCTGTGGAAGTCATTTTGGGAACAAATAATCTCTTTGATATCCCTATGAGGTAAATTAAAGAATGTCAGACCATTAAAAGCAATAATGTATCTAGCAATTATTCTGATTTTTTCCCTAAAGTTTGGAGAGCCTGAAAAACAAGAATTTTTTTTCTTTAAGTTTAACCCAATGAATACTTAGTTATGTCTAATATATTTGAAATGCTCATTATAGGGTGGTTTAATAACAATGTTTTAAAGAGAACTGACTTAAAATTTAAGAACTGGGCTATATGATGTGACTTGTGATATAGTACATAAACACACACATACATACATTTAAATAGGACTATCACAATAAGTGAGTTTGATACCTTTGGGTTAACATTACTGTCTCCAGGAATAATCTTTTTAAATGAAATGTTTATGATCCATGAAGTGCAATAAATTAAGTCATAACTATTTTGGCAAGAACTTGCCAATCACAGATTAGGGAGTCAATTATATGCAAAGGAATTATTGGTTAATTTTGATAATGAAGATTAGCCAGTAAAAACTCAAAAGAGGAGAAGAAGAGGCAGAAAAAAAAAGGAAAAGAGGGTGTGGGAGGGAGGGAAGAGGGGAGGAGGAAGAAAGACAGAGATAGATTGAGAAAGTATATATGCAAGTATATACATCTAGAATCTGGAAGGCAGGGAGGTAGGAGTTGGGGAAAAGATAAGGGAAAATCTTTGGTGTCTGGAGTTGACTTTAGAAACAGATTGGGGACAGCATTGAATGAGAAATAAAGGAATGCTATAAACAATAAACCATAAACATAATTTCTTTTTCCATTTGGAGAAATTATGATGTGGATCAAGTAGCATTGATCCCATTAATTTAAGAGGTACAAGGGACCTCCACAGGAACTAGTCATGGAAAAATTATTCCCTTGGACTTGTAATTACTGAATTATTAGCATTGGTACTTAAGAAAGTGTGTCTTTTCTTCCAAAGGACTCATGATGAAAAAGGGTATCTACCACCCTAAAAAGGACTGTCAGAATGCAGATTGAAACATGCCATTCTTCACTTTATTCCTTCCTTGAAGTTTTCTCTAGTTTAAGCAATATGTATCTTATTTCACAACATAATAAACAGAGAATTCTTTGTTATATGATAATATATGTTCCATTTGTATCATATGACCTATTTTCTTGGAGAGGGAGGAATGGTAAGAAAAACTGGAAAAAAAAAAGGATGAGATATTTTTAGACATAGCTAATGTGAGAATTTGTTTCTGTTGGATAAGTATATTTTTTATAATTACTATATATTTATAACAATATATTATGTTATACATAAAAATAAGTATTTTCCTGAGGTATTTTCTTTTGGAAGAGAACAATGCTCTGAGTTGAGGAAAAGTGCCCAAGGGGGAAATTCTATGAGGTGCCAACTTCTGCAAATCTCAGTTTCTCTCATCTATAAAATGGGGAGTATTAATGCCTGTACTATCTACCTCATAGAGTTGTTGGAGAGGAAAGCTCTTTTTTTTTTCTTAAACTTTGAAGTACTATAATAATGTGAGTTATTAATTGTTGATTTCCCAGTGGGAAAGGTATTCTGAGGACACCAAACTCTTCTCAGCAGGACCGCATTCAGACAAGGTGGGCAGCCACTTAGCTTCCTTGTAAAAGAGGCCCTGCTGACATAGAAGGGGACATGACAGATCTACTGGAAATGTAAAAGCAGAAGGAGAAGCCTTTTCTTCTACCTAATTCAGTCACCCTCCATGACTCAGCCTCAGTGGGAGAACAAAAACCTGGTTCACCTCTCTCTCCCCATCAGTGGAATCTGGGACCCAAATAGAAGGACGAGGCATGATGCCAAAACCTCTGTGGCTGGGGTGTGAGGAACTGATGATGGGGAAGAAGTAACTTACAAAAAATTCAGCAGAGAAAGTAATTTTTAATCCATTCCAAAGTTTTTCTTAAAAATACCAAAAAATATAAGAAATGGGGAAGAGTCATACAATAATAATGGAGTACTCATTGGTTGAAGACCAACATTTGACATTTACATACCATTAATGATTTTGGTAAGAGCTGAGTCCAAAGACTGAGTGGTGTTCTAGGAGGAAAAAGGGTAAACAATTGCTTGAGAGTCCTTTTCAGCTACATTTCTGGCAGGTTTTAAACTTTTCTATCATGTTCAGTCTTGCCAGAAATGTGTGTTTTTTCTAAGCCAACTCCTGTTCCATTTTGGCCTCTAAGCCCCTGAGGTGCACACTTGAAGCTGGGGAAGGAGATTTCAATAGGCCAAAGGTTTTATGAATACATAAAATAAACCTGGCCCACACTGATACATAATTCATTTTTTTTTTGCAAGGTGTCACTGTTTTCAAATGAGTATAGAAGGCAAAAAAAAAAAAATCCAAACTGGCAGGACATGAAAACAGGGCTGTTGAATCATTCACAAAACTCAATGTAACAAAAGGTGTAATTAGAGGGTTACGTCAAGTATCATTCACTTGTTCTAATATTCCCAATTAAACCAAAAGGCATGAGAAGAGGCCAAAGCACAGAGAGCCTTTCCTGGTTTATTGGGGGTAGGGTGATGTACCTATCTTTCTCATCTCAGGAGAGAGTGACAATTTCATGATAACTCTATATCTCCGAGTTACCTTTTTCATTAATGTTAGGAGATTTTATTTTATTTTCTTCATATGACCCAGGCACTCTTACATAACAGTTCTTCTGTATGAATGCTAATTGGCTGGCTTGGCAGAGGAATTCCTAGTTAAAAGATTTGCCATTTAATCCCAAACTGTCTTTTGATTTCTAGAGAATGATTAAATGAAAATTCAGTCCTGGTTCAGTATCACAGAAGCCCATGCTAGCTCCCCCATTGAATTTCCATGGCTCAAGCATCCTGCTGTGGAATTCAGGCTGAGTTTTTATTGAATTGAGTCCTCCATAGTCAAACTCAAAATAACCTCCAGCACACTGATAAAAATAATGACCCTTTTGCAGTTGTAAAAACTTGAAACTATTCCTTGAATGTTAACTAATACCAAAAAGCTGTTGCCGCAAATGAAATGTAGGAGAGTGAGCCAAGAAATCCTAAAAATTACATTCAGTTCAGCCATTTGGTTTTGTTATAAAATTATGAACATTTTTTCTTCAAAGTTGAGAAATCAATAATCTAGATTCTACTCTATGGTCCATATACCTGGAGAATAATGGAAGTGGTAAGTGGAATGGGCCTCTGGTCACATGAAATCCATCCTTTACTATTTCCCATTTAATTATGCTAATAGTAACTGCAATATTAACATTATTTCACAATTGGAAAATAAAAGATGTGAACGAAGGGTAAATGTTAGAAAATGCTGATAACTTGCAGCATCTGACACCCATTCCCCAAAACCCCCAACATTATAAATACATCCAGGTAAAAAAAAAATGACTCAATTCTCTCATCTTGCTGATATCCTCTTACAAGCCAGGAAGCCTTTTGCTTGCAGCCAGTTTAATAGGCAGTGGGAAATAGCCCTATTAGCTAAGTTTATTTATGCTGACAAAAAGAAAACCATGAAAAATCCAAGTTCTAAAATGTAATTTATTCCTGATAAGTAGTAAATCAGCAGGATTTCACTGCCCAAGTGGGGACATGCCATTAAACAATAGCTGATACATAATGAGGCTCGTAAATGTTCACCGTGCGTTGGAGCTGTTATTTATACATGAGCTCATTCGACAAACTCTCCTGCTGGCATGGTCATGATAACCTGATGTCCCGACCACGTTATAAAATAGAAGCAGAGAATCATAACTTACTGCATGTAGCTAAAGGGTAAATTGGGACTATTTTTGCCTTGTCTTCCATTTTCCAGGTTACTCTAATGGTTCACCCACTTCCAACGCCCTTCTCAACATGCAGGTGGATCACTTTCCCTTCTGAACCCTCAGTTTCCTCATCTATAGGGAACTGTAAAAGAATCTTTTCTGACTTATCCACAAAACTTTTCTTTTATTTATATTTTGTCAAGGCAGCAATTCCTCACGAGGTGTTATTTAATACTCGGTTGGCCAAATTTTTCAAAGTTGAAATGGAAAGTAATGATAATATTGGAGGTTTATAGGACACATATCCCATCCTGCTCTACCTTGGAGTCATATTGCAGCATTTAGAGCAAACAACAATAATGATGGTTAACATCTGGATAGTACTTTTAGGTTTGCAAAACACTTGGCAAATTTTATCTCATTTGATCCTCTCAACCCTGGGAGGTCCTTGTTCCAGATAGGATTATCCCCTTGTTAGAGATGAAAAAAGTGAAGTTAAGCAGCATGCTCATGGCTACCTAATCAGAGTCAGAAGTAGCATTCCAATTCTAGTCTCTTCTGACTTATAATGAAGCTCTCCTGACTAGGAGGCCAACCTACCTGCAACCACAAATCTATTCTGCATAGGGCAAATCAACAAATATGTACACTGCCTATTTGTGAGGAATTGGGCTAAAAACTGAGAAAAGAAGCCATTTATTCTCTGCAGAAGGGATTTTATATTGTAACCTTAGATATTCAGTTTTGTTGACATCAGGAAGAATAGCAACCACTAAATTATGACTATGGATGCATGTCTGTGATTTGAACAAAGAGAAATGTTAAAACAGTCCAGTGTAATGGAGAAACTATTATATATATATATGAATATGTCTATAATTATGCAGGTGAGAGTATATATATTATATATTATATATATGCAAATGTGTGTATATATGTGTATATATATATATATATAAGTATATATGCACAAATATGGGTATACATATATACATGATGAGATGATGAGAGGGGGAGAGAAAGAGAATGCCAGAGAGAGTGTAATGAAGGAAATAGAAAGCAAATCTAATTAGGTAAGTTACTCCTTAACTCAAAAAGGGCCAAAATATTGGCCCACAATATCCAATATTTAAAATTAGGATATATTAGGTTGCATTGCATTCCATATATATATATATATATATATATATATATATATATATATACATACACATGTATATATGCATGTAGTAGACCCATATGTATCCATACATGCATATATGTATATATAGACATATACACATTTGCATGATTTCTATGATATGCATTCATAAAAGAGGAACTTAACATAGAGAAATGTAACTAAAATATTAAGAAAGTAATTTTTGTTCAAGATCTATGCTATCTATCTAGTCTGGCCATAGGTAGTTTAAATATCATGTGATAGAAATATTTGATTCATTTTATTCTCAGTAAACCATCTATACCTTTTACTGAGATAAAGGTACCTAATTTCCTTATTTCCCCAACTCCAGATTTTCCTTGAGGTATTCTCCTCTTTGTATTTCACAGAGATCTGACAATCATAAATACTCTAAGAATCTGTACATTTCCTTATTGTGGGAAACTCTTGGTGGGTGAAATCCTTTCACCAATAGAAAATGCAACACATTGAAGACATAGGAAATAAGAACTAGTCAGTATTTGCTGCTAATGGGCAAAGTTAATGGGATTAACTGTGATTAAATGATTTAATCTGGATCATAAAGCGAATTAATTGTCATTTAATATGAACCCAGTTCTTCAGGATTCTGAGCCCAATACTTTATCCTTCATTTCCTATTCCCTTTCTTTTTTTGCTCTTCTCAAAGTGAAAGGATAAAAGGGTTAATTTAAGAGCTTATAGAGCTCAGTGGATAGAGCTCTGGCATGAAGTTAGAAAGATCTGAGTTCAAGTATGATCCGAGACACCAACTGTGTCACTCTGGGCAAGTCTCTTAACCTCTATTTGCCTTGGTTCTATAACTATAAAATAGGGACACACTCGAAAAGGAAATGGCAAGCTTCTCCAACATCTTTGCTAGGAAAACTCCAGGGACAAGATAATGGGGTCACATAGTCAGACATGACTGACAGATATAACAAGAACCCTTAAAATGTTATAGAAGCAGAAGGAGGGGAAAAAAAGACTTGCAAATATACTGAGAGCACTAAGATATTTGCCTATCCCATCACTTCATTCAGTTTCCCATTTGTGTAACTAAGAAAATAATGTATAGCTGAAAAAAATATTTATATCATAAAGCATGGAGTTAAGAAGCCCAAGATGGAACAAAAAAAGAGTAGAAAAAGTCCCCTTGAGAAGAGAGCTGTGACAACCACCAAAAATAAAGTTTCAAGACATTATTTTCTCTTCCTCTTGTGTCAGAAAAGATTATCAATGGGTAGAGAATGCTATAGAGACCCTTACTGAATAGCTTGAACAATTGGTGACTACAGGTCCATGAGACAAAGAAAAGACAATAAGTCAGAAAGAAGAGACAGAGAGAGAAAGAGAGACTGACACATGCCACTCATATCTTCCAAGGAGTAGAACTTGTGAGTGGAAAAATGCACTTTTGGGAAAGTGCTGCTATAAGAAAAATACACATAATTAGTGTTAGGTATTTGACTACTGCATTAGGTCAAGATTCTTCTCCTCAGTTCTCAGTGTCAGGCTCTTTCTTTTCCTAAAAGACAAGGAAGTTGTCCCAGGGCCTGGATTAGTACAAGAGACCAAGACTCAAGCTCTTCTTTCCTTTTGACACAGCTTCCTAGTGACCTTAGGTCACACTCATTTGGCTTCCTGGTCACCTAAGGGGATAAAAAGGCCCACCCAGATGGAGTCTGGGCCTTTCAGACCAGACTCAAAGCCTGGAGAGTGACCACACCCTGCCATAGTAGCCAAAAGATTTTCTATATGGAGCCAAGTACTGTATCCTTATTGAGTATACTTGCTATGTTAAAACTAAGTAAAGATTTTGTTAACTGTTGAATGACCTCAGAGAGTTTCATTTCAATAATGGATCAAAAGTGTTAGGTGACTAGTTTATCAGGCAAGTATAATTAGATGTTTAACAGTCAAGTTTTTATCTTTATATTTATTCTGTATTAGAATACTTTATACTACATAAAGTACTTCTTGTGTGCCCTCATAGAAGGTAACCTCCCTGCTGTCAAGGACTATTTTATCTTCTGACTTTGTATTCCCAGCCGCCCAGCACAGTGTTTGGTCATTAAGGTAGCTTAAAAAATTCTTAAGTGATTGATTCTAAGTGACTTTGGAGATTTACATAATGCTTTGAAATCAATGGGTGCCATTGCACAGTTTCAATTTAATTTCTTGCCCTTCCTCTTTTTAATAAAACTTTCCTCTGTCTCAAATTCATAGAAGTGATCAAGAAAATCAATCCTTTATGGAACTCTGCACCTTTCTTAGAGGCAAATATGTGCTTGGTTATTTGCTAACATTTGCCTTGTTGGAATAACACTATAATTCTCTATTGGTTCCCCAGGTCGAGGGGGTTGTATACTTACTTGATGATAATGATGAAGAGTGCCAAGTCCCATGTTTGAGTTAATATGATTTTCCCTTTTCAAAAAATCAAGCGTTTATCTAATCACTGCAATATGACATCATGAACCATGTGGATAGATATGGAAAATTGGTCTCAACATGCTATGGAGTAGCATGCATATATATTTACAAAGATTCCTGGGTGTAGATTAAAAGTCAAGAGAATGAGAAAACTTCCCAATATATACCTGGAGCCTTTGGGGTCATGAGAGAATATCCAATACAAAGATTACACATGAAACTGTCTCCCAAGAGGTTAGCCTTAAAATACTATGACTTCCTCTCTTCTAGGGGACTTAATGTGTGTCTCATACTTTGCTACAATGGGAACAAGACTCTATATTTTAGATTATTAATTAATTCTAACTTTTGGAGACTGAATTCCATATCTGTCCTCCTAGTAGTTCTTGTGTGTTTGATTAGCAGTAAGGGACAGGGAGTGAGGGCACCATTAATACTGCTCACTTCTGCTTTGGACTACTGCAGTCTGTTCAGCTCAGCTTCTATCTCTTTCCTTATACAGACTCGGCACACACTGAGTTTCTGGGCTCCTGGCTGTACTATCCAGGCTGGGTGTTGTATATGGAAGTCAGCATATATTAGGGGAGGGATGGAAAAGAGAAGGAGATCAAGGAAGGAAAATAAGATCATAGAAAAGGCCCCACAGTATGTTGCCATCTCACCTCCCTGCACACTTGCCATTCCTACAGAGTAAAAAGGTACCCTGGAAATGGGTTTGGGAACTTAATTAAGGGATGCTAGGAGCACGAGACTCTCATGAGCTTCCTGTAAATACAAAAATAAATTAGGTCCCTATGGGGAAAATACCCAGAGAGTCTTCCAGAAGGATAATCTGGTCTTGAGATAACAACAACTAACATGCCCTTGCATTCTTTCCAGAGTGAGAAATGTTTCTGTAAATGAGGGTCTTACCCGATATGAAGTGAACAACTCATGCTCATGGGCAAAATCCTTACTCATATAAGAGGCAGATTTTAAGAACTGCCTGAAAATGAATCCAAAACAAGGGGATCCTCCCTAGGAATAAGTAAGTTTTGGCTGATCTCTCTCTGCACTCTGCCTAACGTCATGCATTGTTTCCAAAATATCCCTAACTCCCAACATGGGAAACTTGCCCCTGTGAGTGAAGCTTCTGATGTTGATTTGCATGTCTAAATGGAAAATCTAGATTGCTCTGACCTCAGCAAAAGTCTCATCCTTCCACCTGAATTCACTGGCTTCTAATGCAGAATAAAAAGAAGGCATGAAAAATATTTGTATATATTTAGGAGCATAAGCAAGACTGATTTCTCAAAACCCTTTTCCCAGACTCATTTGTTGGTTCTGGGAAGCAAAAAAATAACAGCTCATTTCCTGTCTCTTCTCTTTCTTTCCTCCCTCCTTCCTTCTCTCTCTCCCTCCTTGGCTTTGGGAAATAATAACACCATTTGAATTTTATATTCATTTCTATGCATGTTGGCAGGTATAGTCATAGTTTGTAAGAATTATCTAGGCTATAGATAGCTGCAGGAAGATAGATTTAAACCCCTCCTCTGGATACTTACTAGCTATGTAATTTCACCCCCTCTCTTTGTGTGTAAAGAGAGAAGGGTCAATATATATATATAAGGGTGAGAGAGACAGAGAGACAGAGAGGAAGGAAGAGAGAGAGAGAGAGAGAGAGAGAGAGAGAGAGAGAGAGAGAGAGAGAGAGAGAGAGAGAGAGAGAGAGAGAGAGAGAGCCATCATTTACTAAATGGAATTTCCTGTCCTCGTGGAGTTTATAGTCCAAAAATGGGTATATTATCCAAGAATACACAGCAAAAAGGGAAGAGATTTGAAAAATACAATAAAATAAATGTGTTTATACATATATGTACATGTATATATGATACATGTGAATATGAAATGCTTATTTATGCATATGTAATACATGATAGGGATAGATAGATAGATAAGCATCTTTGTCCCATATAAAACAGAAATCACCTAAAACATCCAGCAAAATCCTGTTTCTGGGACAGGTTGGGAGCAAGGTCATTCTGTGAAAAAGAAATTTTCTGAAAAAAAAAAAACAGAAACAAGAAAATATATCTTAGGACAATGCCATAGAAGCAAAGGAGCAACTGAATGAGGCCAAAATGTCCTCTCTGGAATAAACACTGACTGTACAAGTGAAAAAGCAAACAAAAAAGGCAAAGGGGAGGGTACTGGGTTGGGGGAGAGGAGATCAGTCACTTAGGAAGAAGGAATATAAGTGAGGGGAGAGATACACTGAATGGAAGAATGAATCAAATTCAAAACTTGTTCCTAGAGGCAGTATTGAATGGGGAATAGGGTGCTGCAGGAAGAGAGATTTAAATCCTTCCTTTGGATACTTACTAGGCTATGTAACTTTGACCAAATTGCTAAATTTCTCTGAGACTCATTCTACTCATCTGCAAAATGAGTGTTTTCCTTGACTTCCAATGTCTCTTCTAAGTGGAAATCTACAACTCTATGATAGTAGGGGCATAGGGGGCATAGGAAGAGACATATGCAGAAAAAGAGGTCTGAGTAGATTAATTCATTATAGATCACTTTTGAAAACAAAGAAATATATTTTTATTTTATTAAGCAATAGTGAGGAATTTTACAGTATTTTTTCCTTCGGGGGTGGGGGGTGTGGTATTTCCTAGTTTTTGACTACTGTAAATAGAATTCAGACTACTAATGGGGGCCAAGATTAGATGACTGTGAAGGGTTCTTCCATTGCTAAGATGACATGATTCCTATTAATTAAGAAATTGAACTAATGAATAATGGAAGGACATGCCATTAAAATACATTTTAAGTAGTATGAAGTTATTGAGGCATTAGAAGTTGCTCACTCTGTTTGACCATCAGATTTGAATCCAGAGATTTGTTCAATCATTTATTAATAGTTTATTTTTATAAATTATTATTTAATTTATTAATAATAAAAATAACCATTTTATTAATGATAAAATGACATTCTAATCACATTGGAATTTTAAGTATTTAAAGAACAAATAATAAATGTTGGCCTAGATTTCATGATTAAACACACTGCAAGATATTATTTTTTAATTGTGATTACTAAAAGTCTTAGGTGATCAAGTGAAAAATATATGACTAATATACCATAGATTACTATTGACCAGTTTTGCTGGAGAAATTGGTCATTGATCATTGGGTCACAACCATGATACATTGACATTTTGATGGAAGCACAGTTGATAGTAATTCTTTCATGGTTTTAAATAATGTGCCATCTAACGGGGTGGAAAGTGGGCCTGAATACAGTTTCTTATTCCTACTTCCAGTGGTAATTATCTTTGAAATTAGATACATAGAAAGATAGGTGCATATTAAACACATATTGAATAAATGAGTGAAATACTATAATAGTTTCTCTAAATTTAAGGACTTCATGAGAATGTAACAGAATTGTTAAATTATCTATTTGTCTTACAAATAGATGAAAGTCCCAGGAAAATAAAATATCACAGGATAATTGAATATCAAAGTTTAAGAGGACAACATCTTCTATGTGCCAAACATTATTCTAAATACTTTACTAATATTATTTCATTTGGTCCTTAGAATTAATGAGTAATGCATGGTCACAAAGCTAGTAAGTGTCTGAGCCTAGATTTGAATTCAGGTCTTCATGATTCCAGGTCCAGCTCTTTCTCCATTTTACCACCATGCTGCTTCAACTAATTCACAGAAATGCACAAAGCATTATTTGACATTTTATTGAAGATGTTCAATGGAAGAGTGAAGACATGCCTTTATATATACATATGTACATTTAAATTTTGAAAACCTCTAATTTTAAGGAATTATTTTTTTAGAAATCCTAAATTTCTCTCTTTGTAAATTCTACCCATTTCTTCTGGTTCTACCTCCTGAAGTGAAGTAGAACAAATCAAATCTATCTACAAGGCCCTCAGTCAAATCCTTGAAAATTCTCAGGTTCACTGCCCACCCATGATCTCCTCTGTAACAACCGTAGCCAGGAGGTATCTCACCAGAATTCAAACTCAAGTCTCTCAACTCTATCTAGTATGCTTTAATTATAGCCAAAATTACAGCATCCCCACATCCTAGTATTTACTTAGTTTGGAATAAACAATCAGTTGAAAGTCAATGTTTTTATAACCAAAATTTATTTATTTGGGTGCTCTGAAAAGCTACATTGTTCTTGGCTCTGGTTCCCATATTTAAGAGCTTCTGTTCATCTATTCTCTCAGTTCAGAAAGTCCAAAACACATCTACCTCATGGGTTAATCTTATTCTTGACCTATTAAAGGCTGTAGCTTATTCATTGAGAAAAAAAATGTTTGTTTCTGGGATGGTATATAGCAAGAGCTAAAATCTAAAGTGGTCAGGCTCAAGAAATTGCGTGTATAAATGCGACCTGGAAAGTTATCCATTGGAGCCACTAATTTTACAGTTCCTCTTTCTCTTTTCCAGTGTAGCATATGCTACACAAAATCATTAATTACTGGGAAATAGAGATTGAACCTTGTTGGGTTAAATTAGCATTGTTATAAAAGTATAAGTGATCAAGTAACTATCTCTCCTCATCTTAAACAATATTTCTGAAGCTAAGGATTCTCAAAAAGATATAGAATTTTTATGGCTCTGTCACTTGGGAGAACTTTGCAAGATTCTGAAGGAATTCCATCCATTCCTGTTCTTTTAACCTCTGAGTTACAGAAGTTTCCTAGAATCCTTGAAGGTTAGCACCGCATTCCCCTATTACCCTAAGTCTCAAAGTAGTATCATAGAATTTTAGAGCTGAATCAGATGTTAAATTTCATTTAAGTTCAACCCGCACACTTTACAGATAAGGAAAGTGAGACCCAAACCAAGGAAATAAAATGACTTATCAAAGGTCACACAAGTAATAAATACAATCACTTGGATTCTAAACTATGTCTTCTGACTTCTAAGTACTCTGCTTTGCCCAATGTGCCATAAGAAGTAACAGACCAGCCTTAATTCTGTATGTCCAATAGCCCCTCCCCCAAATTAACTTTTTTATTTTCTATTCATAGATGTGGCTTCTTTAGGTAGTTCTTCCATTATTTGTTAAAGAGTATTTGACAAATCCATTTTCTGCAGTTTGTCATAATAAATTGTTTATTTCTAGTTTAGACCCAATAGCTGCCATGAAGTAGCCATCAAAGAGAAATGGATAGATTGCCACTTGAGTATGTGAGGCTGCATCTTGAAAAGACATAAAAGGCTCAGGGAAGCTTGGGAGTAAAAACTTTCTTCCTCAAAGGCCATTTTTTTAGAGAAAGAAGAAAAACTTTAGTTGAAACATTGCTGCCTTCTAATGAGCTACATTCTTAGAGTTACAAGAGGAAGGCAACTCTAGTTGGGCCTTAGTACAGAAAGAGGTTCTGATTCCTTCTGGGAATTGGATACAATGTTCAATAGGCTATGAGTTTGATAGCAATAGGAGCTGTGAGGACTGTAACAAAGCCAATTTACTGAAGAGCTTTAATTTCAAAAGTTATATACTGCATTTGGGAGCAAAAAAATTATTGAATTTTTTTGATCCACATGTTTAGAATTCCTCATTTTAATTTAGTTCCTAGGTACCCTCAAATATGTCCCAATTCTTGTTCTTTAAATATTTAGAATGAGAAGAAATCCATTTTTATTCAAACTGAATTATTCAATATTCAGATAATATATTATCTGAAAAATGAATGCAAAGACTTGTTCATTATTTGGAATTTCTGAAATATGAGAACAGAAGTAGATCATCCCAGGAAATGCTGAGTGTATATATTCCAGCTAATGTCCTTGTTAGGGAAATGTGTTTTATTTGAAAGTCATTGCCAAGAGAATTTGAGATTTTTAACAGGAAATTCAGGAAGCCTGAGGCTTCGGGATGCTGTTTGAATAACAGGAAAGGGACTGAGTACGTTGTGGTCAATTGGTGATAGTATGGAATAAGTGGAAAGTGTTGGATATGAAATTAAGAGAAACTTGAGTTTGCATCCTGGCTCTAACATTTACTAAATGTATGGTCCTGGGCAAGTCACTTAACTTATTTGTGTCTCAGCAATTTACTCATACTTGAAATGGAGATGAAAATAATTGGCAGGGAGTCCTCATAGCACTGCTTTAAAAAAAAAAAAAAGGTGCTTTACACAGACACACATACACCTTTGTCAATGTATTTAAATGTGAGCTGATCTTAGCACAATGTTTGACACATGATTGATGATTAACAAACATTTATTGAATGAAATTGACCTTTCTGTATCTTAATGATTCCCTTTAGGACACCAGAGTTCAAGTTCTACCTCTGATGCATACTTGCTGAGTTGTCCTAGGTATAAGGCTTTTATTTTTACATAGGTAAATTGTTTTTCTGATGATTGTTCAGTTGTTTTCAGTCATGTCCAACTCTTTTGGACCAAAATTTGGGGTTTTCTTGGGAAAGATACTAAAGTGGTTTGTCATTTCCTTCTGGGGGTCATTTCAAAGATGAAGAAACAAAGGCAAACAGGGTTAAGGGAATTGCCCAGGGTCACACAGATTGTAAAGTCTGAGGCCAAATCTGAATTTGGAAAGATGAGTCTTTCTAACTCCAGGCCCATTACTCTATCTGCTGTACCATTTAGTTGCCCCAACATAAATCACTTAATTAGAAGGCACATTAAATAAAAGAGAAAATAGATTCAGATAGCACGGTACCAGACAGCAGAAGTAACGATATTGGGTGGATACTGTAGATTTCCGTTGATTATGAGGGGAAATAAAACCCCTTTCTAATATTCCACAGTGGAACGGGATGCTGTAGTATGTCCCATTTCACTAGAGACCTTGGAGAGGAAGGACAGATGACCTATAACTGAGAGGCTTCAGGGAAGATTCCTGTTTAGAAAGAGGTTAGTCTAAGTGACCTCTAGGGTCCTTCTAGTTCTGAGATTCTCTGATTTTATTTATTTCATGGCATACCAAAGTGCATACTGCACTGACTACTCAAGACTTCTGCTAGTCTGTCTTTGTGAATGGTCACTAATTAGCGGAAAATTTTCAAGTAAATATTTAAGTTGATTATTCTTATCTTGCTGGTGCATTAGATTGTAAAAAGGGCTGGCTGCCAAAGCAATAGTTTCAGTGAGGTCATTCTGAAGAACATGGCATTCCATCACTATATTATAAACAGCGATGCAGCTACTCTGAACAATAACCTATAAGCAGAGAAATTGCTTGAATTGTCCATTAAGAAATAGAGGCTATTGCAGTGATGTGATGTTTTTCTTGGGAAATTAGTGTATTTAGTGCCAAAAGGCTTCTTCAATTAAAATTACACATGTAAATTGTGTTGAGAATTTTTTTTCAGTTTAAACACGAATGCAATCATGGATGGAAATTTTGAGGTAATTATCTAACACTTCACTTTTACCGCCAAAATCAGCTCACTTCAACTTTCCTTTCAGCCTGCATTATCTAACTAACTGCCATACTTTCCCCCAATCATCAACAGTGATCATCCCAAGATGCAGTTCTATTATCTATCATTCAAAGTGATACATAGGAAAAGCTTGTCTTTTAAATTTATATCCAGGATAAATTAACTGATCAATATTTTAGCACTTATTTTAATGAATATAAAATATATTTTAAGGTATGTCCAAAATAATTTTATTATAGAATTTTACCATTTCATTGAATATATGTATATAAATTATATTATGTGTATATATAAACACATTTGTGTGTATATAGTAAAGAAGTCACTTAAGAAGTCAAGATCTTTAATGATTCATCTTTACAGACACTAAGGATATAGAACCTTAGAATTTGAGATCTCAAAATCAAGTTCAATGAAACAAGAGATGTGGGGAAGTAAAAGAATGGAATTCTAACAGAATGAATACTGTGGTGTTTTTCTTGCATTTAAAAATTGGAATTACATATGTAAAGAAATATTATTTTGAAGTCTATAAATTAAAGGCAATTCTCAAAACAACAAAAGCACAAGTTGTAAACAAAGTGTAGAAGGATGTACCCAAGGTCAGCTCTAGGATAGTGAGTGAATGGATGGACTTTGAGTCCAGAGGAATCTGAGATCAAATATTGCTTCAAAAATTTGCTAGCTGTGAGATCCTGGGCAAGTCACTTAACCTGTCAGTCTCATTTTTCTCATTTAGGAAGAGAAGAGAATAAGCATTTAGGTATCTACTATGTGCCTGGCACTGTGCCAAGCACTAATTAAAAATTATCTCATCTGATCCTCACAACAACCTTATGAAGAAGATACTATTACTTTCCCTATTTTACAGTTAAGAAAAGTGAAGTAGACAGAGGTTAAGTGACTTGCCCAAGGTTCCACAACAAATGCATTTCTAGGAATGAATTTGAACTCAGGTCTTTCTGATTCTAGGGTTGGCATTACACTCTAACCACCACTCCAACTATTTGTATCAAATACAAAATGGGGACAATAAGAACTTATTATTTTAGGCTTTTTTGTCAGGATCAAATGAGATAATAGAAGTAAAGGACTTTGCAACCCCAAAGTTCTATCAAATTTGATAAATTCATCATTATTATTGATATGCTTAATAATAATAAAAGGTAAGTTGAAGAAGGCATGTGTTTCAGGATTAGAGAAGAGAATGGGATAAGACCATTAAGCAGAAAACAGAATGCTGAATCCAAAGTGGTGGTGGTGGTTGTTCTGTCAATTTAGTCTTGTCTGACTCTTCTTGATGCCATCTGTAGTTTACCTGGCAGAAATAATGTAGTCCTCAGCTACTTCCTTCTCTAGCTCATTTTACAGATGAGGAATTAAGGTCAACAGGGTTAAGTGACTTGATCAGGGTCACAGAGATTGAGGTCACATTTGAACTTTGATCTTACTGACTCCAACACCATCCTCTATCCATTTGGCATGTTAATATATAGTATGTCACTATATGCATATATATGCACATTCATAGGTTAATTGACATCAAGCTACCATATCAATATATACTATATTACTATATGGATATGTTTGTGTGTATGTGTATAGGCAGTTAGGTGGTGCAGGAGAAAGAGTGTCAGGCTGGGAGTTCAGAAGACTCATCTTCCTGATTTCAAATCTGCCCTCAAGTACCTAGTAGCTAACTGACTCTGGGCAAGTCATTTAACCCTGTTTGCCTCAGTTTCCTTATCTGTAAAAAGAAATTGAGAAAGAAATGGCAAATCACTCTGTTATTTCTGCCAAGAAAACCCCAAATGGATTAATGAAGTATTGGCCACTACTGAAAAATTGTTGATGGAACAAATATATCAATATGTACATATGCATTCAATTTTTCTCCTCATATATACATATGTGCCTCATACATACATACATACATACATACATAACACCATATAGAAGAGAAAGACTAGGATACTTTGATGGTGGTAGGAAAGAAGAAAATAGCTATTTTATTAGAAAAAAAGAAGTAATTGAAAATTGAATATAGAGAAGAATAAAAGGGAGTAATGAGGAATGCTTATGGTTTCCAACCTAAGAGAAGAGTAGAGTGCTATCTAAAAACTGAAGGTTTCCCTCCCTCTTGTCTTTGCATTTAGAAAAATAAAATAATTAAAAGTCAAATATAAGATATCTGGATTTCTGCTAGTCATTTTATGGTGTCTTGAATTATGATCTCATGAACAATATTGGGAGATGACAGCTAAAAAGCAGGATAATTTGATTTGCAACTCATTAAATAACTGAAATAAAAAAAATAGCAATTAATGGAGGGAAGTCTCCAGTGGAGTAAATAGATTTTATCCTTGTTCCTATCTTATTTAACTTTCTCCCTATTCTTCTGGATGGAGGACAGGATGCATAATGATCAAATCTACAAATGACACAGTGGAGGATGGGGATGTAGAGCAGAAGGTAAACAAAGTTGAGTCATTATGAAGAAATCAGAGAATTGTCAAAGAAGTGCAGCCAGATGAGAAATGAGGTTTCTGAACTCGGATCTCTCCTAAAATAGAAGTTTGGAGTCCGTGGCCCGACCCTCTAATCACAGAGGTCTATATAGGATAGCAATGAGATGGAATACCAAAGCTGATATAATCTTAGCAGGATGGTGAGGTTATCCCAATAATGAACCTCCTGCAGGCATGGTGAAGAAGGGTGTCAGGAGAAGTCCTGAACTATTACAGTTAGGTGAGAGTTGAGGACATTAGTATATTATAAATGGTGAAATATCAAATTAGCTGGACTTTGAAAAGGTGTTAATGGCTAAGAATGAATTTCATGTTATTTCTGCCTTTGAAAGCCACAATGAATCCACTCAAAAATATTCTCTAAAGGTGAAAAAGAAATTTAAAGGACAATAATAGATTGATAGAGGAAATGATTTTGTCTACATAATTATATCCTACAAGGAGCTGCCCACCTTCTATTAAATTAGCATTGTTGTGGATAGAAAATGTGTAACCTGAAGAAATCTCCATCTCATTTAATAGAGAAAACTATGTGATGCAATTGCAAAAGATGTCATATGAGGTGGAAATAAAACAATGCTTATTCTTGGTAAGAGCATTATTTGTACCAGGGATAGGATATATGTATAAAGATGCCTTACTTGGAAACATGTTAAATACAGGAAAGGCCCAGATAGAAGAAAGCAACTTTGTGTCTTAAAATCATTTGAGAGGTGAGAGACTGTTTAGTTGCTATCTCTACCAAAAAGTCCACTTTGAGAAATTCTCTGCCCACTTATTGTTTAGCCCCAATTTCCTTTCTGAATGTCCTGGAAATCTACTAAAAAAAACCCAACATACAATTGATGGAAGTTAAGGAAAGAAGCAGTGTGTGTGTGTGTTTTCTCATTTAGAAACATCAGCAAAAAAAAAAAAATAATAATAATCCTAGAATGTTTGAACAGTATTTTCACTGGCTTTCCTCCCCAAATCTTTAGGTCACATCCTGCTTGCCATCTCAGACTAGAACAAGGAGAGTGACAAGATTTGATTTATTCATCTAGTTTTCGAAAATGTGTACCACTCAAAAGTGAAGTCAACTGCTTCCAGATTCAGGATAGCTAACCATGGTTATTGATCCCTGATAAGTTGGTGATAATTGTGATGTTGGGTTTTTGAGAATTTTAGCTTTTTAGTGCTTAAATTATCACTGAATCAGGAAAACCCCTAGAATTCAGAGGCACAAGACATTTTCCGTAAATTATGCCACCATAAGTGATAACATTAGTTGTTTTGAAGGAATGACAGTAAATGAATGAATGAATGAATGAATGAATGAATGATAAAGCAAATATTCATGATCTACTATGTGGTAGCACTGTGAAAAGTGCTAGGAATACAAATACAATAGTAAGACAGTCTTTGCCCTTGGGGCTCTTACGTTCTTTTTTCCCCCTTTTTTTTTAAATTTATTTTATTTCCTAATTACATGTAATAATAAGTTTCAACATATTTTCCCCAAAATTATAAGATCCAAGCCATTTTCTTCCTTTTCTTCCTTCTTCTAGGAGATGGTAAGCAGTTTGATCTAGGCCGTAAATGAATTATCATGTAAAACCCACTTCCATATTGATCTTTGTTGAAAAGCTCACTCACAAAATCAAAACCCCAAAAGAAAACTAAGAAAACTGATGTGAAAGATAGTATGCTCATATCCATGTATGATTCCAACAGTTCTTTCTATGGAGGTGGCTAGCATTCTTTGTCATAAGTCCTTCAGAGTTGCCCCAGATCATTGCACTGCTGAGGGTAGCCAAGTTTTTCAGATTTGATCATCATACAATATTGCAATTTCTGTGTACAGTGGGGTCCCATTTCTGTTTATTTCATTCCGCATTAACCCACGTAGGTCTTTTCAGCTTTTTTAGAAACCATTCGGCTTATCATTTCTTATAGCACAATATATTCCATCACCAACATATACTACAATTTGTTCAGTCATTTCCTAATTGCTGGACCTCCTCTCAATTTCTAATCTTTTACCACCACAAAAAGAGCTGCTATAAATATTTTTGTACAAGTAGGTCTTTTCCCCTTTTTGATCTTTTTGGGTTATATACCCAACAGTGGTATTGTAGGATCAAAGGCTTTGCAAATTTTTATGATGTTTTGGGTCCTCTGGAATGGTTGGATCAGTTCACAACTCCACCAATAATGCCTTTGTGTTCCAGTTTTGCCAAATCCCCTCAAAGATTTAACACTTTACTGTCATATTGGCCAATTTGATAGGAGTGAGTTGGTACTTCAGAGTTGTTCAATTTGCATTTCTCCAATCAAGGGGAATTTAGAACATTTTAAAAATATAATTATTGATAGTTTTGCTTTCTTTATATGAAAATTGCTTGTTCATGTGCTTTGAACATGTGTCAACTGAAGATTGATTTGTATTCTAATAAGTTAAGCTTAGTTCTCTATACATTTGGGATATTAGAACTTTTTCAGAGAAATTTGTTATTTTTTGTTCTAATCATAGTTACATTGGTTTTGTTTGTACAAAAGCTTTTTAATTTAATATAGTCAAAATTATTCATTTTATAGCTTTTAATATTTTCTATCTCTTATTTGCTCATAAATTCTTCCCATCTTCATAGATTTGCCAGGTAAACGAGTTTATGTTCCCCTATTCTACTCATATCATTCTTTATATTGGTCTATACTTAGTGTCTGCCATACTGTTTTCCAGTTTTCCCAGTAGTTTTTGTTAAATAGTGAGTTCTTATCCCAAAAGTTATAGTCTTTGGATTTATCAAACCTAGGTTGCTGAGTCCATATACACCTGTATACTGTGTATATAATCTATTCCATTGATCTACCATTCTATTCCTTAGCCAGTACCAGAATGCTTTGATGATTCCTGCTTTATAGTAAGTACAGTTTGACATCTGATACTACTAGGCTACCTTTCTTCACTTTTTTTCATTAATTCCCTTGATATTCTTGAACTTTGTTCTTTTAGATTTTTAAAAGTTATTTTTCTAAAAAAAATTATTTTTCTAGTTCCATAACAGAATTATTTGGTAGTATGAAGGCTCATATTCTTTTTTTTTTTTAGCCCTTCTATTCTCTGCATTAAAGAAACATATACTTCTTCATCCCTATCAGAATCTCTTCTTGTTTTTCAGGTGTTCAGTTGTGTCAGACCCTTCATGATCTTATACAACCCAGGCAGTTCTGTCCTTCACTATCTACTGTGATAAGGAAATCACCTTAAAAGACTGATATAGATTTATTTAAGGTTGCCAAGGAATTCAGCTATGTAATTCCTAAATGAAACACTCAAGTCAGCTGCCAATTTTTATGGTGTTTTAATTACAAACAGGAGGAAGAAAGTATTAGAGGGAGAGAAAGAGAGAGGGAAGGGGGAGAGAAGGAAATAGGGCTTAAATACCCACTCTTCTTAGCCTGAGCCAAAGGGGGCCCAAGGCCCTGGATAGCCAAGGCAAAGAAAGAGATCAGTCCCTATCACTCATGTGACCAAAATGGAGAAAACAATCTGTGGGCTCCTCCAACTCCAAGCGCCAGGCTCCCACAACCTCTCTCCCTCCTCACAGGAAGTCACGAGAACTCCTGAGCTGTCCTCTACCTCACTTCCTCTCTCTCACATGTGCCAATGGTGGCTCTAGCTTGACCTGGGACCACCCAGAGGTCTGTCCTTTTTGCACATGTCTGTTGAAGGCCATATTCTCAAATAATTAAATCTTGAGTTTTGCTGCAGCCCTTCCTAATCTTGTTACCCTGAGTAGGGTGGAGATTGTAGTTTCCAAGACCCGATTCGATTCTGTTATTCCAAGTATCTCTATTGTTATTGATCAGGAAATAGCTAAATCCTATCTTCTAAAGAATGGTCTGAATAGGGTGGAGTAGTTTTGAAATTCACACTACTGAAATCTGTCCAAGCTCATGTTCTTTGATTTCCTGACACTATTTGCCTACTTAATATTATCCTTTTTGCTTTCAATCTCATCCAAAATATGGGTCTTTTCCAGTGAGTTCTGTCTTCTCAGAAAGTAGTCAAAGTATGTAAGCTTGAGTGTCAGTATTTGACCTTCCAGTGAATAGTCTGAATTATTTTCTTTAAGTATTGACTGACTTCATGTCTTTGCTGCTCAAAGAATTCCTACAAGACTTTTCCAGTACCATAATGTGAAAATGTAAATCTTAGTGCTCAGTTTTTCATACACTTCAACTCTCATAGTCACACATTGCTGTTGGAAAAAATAAACTATAGCTTTGACTATACAGAAAACTATAGCTTTTACTATACAGAATTTTGTTAGTAAGGTAGTATCTCTTCTTTTTAGTAGCCTGTCCAGAATTGTCATAGATTTCCTTCTAAGGATTAGGTGTCTTTTAATTTCATTGCCATGGTCATCATCTGAAGGAATCTTTGAGCCCAAGAATATAAAATCTGACACTTCTATTTTTTCTCCCTTTGTTTGCCAGGAAGTGATTGGACCAGTTTGGCAATATCTTAGGTTTTTATTTATTTGTTTGTTTGTTTATTTGTTTGTTTGTTTTGGTTAAGCTTCAAGCCAGTTTTTTGACTCTAATGTCCTGTTAGCTCAGGTACCTACTACAAGAAGCCATTCCAGATGTCCAAAGCTAATGATAATAAAACCCATCTCAAAATTTTTATTAATAGGTTTATCACTTTGTATATTGCATTTGTAAATAGACTGTAAACTCATTGAAAACAAGGATACTCTTTTTTTCTGTTTTATCTTTGGGTCTCTAGAACATAGCCTTAGCACAATGCCTTAGTAAATGCTTAATATATGATTGGATTGGATGAGATTGATTCATACATAAAATCAAGTCAACCAGGAAAGAAGGAAGGAAATCAGCATTTTTAAAGTACTTTACTCTATTGCAGGTATTTGATCTTAATAATCATTCTATAAGTAGGTACTCTTATTTCCATGTTAAAGTTGAATAAACTGAGGCAGGCAGCGATTAAATGATTTATCCAGCATTATACAGCTAGTATATCTGCACCATATCTTAACTCATTTCTTCCTGACTAGCTTGACACTCTACCCCCCCTATAGCATGTTACTAGCTCAACAAACATTTATTTCTTACTATGTGCCAGGCACTATGCTAAATGCTAGGGATACCAAGAAAGGGAGAAATAATCATAGCTCAAGAGTTCCCAGTTTAATTGTGGAGACAGTATGCAAAAAAAAAAAAAAACAAAAACAAGATATATCCCAGATAAAATGAAGATAATCATGAAATGGCAGTATTAAGGGGGACCTGGAATAGCTTCTTGCTGAAGGAGAAGTTTTAGATGAGATCTGAAAGAAATGAGAGTAGCTACAAGTCAGGGATTAGAGGAGAGAATTCTAGATGAGGAAAAATGTCGGTGAAAATATATTGGGTCACCAGGTAGAGTATCTTGTGCATTGAACACCTTTAGGTACACAGGACTTCTCTAGCATGTGCCCTTCCATCCTGATCTAGGCAAGCACCATCTGGGACACAGTCCCATAATCCCTTCCTGGTGACTTGATTCATTCTACCCAACCCATTCTCCCCTTCTTCATCATTTTCCAACAACAGAAAGTAGCCTAATGCCCAGAGATAACTATCCCATCCTCTACATATACCCACATGCCACAAACTTCTTATCTACAACTAATTTTCCTGGATTCCTTCAAGTTTCAGCTAAAATCCCACTTTCTGTAACAAATCTTTTCCATTTATTATTAATCTTAATATCTTTAGTCTGAGACTATAGCTCCACGGTATCCTAAACATATTTTGTTTGTATATAGTTGTCTCCCCCATTAGAATGTGAAGTCCTTAAGAGCAGTAACTTCCCCTCCCCCTTCTTCATATTTCCTACACTTAGAATAGAGCCTGGTACTTAGTAGCTATCTAATAAATTCTAGTTGACTAACTGAACAGCAAGGAGGTTGGTCATTGGATTGGAAAGTCTATGGAAAGGAATCAAATGTAAGATGATGAGAAAAATAGACCTTTAAATCTCTAAATCATTATACTGCACAATAACAGCAATACTATAAAGTGATCCACTGGGAAAGGCATAGCTACTCCAATCAAGACAATGAATCAAGACAATTCCAAAGGACATCTGATTTTTTTAATGCTATACATTAACAGAAAGAACTGATAAATTCTGAATAAAGATTGAATAATACTTCATTTTTTTGCTTTATTTTTCTTTGTTTTTTTTTGTGGAGTAGGTGGGGTGGATGTTTTGTTTTTGTTTTTGTTTTTTGCAACAGTGCTAACATGGAAATGTTCTGCAGGAATTCATATGTATAATTAATATCATATTACTTTCTCAAAAGATGAGGGATAGTTGCAAGTAAAGAAGAAAATTTGGAACTAATTTTTAACTAATGTTCATTTTTAACACGTCATTGGAAAATATTTAATGAAGTAAAGATATTTTAATAAAAAGTTCTTAGTTTCATGAGAATTGCTTCTAAGCATATCTCTCCCATTCTATACTACTGTGATAGATTTTTGTTTTATTATCAAGTCCAGGGTGTAGGGAAAATCTTGTTAAACTTCATGTCAGGAAAGCTTGGGATCAAATCATTCCTCTAACATTTGTTGGCTATGTGATTGTTTTGATAGTTGTTGGTGGTTGTTGTCCTTCATACTTTTAAGAACCAAAACAACACTGGTGAGCTCTTTTGACTTATACCTAAATTAGATTTAAGTGAGACATAGTTGCACAGTCTTCAAACTCCATCTTTCTGTAAGAGTCATCAAAGTCCTGTAGCAAGACAAAATTCAAGATGACTACTGATAGCCCATGAGGCACTGGGTGACCTTGGTTTCTTCAATCCCTAACCCAGTTTTAGAGCACTTTAAAGCACCTGCTTTAACCCCTTTTGAGGCCATTGGAACAAATTGTTCTTATCTGCCCTTTTGGCCAAGGGAAGACTTCACATGCTTGAGGTAGACATCCTCCTTCACCAACACACTGGTGAGTTTGTGTGCTATGACTTACCCTCAACCTAGTTTAGCACATCTGCTCAGATGGCTTTATTGGTGTTGCTGCTGCATGTGCTCTAGCTTCATAGAGCTGCAGGTGAGAGCTGGATGGCAGGTAGACAACAAAAATGGATAAGCAGCCCTGAAAAGGACTCAGCAAGTGCTCACTCCAGAGATACTAGTCCTACCTGAATACCTACTGCTTTGATAACTGTATTTCAGTGGACCATTAACCCCCTTGAGCTTCAGTTTCCTCATATTATAAAATAGGAATGATAGCAGTAGTTATCTTACATGTTATCTGTGAGGTTCAAATAATATGTAAAGCATTTTGTGAGTCTTAAAGAGCTATACATATGTTAATGAATTGTTGATGCTATAGATGATTATGTCCCTGGTTTCAGTCTACCATCTATCCTATCAAAGTGTTTTTTTTTTTTATTGCAATTGTGGAATTCTCAGAGCCTCATACACAAAATCTGGTAAACATGAAATATGTATCTACCTTCACCAAAGCCAAAGCCATTTGTTAAAACTATAATCAGAGCAAGCCAATGGCAGACTCTGATAGCACTCTCCTAGAGATCCCATCTTTCAAGTTGCTTTACCAATTCTGATCCCCCCATCTGTGAATCCATGATCTCCCCAGTTTGAGTACATTTACTGAGATCTCCTCAAAAGCCTCCCGAAAATTCCATTATATTCGTGTCATTCTCTTGACCAAGAGACCAATGTGGTAACTGTCATGAAAAGAGATAAGGTTAGTCTCACATGATTTGCTCTTAATGCACTCGTGATTCACTGATTCATTCCCTAAATGTTCCCAAGCCACCTTATCAGTTCTATAAGTGTATTGCATTTCATTAATAGGTGTTTGCTGTAACAGACTCAGTGGAGACATCTGGAAACTGAAATATTTGGGTTAACCTTTAGATGGGCCACTGGAATGGTTAGGCCAGAGTTTAGTCCTATTAGCAGGAGGAAGCAGGGAAAGTTTGTGAGGTAAGTGCCTGTAGGGTTCCTACTATGAGGTATGATAGAAGACATCTGTCTCTCAGACTCTCCGTTCAGCACTTTTCAGGAGTTTGAATTCTTCAAATTCACTTTGAAGAAAACGAGCTAAAAGAAGAAAGCAACAGCTAGGCACTTTATAATGACCATCTCAAATTGGCAAATGCAGCCAGGGTAGCTCACGGTATCTTTTGTTACTTATGCTACAGAAGAAAGCGAAAGCATAGGCATCATCAAGGGAGGTCTAGAGACTTGGCTCAATAGGAACTTAACCACTCCCATGGAGAGATGCAATGGGATATAACTAGTATAAATCATATTTGGTTTGGGAAGTGTTAAAGCACATTGACTCATGGGGCAATTTTGATCTCTGATTTGTACATGTGTGAAACCAGCATGACAAATAAGCAGTTGGTAACTGACTATTCAAAATAATTTAACTTGGGGAAAAATACATCATTTAATTTGGGGGGGAAGGCATTGTGTGTAAAAATATGGCATATACTTGGATTTCTTTTATTTATTACAAAGAGCAATGTTAAATAGAAACTTGTAAAAAATAGCTACTTTTGATTTTATAATTAACATTAGCAGTGAGATAATTATTAATGGCATTTTGTAAATTAAATATTATTTATTTTTATGGAGTAGTTAGAAAGTGATTAATCCTGTTGAAACAAACCTGTAAAGAGATAGGAAACAATGCAAAGTAAAATGAGCATCATCAGGAGAACATTATAGACAGTAACAGCAATGATGCATGATGAGCAATTGTGAATGAATTAATTATTGTCAAATACAAGGATCTAAGATAGCACTAAGGAACTCATGATGAAAAATGCTATCCATTGAAATAGAAGGAGATGACAGAGTTTGAATGCAGATGGAAGCATGCCATTCTTCACTTAATTTCTTCCATGAATTTTTCTCTAGGTAAGCAATATGTATTCTTTCACAGAATCATGGGCATGTATTGTGTAATAACATATGTAAAATCCATATCAAATTACCTGTAGTCCTGGGATTGGGAAATAGGAGGGATACAGAGAACATGGATCGCAAAATGTCAGAAAAAATTTACAAGTTTATCAACATGTAAAAAAAAGAAGTATAATATTTTGTGACATCCATTTGTCAGTTGTTTTCAGTTTTGTCCAACTCTTTGTGACCTCTTTTGTGTTTTTCTTGGCAAAGATTTTGGATAGATAGTTTATTTTGAAGAGAAGGAAGCTGAGGCAAACAGGGTTAAGTTACTTGATCAGGGGTACATAATTAGTAAACATCTAAGAACTCATCTTTGAACTCAGGTTTTCCTGACCCCAGTCCTCACTCTCCCTAGAGACATTAAAATAGATTAATTCAGTTTTTATCTTTGGGTTTGATCATTTCCTTGAATATGGCAAAGAAAATATATGTTCCAGAAACTGTTACAACCAGCAAGTTAAAAATTGCCACACACACTCACATTTATGTGAACACACACATACATGCATATACAACACAATCATCAATTCAGCTAACTAGTTTAACTATTTGAGAGGCATATTATGCAATTATTTTGATTAATTCCTTGGTTGACAAAATTGTTCAAAATAATCAACTTAGCTCATACTTCTAGAAGCAGCCATAGTCAATATTTCAAGAGTTTGTGGACTTCCTGTAATAGGAAGACTTTAAGCAAAATGTAAACATAATCTTTCTTTCATTCATTCAAAAAGGACTTGTACTCAATGGATTGAGAGCCAGGCCTAGAGACCGGAAGTCCTAGGTTCAAATTTGGCCTCAGACACTTCCCAGCTGTGTGACCCTGGGCAAGTCACTTGACTCTCATTGCCTAACCCTTACCACTCTTCTGCCTTGGAGCCAATACACAGTATTGGTACACAGGTAAGGGTTTAAAAAAAAAAAAAAGGCCTTGTAAAGTGTCTATTATATCCTGGGTCCTGGAATGGATAGTGGAGATTCAAAGGCAAAAAAGAAAATCCTTATCCTCCAAAAACTAAGTAGATGATAATGGTGATGAGGATGAGGATGATAACTAGTATTTGTATAGGGTTACTAAAGTGCTTTATAAGTGTTATCTCATTTGATCCTCAAAATAACCTTGTGAGGTAGGTGCTATTATTATTATTATTATTATTATTATTATGGAAAATCACTAACTGCTCATGGGTAGGACGAGCTAACATCATAAAAATTACAATCCTACCTAAACTTAGTTACTTATTTAGTGCCATACCCATCAAACTACCAAGAAGCTTATTTACTGAATTAGAAAAAAACAAACAAACAAACATATCAAAGTTCATTTGAAAGAACAAAAGACCAAGGATATCCAGGGAAATAATTTTTAAAAAATGATGGAAGGTGGCCTAGAAGTACCAGGTCTCAAACTATACTATAAAGCAGTGGTCATCAAAACAATATAATATTGGCTAAGATACAAAAAGGAGGATTAGTGGAATAGACTTGGGGTGAGTGACCTCAGCAAGACTGTCTATGATAAACCCAAAGATCCCAGCTTTGGGGACCAAAATCCACTATTTGACAAAAACTACTGGAAAAATTGGAACACAATATGGGAGAGATTGGATTTGGATCAGCATCTCACACTCTAGACCAAGATAAAATCAGAATGGGTAAATGACCTGAATATAAAGAAGGAAACTATAAGTAAATTAGGTGAACACAGAATAGTATAAATGTCAGATCTTTGGGTAAGGAAATATTTTAAGACAAAGAAAGAATTAGAAAAAAATTACAAAATGTAAAATAAATAATTTTGATTATATTAAATTAAAAAGGTTTTGTACAAACAAAATCAATGCAATCAAAATAAGAAGGGAAGCAACAAATTGGAGAAACAATCTTCATAACAAAAAGCTTTGACAAAGTTCTAATTACTCAAATTTATAAAGAGCTAAATCAATTGTACCAAAAAAAAAATCAAGCCATTCTCCAATTGATAAATGGGGAATGGACATGAATAAGCAATTTTCAGATAAAGAAATCAAAGCTATTAATAAGTACATGAAAAAGTGTTCTAAATCTCTTATAATCAGAAAAATTCAAGTCAAAATAACTCTGAAGTACCACCACATACCCAGCAGATTGGCTAAAATGACAGCAGCAGAAGTAATGAATGCTTGGGGGGGATGTGGCAAAGTTGGGACATCAATGCATTTCTGGTGGAGTTGTGACTTGACCCAACCATTCTGGAGAGCAATTTGGAACTATGCCCAAAAGGCACTAAAAGACTGTCAGCCATAGCACTGTTGGGTTTGTACCCCAAAAGAGATAATAAGGAAAAAGACTTGTACAAGAATATTCTTTGTGGTGGCAAAAAATTGGAAAATGAGGGGATGCCCTTCAATTGGGGAATGGCTGAACAAATTGTGGTATATGTTGGTGATGGAATACTATTGTGCTAAGAGGAATAATAAAGTGGAGGAATTCCATGTGAACTGGAATGACCTCCAGGAAGTGATGCAGAGTGAAAGGAGCAGAACCAGGAGAACATTGTACACAGAGACTGATACACTGTGGTATAATTGAATGTAATGGACTTCTCTAGTAGTAGTAATGCAATGATCCAGAACAATTTGAAGGGACTTATGAGAAAGAACAGTATCTACATCCAAAGAGTGGAAAGGAATACTGAGGCTAGTTCTGGACTTTCTGCCAATCAGGTGGAACAAACAGCAGTTGGAATGTTAGAGAGAAGATATTGACAAAAATGAGAGTTGGTGGGGGAGGGGCAACTGGGAGTGGCAGTTGGTCTTGTGACTGGCTCTTTCCCTTCCTGGCCCTTGAACTGGAAGGAGCTTCTCTCCCTGTTTTAGGATAGAAGTGCCTCTATTCCTGATTTTCCCAATTGTGTGCTCTACCTCGTTTCCTGTGATCATTTCATAGAACAAAAGGACTTGAGGAAAGTAGTTTGAACTCTAAGGTCGGTCTTTAGGAGTGTCAGCCAGAAGAGACAGGCCCAACCAATTCTAAAAGTCAGAACTATTCTTTCTCTTGCTATCTACTGCTAAGACTTTGAACTTAAGAAAACTAGCACAGATCAGCATTGATAGGAATAAAAGAAACTCTCCACCAGCCTATGAGGCCTGGCCTCAGCTCAAAAGCTGAGAGAGACTCAAACCCAATCTAGGGAAATCCTGATTCCCTCTTCCCTGATACCTCCAATCCAAACTTTGTTATTAAAATTTATCTTTATTTGAATATTGCATTCAGATAAGAGGACTAACATTTCAGGGGGCATAGAGGGAGTTGAACCTCAGGTCAACCATTCAACTATAAACAGTCCTTATTGGACCCCTGCTGGGCAACCTTGGTCTAAGGGGAGGCTTGGCCCTCAGGAGGGTCCATGCTTACCTGCTCTGGGGTATCTTCAACATCAATCCATAGAGAAGAAATCCCCTCAGGCTATCTTAAGTTGCTCATTTCTTGGGAACCCCATTTTTCAAAAATAGCCTCTTGGCAAGGGGCTTCTCTCTCCTTTTACCTCATTAGCAGCCATATTCCCTCTCTCCCTTCAACTCCTCCATTCCCTGCTACAAAACCTTCAGTATCCCCTATTCTTTAACATATTTCCCTATAAATATTACAAAAGGAAGAATTGTGGGAGCAGAAATACAGAAGAAGAACAACTGCTTGATCACATGGGTCAATGGGGATATGATGGGGGATGTAGACTCTAAATTATCACCCTAATACAAACATCAACAATATGGAAATAGGTTTAGATCAAAGACACATGTAAAGTCCAATGTAATTGTGTGTCATCTACAGGAGGGGGTGGGGAAAGTGCAGGGAAAGATTATGACTCTTGTAACCAATGAAAAATATTCTAGAATTGATTAATTAAATATTTTTTTTAAAAAATTAAAAATTGCAAAAAAAAATCAGGGGCTATGGGAGATACAGACAAGAAGGAAAGAAATTCTAGTCACTGAGGGGAGGATGGTAAAAGGGGAGATGAATCATCTGCAAAGGCATCAAGAAAGGAGGTAGAATGATATGTTATATATGAGTAAAGGCAAATAGACCAGTTTGTGTGGAAGGTTTAGTAAATAAAGGAGAATGTTCTATAATGTGTGTGGGAAAATAGGTTGGGTCCAGATGATCAAGTTGTATTTTTAAAGATAGATGAGAATTTCTATTTTATTCTAAATGAAAAGTAGAGTTTCTGGAGCAGAATAATAACATGGTTAAATATGCTTTAAGACTACCCTGAATATTTAAGTATGTATATATATATATATATATGTATGTATATATATACACAAATACAGATATATGCATCATATATACATACAGAAAAGAGAGTATACACATACATATTCCCCATGTATGCATTTGCATATAAAAATGCAATAATATTTATATATATTATATTTATATTTTTATACCTCTATCAAAAATTTAATTAAAAGCAAACTTAAATAGAAATATACACAAAATAATGTTTATAAATAATGTGTATAATATTTATATATGTGAGTATACTTCTCTTTGAGATTGCTTTTAATTAAATTATAGTTAAATTAAAGTTAAACTCAAAATTAACCAATAATACCTTTATAAAGAATAGTTTAATTAAATAAATATTTATACCATATCATGTCTGTTTTATGCAATATTGTACTATATATATATATGCCTATATGTACTTATGTATCAATACACATACATATTTATAATTTCTTTTAGCCAATACCAAAATTCTGTGATGACTAATATTTTTATAATAGAGTTCGAGGTATGAAAGTGGTATTTTCCTTTCCTATTTTCAGTAATTTCTATATAGTCCAGATATGTTGTTAATCCAAACAAATGCTGTTGTTACTTAAATTGAGTTCTATAAAGTATCCCTTTGATTGGTAAAATGTTAAAATTGTCATTTAACTTTTGAAGTAGAGCCAGGTCTCGATTAGTGTGAATAATGAATCTTGTGAAGTGGTCTCATTATTCAAATTTGCACTATTCAGACTTATAATTATATGTAAAATATGGAAATTTATTCCTGTTCAGTAGAAAAAGGCAATGAACATTTGAATAGTGTCACCACTTCATAGGAGTCATTATATGAATTAATTGTGATCCCACTTTTATTGTCATTTTTATTATATTGTCACTTGTGGCCTAGCAATGAACACTGAACATTCCTTCAGCTATTGCTCTTGACCATACTGTAAAAAACCTTTAGTGGCTCCCTATTATCTGTCAGGTAAAACACAAACTCCTCAGGACCTCTATAATCTTATTTAACCTTTCTTTTTTTAGCTTAGTGTCTTATTAACCCACTCTATTAGATTATGAATGCCATGTATTTTCAATTTTTCTTATATCCTCAGGGCTAACAAGAATGCCTAGCAAATAATAAGTGCTTAACAAATGTTTTCTGACTCTATATATTCTATATTCCAGAAAAACTGGTCTACTCTTACTGAAACTTTAGATCTGGGCTCCAGATTCCTGCTTTTTTTGTATTTGAACAAACATTCTCATGTCTGGAATTCAATTTTTCTTCATCTTTTCCTTTTAGCAGTTTCCTCATCCTTTGTGAAGTCTTTACTGAAGCCAGAACTTGATCGCATATTATATTGACTCTGATGCTTATAATCCTGCATTCCACTTGTCCAGAACATCCAAAAATAAACAATTGGTTGTTAAACCTGTACATGATTTATTTGATGATCCAGGGATTTCAGAGAGTAAATACTGAGTAACTATGTCATTATCCTTATATGGGACTTCAGCCTAAGTGAAATTTTAAGGATTTAAAATTGACCTTCATTTTATTGTCCAAAAAGGTGAGTGAAGCATGACTTCTTCTTAGTCACTAACCCAAATCCTATGTTTGATCCCACTATCTACTGCCTACACTATTAAAATCTGGAATTGGATTAAAAAACAAAAGCAAAATAAAATATATTCTTGTATTAGAGGTTATATACCATCATTAGAAATAAGAATGTGTTGCTTTACTTATACTTTTTACCAAAATCCTCTTTATATTTGAAGACTTGGTTGCATGTTACATATCATCAGAATATTTTTTCTTCCCAATTCTTTTGGAGAAAAAATGAAGAATAATTCTAATGAAACTCATGTTGTTTTTTCTGGAAACTAAGAAAAGAAGATATTCTTAGCAGGCAACTGTGGAAAAAATTGCACCAACAGTCTTTTAAAAATCAAAATTATATGTAGGAACCCAAGATTGTCACAAGGCAGGTTTTTCATAAGGTTAAACACCTCATTTTAAATGTCATGGGTGTGGTGAAACACATGTTTCTGATTCATTTTCAATTATCTCATCAGATTCCTGTTTTAATAACATTAATTGATACCCAAAGGCCTCATAATTTTTTATATTTTTCTTTGAATTAGGATGCCATGTTTAGTCATTCTGGAAGATACAGTCTGATTAATGGGTACACAACTAGGACAGTTATGGACAAAGCAATCATTGGTTCATTGGAAACTAGTGGTAAACATATTAAACTCATTTCTATCAGTATATAAATTTAAATATACCTTTAATAGATTGGATTGAGGAAACTCACCCTCTTCCCTTCATTTGCTTAACTATTTATTTTCTGAATCCAGGAGATGATAATAGTAACTGTCATGAAATTTCACATCTTATTCGTGCCTCTCAACCCACACTATGAGGCAATACAGGTAGGATAGGCATTAGGCAAGTCTGTCACTTTATACATGAGGAAACTGAGTTCCAGAAATTATGTGACTTTCAAGAGGGTCACATAGCCAATTAGGGAGAGAATCAAGGCTGGACATTCTAGTTATTTCTCTGGTACCCTTTCTTTTGCATCCATTACATACAATTCTAGGCATTAATAATGATCATAATCAGGCTTAGTTGTTGGTATGTCCATATATGACTCACAATCCATTTACAATATCTATTAATTGATCAATCAATAACCACTTTTTGAGCTCTTCTATGCCAGCAACCCTACTAGACATTGGAGACATAAACATAAAATGAAATAATCCCTCTTCTGGAGGAGCTTATGTTTTCTCAGAGAGACAGTGTATAGATACATAAAACCATACACATCAATTATTTGCATTATTATTCAAAGTAGATATGAGGAATTTAGGGGGTTAAAATATTATGTATTAGCTGGTGCTTAAGTTATATCTTGAAGGAAGTGAGAGATTTTGGGATTTAGAGAAGAGAAAGTTCATTCAGGAAATGAAGGAAAGGCAAAGATTGAAATTTATTTCCACTTAGCAATCATATATACCAGCATCAATAAATACCAATTAAATAGAGAAAACTGAGTATGTCAAGAATTATTTAAATGGAGGGCTATTCCAGAAAAAAATTAGAATTAGGCTGCCATGATTATTCTGTGCCAATCGCTGTGTTCTAATTTTTCCAACTCATTAAAAAATTTTTTTTGATTTTTTAAAAACCCTTACCTTCCTTCTTCAAATCAATACTGTGTATTGGTTCCAAGGCAGAAGAGTGGTAAGGGCTAGGCAGTGGGGATTAAGTGACTTGCCCAGGGTCACACAGCTAAGGAAATGTCAGAGGTCACATTTGAACCCAGGACCTCCCATCTCTAGGCCTTACTCTCAATCCACTGAGCTACACAGTTGCCCCCTCCAACTCATTTATGGCCATTCCAACACATGTTTTGATAATTGTCTTAGAAAAGTGGGGTTGAAAGCACTCAGGCCCATTTTAACTCCAAGACATTAACCAGGTAAGAATTGGTTTCAATTAATCAGTCAATCAAAAGATTTAAGACTTAAGTGTGAAAAGTCCTTGAAAGCCATTGGGTGAATTGAATTGAAACCAGACTGGAAGTCTATTCCAATTAGCTGAATAATTTTGTCAAGACTTCAGAAATCATCTACATATTATCAAGCAAATTAAGGAAGAAGAGGAATTTGCCAAATAGGAACCTGAGGCTCTGACACAAAACTGAGGAACAAAGATGAAACTGAGCTATGGCAAAGAAAGGAAATATCAAAGAGTATCACTGAATCTGTAGATATTTTAGAGAAAAGGATCCAGGTTAGGGAAAATTCCAAGAAAAATTATTTTCCCCCAACTTCTCCTCCAGGTGACTGCCTAACCATAAAGACCATAATATAACCTCTTATTTCATTCTTCAAACATTTCCAGTTAGCTGAATTTTGCCTCAATTACAAAAGCCAAAAGTTAAGTTGGGATTCATGGAATGGCAAAAATAGGTAAGGAGCCTAACTTTTCTAACTGGGTGCTCCAAATAATTGACTAAACTGCCTTTCTCTTAAAATAAACTTCTTAAAACAGAAGTAGAGGTGACCATGAGATCTTAGGGTATACATTATTGCCCACTAGGCTTAAAAACATTATTTACTGAAACAGGATTTTGGTTCTATAATAGCATTGTGTATGTAGATAATTTTTTCAAAGAAGATTCACTGGGAATATTGTACTATGCCTAATCTGAAATACTTGTAGCATATATTCAAGGAAGTATAATTACTGTAACAGCAAGAGAATCATAGAGGAAGGTTGTTGAACTCAGAAGACAATCTTGGGAATGGTACTGTAAGTAAAACTCCTTTAATGGGTTAAACTTCTTTATATATAGATCAACAGCTCTCATAATGGTGGCTCTGTTTTCATTTATTTTTAATTGTTTAATATATATTATTATTTATTTATTTTATTTATCTCTGTATCCCCTTCTCCCCTCTCGCCTTAGGCACCTAGCCCCACTGCCTTGCTCAAAGTAGATACTTATTAAATATTGGTTTTATGATTGACAAGGGATACATATGTTGCCACTGTATCCACCTCCATTAAAGAAAGGAAATTAGAACTACACCCCTAAACATGAAACTGGTAGACATGATACCAACTAGTCATAGAGAGGTCAAGTAACTTGCCCAGAGTTACACAAAAAGTCATTGTCAAAACTGAGAGTGAACTTCTGACTTTGAAATCTCTTGATTTAGCCACCAAACCATGGTCCTTCCATTTCTATTATTTTACAAATTAACTGTTCTGTACAAATGGTAAGTTCTTCATGGATGATATGCACACAAACATGAATTAACAAAAATGTCAGCTGTGAGCCTCGCATAACTTTCCTTTGGAGAAAGGCAGATTCATATGAAAGAGCATTCTGGGTCAGATCTTACTAACACTCTGGCCATTCATGCATGTTTTATCTGCTCCACAACCTGCACATTTTCATTTCTGAATTGAGTCCATAATGAACAGGCTTCTGTCTGAGGGGGAAGTTCCCAGGAGAAGATTGCGTATTGTTCATAATGCAATTTTTGTTCCAGTGAGTTTAAAAAACTCTTCCCCTATCCAACCCTCTACCCCCTCCTAACTCCTCTGCATTTCGCTGAGGCTAAGAAAGTTTTACATATCAGGTCATCAAATAAATACTGTAGTCAGCTCAGAGAAGAGAATTTGAAATTGAATGATTCGGAAAAAGATCTCAGTTTACTTCATGGATTATGTAAACCAATTCAAAAAAGGTTAAAAATAATGCTAAAGGTTATTTTTTCTGTGCAAAGTTAAAGACACAGATGGAACAGTTTAGAATTACTCTCATTTGCATATCAATACAGCCTTTAAAATATTTTGTTTTCTTCCAAGTTCAACAAGTAAATAAGCTTTGCCCTTAAAGAAGTTATTTTAAGATTTCTATTAACTCTCTTAAAGGAGCTTTTAAACTATCACATAATGGTTTCAAGGTATTCAGACCATTTCATTTTGTCATTAATTGTAACATTCATTTTTTAAAACCTTTACTACTGTGTATTGTACTTAATACTGTATATTGGTTCTAAGACATAAGAGTTGTAAGGGCTATGCAATGGGGGTTAAGTGACTTGCCCAAGGTCATACAGCTAGGACTTGTCTGAGGCCAGATTGTAACCTAGGACCTCTAGTCTCTGAGCCTGGCTCTCCATCCACTGAGCCATCTAACTGTCCCTAACAGTCATTTTAACATAGTCTTTTAACAAATATTTATGCAGTGCTTTCTACTGGCAAGGAATTTTCAATGATGTCAAGATAAGAAGATAAAACCCTGCCTTCAAGAAGCTTTTACTTTTCACTAGATATATATTTTCCAAAATTATGTTGTGAAAAATGAGTAAAAGTGACTAAAACTCTTAAATATTTTTCCATTTCAACAAATCTTATACTTTATAGGAATAATATGTGAAATCAAAAGCAAAAACCAGTAGCGAGCTATTCTTCATAAATGCAGAAAAAATCAACTGAAAAAAGAAAGCATGAGGTGATGCCACTTACTCAAACTATGTGACTCTAATCAACAAAAAACATATGTCACTCTATTCCACTATGGATTTGCAAATGCATTCTTGTGTGTGTCTGTGTATGTGTGTGTGTGAGAGAGAGAGAGAGACAGAGACAGAGAGAGAGAGACAGAGAGAGACAGAGAGACAGAGACAGAGAGAGAGAGACAGACAGACAGACAGACAGAGACAGAGACAGAGACACAGAGAAAGAGAGAGAGAGAGAGAGAGGAATATGTTTGAGGGGAAGAGGAAGCATTCTTGTTCTAAAAAGTGAAAAAAAATTTTTTTGAGAAAAGTTATGTCAGGAAATTTATTTTGTTAACTTACAGAAAATAGGTTCCAAACTTTATCATCACCTTTCAAATAAAGTAGCTCAGGTTTGGGAGGTGGTGTGGCACAGAGTAAAGAATAGCTGAGAGAGAGAAAGAATATTCTAATTCAAGTAGTATCTTTGCCACCTGCGTGACCTTGATCAATTCACTCCCTCTGTGACTCAGTTTTATAGACAATAAAATTAGGGGATTTGGATTTTAGAATCCCTTCCAGTTTTAAATGTAAACAAGGTAATATCTACAAACATTGTGACAGACGCCAGTATAATCAGAACTTTTAGTCGCGATATTTCTAAGAACTTACTGAATTGCTTATTTGTTTTGCAAATAAATTTCAAAGTTTTAGTCTGTGATAAATAAAATAGTTATTTTGGGTCAGAATTTACTTCTCTCCTTCCCTGCCCCAACCTTTTCTTTCCCTACCCAGTTACTGCCTTAACCTCAGTCTATCTGCTTCTGTCATTTTAAGATCAAGCAAGATTTGACTACTTCCAATACTACTATTGCTTCTACTGCTGCTGCTGCTGCTACTGCTATTACTACTACTACTACTATTACTGTCATAGGTTTTTCTTACTCTAAGAGCAAACAACTTGGCTTTTTTCCCTCCTTTGCTGTCTTCATTAATGGAGTTAAATAATTCTGATGTCATGCAGACCCCTTGTTAAGCATTCCCAAGAGTACACTGATTGTTACAGTAAACCTCTTTTATGAAAAAAGAAAAAAACAAAAAACAAAAACCTTGTTATTTTCCAGGTTTCATTACATGGCGGAATAAATCAAGTTCTGACATCTCCTGGTACATACAGTGATCCACAGTCCATTCTATATCATTATAAAACAGAATGTACATACCAATCATGCTTCTATGTTGTGAAATCCCCATTCTCCTTCTAAGTCTGGTCTCTCACTGAACCTCCATTTCAACCCCATTCTTTCCCAGTTCTTTTGCTCCTCTGCCCTTTCGTTCCACTGCACCATTTGCAATTCATGTTCTATTTAATAAATTCTTTTTCATCCTAGACCTTCCTCTGGCACTATGACTATAAGATAGCTGTCACAGAAACCTGTCTCCCTCTAAGAGGTGTTCTGTCTGTCTGGCCACATTCTCTACTACTTGGTTCTTCCTTACTCTGGACCAGAGGGAGGAATCGGCGGAGCACTTCTAGCTCCCAATTGTGACTTTCATTACTCCCATCAATTACCTTATTGCTATAACTCCAGAATATCATATCTTTCCTTCCTCTTGAAAAGTCTCTCCATCAATTATAGTTCAGCCTAAATGAGATCCTAATTGCAGGCATTTGTTGGCTTTCAGATAATAAGAATCCTTTTTCAAGAAGTTCAGGACTTGTTTCACAACCTTCCCCTCCACACCAACTCCTGAGAAGCTCAACACCTACCTTATTACTTGACCTTCCAGTTAATTGGCCTTCTTACCTCCTATGACCCACACTAGCATAAAGGTAGTACCAAAGGAGAGGAGATACACATGAGAGTTGTAAGCAATTAGGAAATTGATTCTATACCAGCTTGCTAGGTACTTGATTTTACTCTTCAAATCCTACAAAAAAGTATTTGAATCATTATCAACAGTCAATTTTCCACTATATAGGTCAGCCTAAAAAGATATTTTGTTCTAGTTCCTTTACCACTATGGGTAAAGAAAAAGGACCTAATGGAAGCTCTTCATTAGTATTCACTTCTGAGGTTCCAAGCACCCATGTCAATTTAATAGACTGCTTTTAGGAAATGTCCTGTCTTACAAATGACAGCAGTGAAGAGTTCCCTCGTGTTGTCTTCAGAAATATTTCTTATCTGTTTGGCTTTTGTCACTTAACCCTTAAAAATTCTCTATCTGAAAGAAAAAGAAAATCTGATTCGAAAATTGTAATACCTCAGGGTCAGAAGGAAAGTATGCCTCAAAGTAAAAAACAAACAAACAAAAAAAAACCCAAAACATTTAATTATTCTGATTACAATCTCCTCAACAACTTCATTTTTTGAAGACAGAAACTTTGCTTTGCCTTTCAGTTAACTTTGCAGAATACATCCTCCCCTGACCTTGCACTCCTGGACTGCCTCAGGTATCATGGCTGGCCCCAGGAGCCTGACGTCACAGTGCCAAGGGTATTTGCTTAGCTGAGCTTTTCTCCGTGCCCTGACCATGAGCTGTCAGTCTCCTCATCTTGGCTGTATCTGTCCCCAGAGAGGGCCACTTTGCCTGCAGGCTTCCCTTTGGCATGCAAATAGTAGTGACATCAGAGAAAGGTAGAGCTGGTACCAACTGAGAGTGAAAACACTTGGGCTTTTCCTGTGGACAGCAAAATCTGCTGAGCTAATTTCAACCTGAGAAATGACTGAGGTGACAAATGAAAGCAAGGAAGACTTGATTGCTATCTATTTTTTCATTATCAATGTCTAATTTTACATTGGCTACTTCTAAGAGATGGTTAACAATTGATTTAGGAAGGATATGAATTTAGCCCATGAGCTTTGGAGAAGAGAGGGTCCTCAAAGCATCTTAAAAAATGCCCACATCTTCATTTTTTATCAACCAACAAACATTTATTGATCACCAACCAGGTAGAAGCAATCAAATACAGGGTCTCTGTCCTCATAGAGTTTATAATCTAGTTGAAATAAAAGGAAAAAGGAATGATAAACAATTTTCAAATAGTACCAAAGAGCAAATAATTCCAGGTTAAACAGTGTGACATAAGTTATTGTGTTTCAGGTTATTCCCTTTAATTTATACTCCCTATAATTATAAAAAAGGTAGAGTGCTAGCTGTATTGAATTCATTTCTCCCTTTCTGGCTCAGGGAATACACATTTAAATAGTACACAGCATACAAAAAAAAAAGAAAGATATATCAACTTATGGACTATTTTTTCTTACTGCATCATCTCATAATCAAACTTGAAAGGGTGAAGTGATTTAATTGGTATGCCATATTCAATTCTCCAATATTTGTAATACAGCTTATTGAGATTTTTAGACACTTAGAATTATGAAGACTGATAAGAAAACCAAATAAACAGTGAAACTGAGTTATAAATTAATATTTCATAAAATTTTGAAGAAAATAAATCAATCAGAAAAAAACAAACATTGACAGGTAGAAGTCAAATTTGTAGTCCAAGCTGTTGACATCCTGGTGATAAATGAGGAAGACAGATATGGTGTCAACATGGTTAAAGAAACACAATGGAACAAGAAAATCCTCAAAAACAAAACAAAACTGGATAGTATTGCAGTTCTCCATCTTTCCTTCTATTCTACTCCTCTTCCTAACCCCCTCTAATAATAATATATATACATATATACATATATATATATATACATTTGTTATATATAGTACATATATATACATATTATTACTATACAGTACATATATATGCATGTCATTTGATTTATAGCACACATATTCACATATATACTATATATTGAAATAGAATATAAACTGAGGCAAATCTGGGGTGCCACTTGAATTATAATATATAAACTGAGTCAAACTATTACTTGTTGAAATATAGAAAAGTAAACTGATGGGAAACTGTTTCTTCAGCAATGACTGTTGTTCAAATATTGCCTTTATCATTTTGTCTAGGTTGTTTTCAATGGTCATAACCTTCTTTGCCTTAAGGGTAACCATGAATCAGAATACTTTCTTCATTTGGGATAGAGTCTGCAACACAGCCATAAGGATTACATATACTTGTGCCAGGAGTTGCCAGAAAACCAATTCATGTTGAAATGGTAATTGTAAAACAGTCATTGAAACATTACTAACATAATCCAAAGTTTCCACTACCATTTGGGTTATCTTGCTGTATAGTATATGGTATATCCAATAACAGGCAATGGTTGAGATGATTACCACACCAAAAACTACTTGTTTGAACATCTTTACTGTCTTTCTTTCCTGCCTGTGGGATTGTTGGGTACAGTCAGACCAAGGGTGCCAATTGAAATAGAATATTGTAACTGAGTGACACTATTACTGATTGAAATAGAGAGGTAAACTAAGAAAACTACTTCTTCTTGAAATAGAATATGTAAATTGGGGGAAAACTATTACTTGTTGAAATGTAGAAAAGTAAACTGAGGGGAACTGTTTGTTGTTGCAATGACTTCTCTGTCCTCTGGCTTATGACTAGAGAGAGTTACTACTAGGGAATACACCCAAGGATCTCCTAATTACAATGGTGATAGATGAAAGACACTGTTAGTGTAGGGGAATGCTGCCACACAGGGATGCTGGTACACAGAGGACTGCTCTGGGGTTTACTCTGGGGTTTGCCTATTGATCCCTACTGACGGCTGATGGATCAATCTACTTCCTAACCTCCTTCCTCCCTCACTCCCTCCCTTTACCAACCTTCTCCTCCCTTGCCTCTCCCACCTCCCAATACTTCTTGAAGCCTTTGGCTTCTTCCCTTCCCCCTAAGTGAACTATAAAGATCTTCTTTTCTTTTCCTTTTTCAAGTAGGGATTCATTGGGATAACAGGATGGGAAACTGAGGAAAGTGGGATGAGGGTTTCCCTAATCTATAAGGGGAATTTATGAGGGTTATGGAAATAGTCCAGTAACAAACGTGAGAAGAGGAACAGTTAGAAAAAATGGAGGACATCAGCTAAGATCTTCTGGCCAGCTTAAACTCTCAGAAAGAGACAACCAACTCAAAAGCCAAGTTTCACCTTCTTCTCCTCTCTCTGTGGCCAGAAAAACCCCAACTCTTGGTCAGTCAAAATCTCAGAGAGAGCGGGGGTCTCCCCTTGATCAGAAAGCTCCCCAAAACAAGCCAGCACAATCCAGGTCTTCAGCCAGTCTCAACTGCCAGCTTCAACGGCCAGAGAGAGTCTCTCCCTGTGGCCAGAAAAACCCCAACTCTTGGTCAGTCAAAATCTCAGGGAGCACAGGGGTCTTCCCTTGATCAGAACCCTCCAAAAATAAGCCAGCACAATCCGGGTCTTCAGCCAGCCTCAACTGACAGAGAGAGAGAGAGAGTGACACTCCCAGCCCCTCCCCCACGTCAGCTCAACTGCCACTCCTCCTGGGAACATTCCGTTTTAGAATCTTTGCCTTGATTGAAAAAACATGTCCCCAGCTTAGTCTCTTGCATATTGTCTTGTCCTTCAAAACCTTTCTCTCTTCATGCCTCTTCCACAATATATGCATATTATGTTATATGTAGTACATATGAGCACATATATAATACATATTTACACCTATTATATACATACATTTGTATATTGTATATATCTATGAATGTGTTTTCATATGTACATGTCTATATGAGAGATGATTTTAATAAGAACATAATAAGAAACAAAAGAAAACAAAAATAAATTCAACTTTGCCACTATTTAAAGAGCCTACTATGCACAAGGAAGTATACTAGGTACAGAGGACATAAAGACAAAAATGAGTAGTTCTATGTAAGTTCAAGTAACTTGCAACATATTCACAAGTAAATCAAAAGTATAATCAAAATATTAAAAAGTGCAAGAGGGTGAACTTTCACTACCATAACACAAAGTATTGCCTATGCTATGCTTTGAGAAGAACAAGGGGTTTTATGAAATGGAAGGAGAGAAGAAGGAAAAGACTAAGTGTGTTTCATACCCAGTAGACCACTCATTGAAAGGCATGGAAGTAGCACATGGAGTACCAAGTCCAATAAGCAAATATGACTAGAACTGATAGTATAGAAAGTAAAGTAATAGGAAATGACTAGTAAAGAAGGGCATGCCAAATGGCAGGAGGCTTTATATGGAAGGTAAAAGAGCTTATATTATAGATTAGAGGTAATGGGATGCCATTATTGACTTTGTGAATAGGTGGATTCCAGGTCCAGCTCTGGGCTTTAGGAATATCCTTCTAGCAGCTCTGTGGACACTGCCTGGGGGACAGGAGGATGGAAGACCAATTAAGAAGTTAACAGAATTACATTATACTTCTTAGATCTACCAACAAAAAGTTAGAGAATTTCAAAGAACCTACCATTCTTATTACCTCTGTGATAGAGAAGTTTCAAACCCAAGAACTGAAGCCTCTCCCACAGAATCTCCTGATCTCTTAAGATTCCAGAATCTCTCCTGAGGCCCCTCCCCCATTGTAACTGAGGCTCCAGCAATTTCCCAGACTATAACTCCAGTTCTTGGGTTTGAAACCTCTATCACATGTCCAAGAAGAAAAAAAAAAAGAAAATTGTACATTTGTGAAAACACAGGCCAGATTTTAGGGTACAATCAATAAGAGAAATAAACAAAATTGAAGTGACAAGTACCTTGGGCTTCCTGAGAAGTTGCCTGAGATTCAAAGACTACAAAGATGGTATTTTTCAGAAGTGACAAGTGAAGTTGCAGATTCCTATTTTTAGTAGTCAAGGTCAAGGTGGGAGGAAAAGGCAGGAAGAACCAGGAAGAGGACATTTGTAAAAATATCTATCCAAGTATCTAGCTAAACATTCTGCCAATTAGAGCTTAATTCAAGCTAACAGATTTCCGTTTTAAAAATACAACTATAATCTAGAAATATTTAGGCCCTGTCAATCTTATATACTCAAACATTAATTATTTCAATTTTATGATATATTTGTATTTATTGTACATTTGTATATATACTTATGTATATATATGCATATATATATATATAATTATATAATTAAATGCCTGTTTTCCTACCACCAAGATGAATCTCAAATATTAGAAAAATAAAAATTTTGATCAAAGTGTTAAAAAAATCATTTTGGGGTTTGAGACACTGGGTCACTTGGAATGAAGGCAAATCTGAATGGTTAATTGCTATGAGAAATTTTACAAATAACAAATACTCATTTTTAGGTTCTTGAGGAAGACACATTGGGAGAATGAAAAACTACCAAAGATAAATAGATCATTCATGTCCTAAAAAAGCCAGTGAAGTGATAGGTGTATAAACCATGGGATATCAGTCACAAACATGTGTGTGTGAGTGCATACATGGTATCATTAATTTGTGATTCAAATAAGATTTGACTATAGGTTCAATTTTATTTAATCTATTCCAAGTAACCTTGTTCAAGGATTCAATAATATCAGCCATTGATATTATCAGAAATTCTTAAGTGCCAATAACTTTCCTAAAAGTGTATGTAAATATACATATATAAATATATCTGTATATTATATATGTGCCACACACACTTAAATGTAGCCTCTTCTTTTAAGATTCTACTGAAAATGAGATAACTTCCTGGGGAAGAAACTGCCTATTGCAACTTGAAGGGATTTAGCAGGAAAGAGTTAATATCATGTTGAAGCATGAAGTTCTAGCCTACCAGAAGATCAAAACGGGATCATAGCCAAGGAGCAGCACAGTTAGCCAAAGGCTTGGAGATAGAGAAAACAAGGCAGAAGCTGTTTAGAGGCACAGAAAATTACTGGACTCCTTGTGGGGTGGCCAGTGTGCTCTTCTAGTAAAGCATAGTGGGTAAGTGAAATCTTTCTCCTTCTCTCCCTTCTGTCTGTTCAGATGGAGATTAAAAAAAAAAATAAGAAACACAATTCGGTACCATTTTGCTATCAATAACTGATCATGGCTTCACATAAGCCAGAATCCCCCCCCCCATTTTTAAAAATAAATTTGTTTCCTTTATTTTATACAGCATGTCCTTACTTGTGATCAGAATGTGAATGGAGGGATGTATCTGAGGGGTTTTCTAGTTCACAAACTATCTGTGTTAGGACCTTGTAATTCTATCTTGGAAGGTGAAGACCTCCCTGGGGGCTATCAAATTATACTTTAATTCATGATTAATCCTATAGCTCTCCCAAGTAGAATCCCAAGAACCAGGAACTCACTTATATTTCCTTTGGAAGAATGAGTCATAGGATCCAGGTGTTGCCAAGAATATGAGTGAAGATCTTAGAGGCTAAACTCCATTTTAAGGAAAGGGGAATTGAGATCACAGACCCTTCAGACCCTTTGGCAAATAGTGGCTCTAAGTGTCTCTGTGTGTATGGATATCCCCCAAGGGTTATTTTCAGACTTCCCCAAGTTTATAGGCTTTTGAAATGGGAAGAAACTTCCTCCCAAAGAGATTGTGTATTATACAAGTAGCCCAAAACAATAACCTACATTTAGTATATTTCATGACCTTTCTTCTATTTCTAGTAAAGATCTCACTTTTAAAAAACACTTATTTACAAAAATATATGACATTGCTGACTTTTTCTTTCCATCAGCCATTTTTTGAGGCAACTTCCTCCCTATGTGGTACTTCCCAGTAGAATTTCTGTACTATAGTAATCCCACAAAGAGGTAAAGTATTCTGAAAGGGTTATATAGATTGATAACCTGAATGAATTCTATTCTGGAGGCACTGAGAGAACTTAAAAATGTGATGATGGAAACTGTTTTCAAAATGTTTTGAAGAATTTTTGAGAGCAAGACAAATATCAGAAACTGAGATCCACATTTTCAAACAATGGAGAAATAGATTCTAAAAGACTATAAGCCGGTAAACCTGAGGTGGGTTTCCAGCAAAGTTCTAGTACAAATTAGTAAATGGTTGACCTGTGAAAGGAAGTGACTGAAAGCAACAGTCACTAAGAAACATTACGAGTTTGCCAAGGACAAATCAAATCTTCCTTAGCTCATTTTATTTTTCATACAGTTACCAGACCAATAAATCAGAGCCCCAAAGACATTATAGTGAGGTTTTCACCAAAGTGTTAATAAAATCTCTGAAAAAATCCTTGTAACAAGCTGGACTGGTACTGGCTGAGGGAATCCACAATGAGGTAGGTTCAGATTTTGCTTAATGATTGAACCTAGAATATGTTAACTGATATCTGTTAACCTGGAGCAATCCTGAAACAGCATGCCACAATGCTCCAACCTCCATCCTAGTCTTTTCATCTCTTTTATCCAAAGGAAGGATCAAGAGATGAAGCTTATCTGTATCTAATCTGCAGAAGAAAACAAAGTAAATATGGAGATAGCATGTGCTAGGTGATCTACATAGTGGAAACATGCATACATATGTATTTTGTTGTACTGTTCAGTCATTTCCTGCCATGCCTTATTGTCAAAGATCCTGGAGTTGTTTGCTATTTCCTTCTCATCCCCACTCATTTTATAGATGAGGAAACTGAGGCAAATAGGGTTAAATGACTTGTCCAGAGTCACACAGCTGGTGAGTATCTGAAGCCAGATATGAAGATGAGTCTTTCTAAATACAGACCTGGCCCTCTAGCCATTGAGCAACACAGCTGCCTTTAAATATATTAATACAAGCACATATACACACATGTATGTATGAAAATGTATAGGAATGCATAGGTATATAGAAATAGATAAGGACATTCTAAGTAAGGACATTCTCTCTCCTTATGACGTTTTCTGTCCTTTCTCCAGCAAATAGCACAGTACCTTTCAGTGGGTAGACTCTTAAAAATGTCTTATTGCTGGGTTTTTTTTTTAAATGACTGATTCTAAACAACTTATAGTCAGTATGTTTTATGGGTCCAATTTGAACCCAAATGTTCCTTACATCAAGATAAGTTCTCTCCCCACTTAATTGAACTCTCTCTAAAGTATTATAGAAGGTATCTGAAAGTCTAAGGGCAACTTATCTCTAATACCTTAAAATTACTCTAAAAACTTTTAGAATATGTGCTAAAGTTTTTCTTTAATTCAGCTTGGCAAAAGAGGAAGAAACAAAGCTAGGATTCATGGGTGAAATGTTCAGAAAAATAGATTTGATTTCATCCTAAGGAACTCCAACAACTAAAGCTTTTGCCAAGTGGAATGGGTAATACCATGCAGCCATGTGTGATTGAGGCAAGACTTAAAATGACTCATTAGTAGATGCTTTTGAGGAGTGATTCATTGGGTAAATGGGTCATATATAAGGTCTCTTCCAACTCCATGTCTGCATCTCTGCCCAGATCTCGTCAATACCTAACCTTCAAAGAACTGAACACATCCCACAGAGCCTTTAGGTTATGCCCTCTACAGCAGCGTAGAGCTGACACCGGGCCATATCTTGAACTTATCTATATAAGGCTACCCAATATAGATTCAGGTTGTCAGGGTACTAATGAGGGATGCATGCCACAAGGCTTCCAGGCATTCTATTTGTAGCTCTCCTTTGAATCACAAACCAAGAATCACAATCACCCTAGCAGCAACACCAATGGACTTTCATACAACTTTTTTGGATTTGGAAAGTGCCTTACACACAAAATATCACAATTATATACATTGCCCCCTGCATACATTATGCTGAAAATGAGTACAGTGACCAAAGCCCCAAATTTCATGCTTTCTGAATTTCAAACTAAAACTAGAATCCCTAGAGAAGTAAAATGACATCCTCTTATCAGCTCATTTGCCCTCACAGCTGAAAAGTGTGAAAGTGTCCCGGAATAGATTGCTGTGAGCAGAGAAGACACACATTCCTAAGCATGTTATCTCACAACAATTTGGGTCAAGATTTTGTATTCCTGTCCCATGAGCCTGTTGACAAACTGCCCTTATCTTTGTCTGAAGATCCATTAGATGGGGCTTTTTTTGCCTGCCTTCTGAGGGATAGAGTGGAACAAGCTATGCTGGGACAAATCTCACTAGGAGTATATTAATAAATTCATACATTGAAAGCAGGAAATGGCCTGGGAGATCATCTAACTATGAATAAATGGAAGATTAAGAAATGTCGATGACTTGTTTGAAGTTATCAGAGTAATAATATTGTAAAAATGATTTGAACTCAGGTCTTTTCATTTCAAATTCACTAATCTTTTAACTGAACTAAGCTCACTGAGAAAGAAAGAAAGAAAGAAGAAAGAAAGAAAGAAAGAAAGAAAGAAAGAAAGAAAGAAAGAAAGAAAGAAAGAAAGAAAGAAAAAAAGAAAGAAAAAAAGAAAGAAAGAGAGAGAGAAAGAGAGAGAGAAAGAAAAGAGAGAGAGAAAGAAAGAGAGAAAGAGAGAAAGAGAGAGAGAGAGAGAGAGAGAGAGAGAGAGAGAGAGAGAGAGAGAGAGAGAGAGAGAGAGGGAGGGAGGGAGGGAGGGAGGGAGGAAGAAGGAAGGAAGGAAGGAAGGAAGGAAGGAAGGAAGGAAGGAAGGAAGGAAGGAAGGAAGGAAGGAAGGAAGGAAGGAAGGAAGGAAGGAAGGAAGGAAGGGAAGGAGGGAGGAAGGGAGGGAGGAAGGGAGGGAGGGAGGGAGGGAGGGAGGAAGGAAGGAACCAAAGAAAGAAAGAAAAGCTGATTGAGTAAAGAAGTTTCCAAGACAAGAAACTAGTGGATCTGTTTTGTATGTTATCTAAACTCAACTGGTTTCTGCTTTAATTAATTCATTAAAAATAATATGTTGTATTAAAAAATAGTCACATAGATTGTTTTAATTTGTCAAAAATGTCAAAGTAACCAAACAATAGACTGATGTAGAGATTGCTCTTGAATATAATATTTCATATGCATTTACTAAAAGCAATGTGTAGCTTATAGTCACAATGTTATGATCTGTAATAGAGATAAGACTATATAAATTATTTTAAGGGAATTTCTTCAAACATGTCAAAATGACTTGTCTTCCTTGAGGATGCACTCTGAGATATATTTGAAGTCTTGAAGAGAAGCTTACTTGAGTCCCTGAGCACAAAAACAATGACTGAAGAGAAAAAAAAAACATAATTTTACAGAATATTACCCCTAAATTCTCTTAAAAGAAAAAAAAATCTAGCAGAAACATGCTATCATCAAGGTGTCATTCTTTAAAAATATATAAACCTCAGAAAACAGGACTGAAAGACAGAACATAATTTCAAACCTAACTACCATAATCATACCTGGCACTTTTCTTCTAAGAGGCTCAAATAGGTTTGCAATTGTTCCTTTCTCTAACATATTTCTTATTCTCTCTCACAACACAGCCCTAATGAGTTAGGGGAAAGATGAGGTTATTATCTTTACTTAATAATGGATGAATCTGGTACTAAGTGGCTAAGGTCTACCCAACATTTTCTAAACACATCTTTTGATTTCCTATTCACAGCCTTTAATCTTAGATCCTCCCATTACCATTGTAACCCCATATTCACTACTCATACATACTTCAAGCCATGCCTTAAGTTCCTTTTCCTGTACAAATGCCACTCCAGTTCAATTTTATCTCATCAACTCATAACATTAGCTATATTATTCATTTGATAATATAATTTCCCATTGGTGACATATATTATGATCATTAATCATGAATACTCATTCAGTTCTTCATGTTTTTTCCCCTTTTCTCAATTAGAAAATAAAAGGGTCATTGGAAGAAAAACGCATTAAAATAAGTATATTTATCATGGCACAGTACCTGGCACAGATTAAGTACTTGATATATACTTGCTGATTCATTGATTGTTTTTAAACAGCTTAAGGGATTGGCACTCTGTGTTCCCGAGAGTATCAAATGTCACATCAAAAAATCAAACTTCTAGCAGCTACTTTATAATATATTCTTTCCTCAGGCTGAATTATGCTTTTGTAAATAAATATAATCATAGGCAGGGGAAAAAACAACATCACTAAACCTTTGTTTGCAGATTGGCAATATAAGGTAGTTCAATGGAGGCAAGGAAGTTCCTTCTAACAGACCTTGAGAGGAAGAGAAGTGCTATTTGTCAAAAGACTCACAACCTAACCCCTTGGCCGGAGTGCTTGGTCCAACTACTGTATTAAGTAAGATCTGAGGACCCAGAGAATGCAAAAAGCTGTCCTAGCCTTCTGGGATCTCCCATTCTGACAGAATAAACAAAAGGTAAATAAATAGCTATAAACCAGATCTATTCAGAGGAGAAGGAAAGTAAACTCAGAGGGGAAGAGACTTGTGAGGGTGGGATGGGGAGAGAAAAGGCTTACATTTGAGCTGAGTCTTGAAAGAAGCCAGGGAAAATATGAAATGAATGTGAGAAGGGAGACTACTATTTCGGGTACAGGTGACAGACAGTGTAAAGGGACAGAGATAAGTTGTGGTTTGAGAGGAATAACAATTATACCATCTGATCTCTTCCTCAGGAAACATATTAATGGATATGATTTTTCCCTAAACATTGCAGAGGCACAACATAAATAAATTTTAGATGATATAAGAAAAAAAAAGAAATTTAGAGGCAGCCTTCAAAATTCCAATCTTCATTAAGTGAATGGATAGAAGCCTTGTTACATTTGGATTTGTTTAGAAATTTAAGATCAGTCTCCTACTGTATGCTGCTTTGATAATGACTCTTCTCAAGAGAAGAGGAATGGGTCCAAGAGAAGAGAATGAAGGTAGGGGATGTAGAGCTAAATTTTGAAACAGATTTATATATTCTCCATGAGAATAACTTATCCACCTCATTTATACCAAACTTACAAAAGAAAGTCAGAAAAATTAAAATGATTCTGAGCTTCATTCCTAATAACACTACTCCAAATGGCACAATATTGTACAAGGATTATTTGAAAAGCGTGGGTCAATATTGTGTAGCACTACGTGTTATTCCATGTGATCTACTTTGAACTTTCTCTTGCCTATATTTATTCAACATATGGCAGACCTTGTGTGAAAGGATCAAACAGCCTCCTGACAAGAGAGCAGCTCTCATTTTGTGCAGAGAAACTGCCAGGTAGCCTTCTCAGCAGGTAAACAAATTGATGGACTGTGCCTTTTCCCAAGAGCAATGAGCTGCAAGCCACAACAGAGGGAGAAAGAAGGGACCAGAAGGAGCAGCAGAATGCAGAGAACTTTAATGTAGGGACTGGGTACAATAAATTATGATTAAGGCCAAATACACAGTTAAGATTGTTTCTTAATGATTTCTTTAGTATTATTGAATAATGTTGTTTGCAACCAGTAAAAAAAAATCCTAGAACATGAAATATACACTTAAAGGAAGAATAATTAATGAAGACTAGTCATTTCCAAAGAACACTTTTATTCATCTTAATGGGCACTTCTCTTTAGGAAAGGTATGTTCTTAAGATTTTTACAATACTGCAGAACTAGGCAAAGGACTTTGATATGAAGGGGTTGATACAGAATTAAACTGAATTTCTATTTCCAGGATTAATTAATGCCATTTCCTGTCCATTTAGAATTAAGAGGATAAATGGCACTTTTTGAGGCTAATGGAGTCTGTATTCCAAGTGTGATTATTTAGTATGATTCTATAGATTTTTGGTAGAATCTTAAGCCATATTTTTGTGCCTTTATGTTTCCTTCTTTGAGTGCAAATGTACATATCACTGATATTGACAGTTGCCTCTGCTATTGATTCTTTCTCTATAAAATAGAGCCAAGCTGGTGTAGTAGAAAACTTTGAATGAAGATACGTGTGTTGAAATACTGACTTTGACAATTCTCAATTAACAGATATTAGCTTTAGTTTCTTTATCTGTAAAATGGGCATAATAATACTTATATTACCAACCTAACAGAGTAAAGAGATGTGGTAAGAAAAACATTTACCCATCCTTGAAACACACTAAAAATGAGAGCTATTATCATACAGACCAAGTAAAAAGAAAAACAAAAAACAGATCCAATGTGACTTTTCATATCACAACCCTGTAATGGCTTACGCTGCTTTCCAATTTGAGTAATATAATATGAATATCAATAGACATTGGGTATTACTTACTTAAACATTAAATTAAGGACATATTAAATTAAAACAGTGTAAGGCAAAAGCAAAAAATTAGGCATTTTAGGGCCAATGAAAGGCAATAATTATCTCCTCCCTGTTTTGCACATAGCAGACTTCACCTCTTATTTCTATCTTTATATTGTTTGTCTTCCATGACTAGAATGTGTTTCCTTTTGAAAAGACTAAGACCAAATGATACCTCTCTGATGAGGCATTTTACATTCCCCTTTCCTTTCAGCTATTAGCATCTTTGAATTTAAGGTTAATTTCTTTTTATTCTTCAAATATATATATATATGTATATATAGTGTATATAGCTATTTATGTCCACATTAAACTCCCAACCTGATACCTGATACATATTTCCAAGAATGAAAGAAACTTAATGGAACTCATTACTTTAGTATCTTGAAATATATAAATTAAATATAGATGTAGGAAAATACAAACAGATTTAAAAAATAATTTCTATAAATTTATGAATAGTAGACAAATTAGTTGTTTTTTTAAGGGAAGCAAATGCATAAGAGGATATGATTTATAATCCTCTCTCTCTCTCTCTCTCTCTCTATATATATATATATATATATATATATATCAGAGAAGCCTTCCCATAAATTAAAGTCATTATTCAATACCTACTGTATGCCAAGACCTGGTCTATGGACTGGAGGAACAATGAAAATAAAAATGAAAAAAATTCCTTACTCTACCACAGTTTGCATTCTCCTTGGGGCTGGGGGGTGGGGGTGGGGAATGGGTTATAAAAAATGTACACAGTAAAGAAAATGCAATTTTTTTTGGTGGAAAGAGAACTTTTAATTTGCAAATATAGCTATATGGAACTCCAAGAGAGGATACTTCTACCAATGAAGAATAATATATACTTTACAATTTATAAACTCTGAGAATTGCCTGAGACCATGTTCCTGACTTTTCTGGACTTCAGAACTTTGTATCTCCTATTATCTTATCCTAGAACTAAACTTCACTCAGTTCCTAAGGTCTCCTCATCCTGGAATATTTGCCTGCACTTGCATCCCTTTTACTTTCACAAGACCATCCCCTTTCATTCACTGATGCATTCCTCCTGAGGGCTCTATTTGTGAAGAGATCCACAATGTGCAGCCATCATTCTCCTTCCTGGCCTTGGTTCTTACATTCTAGACTTTAAAACAATTTCTGTTTCTCCACACCCTTTTCCTGATATGAGGGGCTGTCTTTCTTATTTCTTATATTTATATCCCAGTATTTAACAGAATCCCAGATACATAGTAAATGCTTAAAAATTGTATATATCCTTTCTTCTTGTCTCCTTCCAGATTCTAGAGTCAATTTTCTATCCACTAAGCCAGCCATTAAAATTCAACATGTCTTCTCTTGCCTTCTTGCTTGGAATGTTCTCCCCTTCTTCATCTCCACCTCTTGGACATTACTCCATTCAATTTTAAGTTCAAATGCCATGTCCTATTAAAAACCTTTGCTAATTCCCATGTCACAGATCCAACAAAAATATAAAATATATACTAAATAAATTCAAAGTAATTTGGAGCAGACAGGTAGTCACAGTGACGATTAGGGAAGATCATGTAAGGAATCTCATCTTAACTTAATCTCATAAGTAGCAAGATTTTTCAACAGGCAGAGGTGAGAAGGGACATTATTCTATGAATGAATAAGAGCCTGTGAAAATACTTAGAGAAAGGAGATGGAATGTTGTAGACAGAGAATAGCAAGACAAAATTATTTGGAATGTAAAGTATGTAAGGGAGAGTAATCTGCAAACATCATGAAATTTTAGACGAGACAGACTGTTGAGGGACTTAAATGTTGAGGGACATTTCTATATTTTTTCAAGAAGGAATAGATAGATAGGTACTGTAAGTGATAGGCAAAGATCTATACTTTAAAAACTAACTATTCAGTAGCTGAGTAAAATATGGATTAGAAAGGAGAGAGGCTGATGTAAGGAAATCATTTTTGAAAATACTACCATAGACTAGTCAAAAGAAGATTAAGGCTTGGGTAAAAGTGGGCATGATGGTAGTGGAGAAAAGCTGAATGAGATGTGGAACGAGATACAGTAAGATGGCTACTGATAGAAGAAATAGGTGAATTTGGAGGATGAGCCAAATAAAAAGACTCTTAAAATCAGAATATAAATAACCGATACAACAATTGTGCTCTTACCTGAAATTGGGAAGTTATCCTGAGCAACAATGAGAAATAAAAACTGTAGACTGACTGACTCTGAGACATTGTGTTTTTATTCTAATTCAATGTCCTAGGGCAGGGCAAGATAGTAGCTACACCTCAGTTTCTAGGAGATCAATTATAGGTTCTAAGGACAGAAGGACTCAACTATTCTTCAATATATATAGGATGGTAATTATAAAAAAGAATTTTAATCCTGAAAGTAATAAGGATAGATATTTCTTGAATGATACTTAGTTCTAGTCCTTGGTATGGAACAGTTATTGTTACTAATTCAAAAGAATTTGAACTAGGCAAGTGATAAGAGTAAGGAATGATCGACAGATACTCCATTGATCCATCAGTATAAGCTCTATGCCTGGAGAATTAGAGAAAGTTGTCTAATGTAGTGCAGAGACTTCTTGTGGACTGTTATGAGAGGACCTAGACAAGAGTCACAAGGGGTGACATGGAGAGACTAATGAATATTATTAAAGGAAAAATTTCTCTATTTCAAGAAGGTTTTATTGTAAGAAATATATTGTTAGTTTCTGGTTTATATTATATATATTATATATATACATATGTATATAATATATGATAATATATACCTGCTTCCATTTTATGGGTTAATTAATTCCATTTAAATTCAGAGTTATCATTATTAACTGTACATTTCCATTCATTGTATTTTATTTTGTTTATCCTTCTCTCTTTTTTCACTATGTCCTCCTTGGAATGTCTATTTTGCTTCTGACCACTACTTCCCTTAATCAGTCCTCCTTTTTATTATCTCTCACTATCCTGACTCTTTCTCTCATCCCATTCCTTATTTACTTCCCTGTTGGGTTAGATAGATTTATGTAAACAACTCAGTGTGTATATATGTGTATGTGTTTATGATATATGTTTTATGTGTGTGTATATACACATATACCGTCTTTCCTCTTTGAAGCAATTGAGATGAGTGAAGTTCAAATATTACCCATCCCATCCCAAAATTTTCTCCTCCACTCTAAAAGCTCTTTGTCTCTTTAATGTAAGATAATTTTCACTGTTCTTTCTCTCCCTTCCCCTTTCTCCCAATATATACTTCTCTCTCCATTTTTTTAGATCATCCCAACATAAGTGACAGACTCTTATGCACTCCATCTATATAGGGGTTACCTTTATCATTTTCCCACAACAGAATGCAAACAGTTAAACCTTATTGAGTCACATATGATTTTTCTTTTATGATTATGTTTTTGTTTTTCTCAAGTCTTCTGTTTGACAGTCAACTTTTCTATTCATTTTTAATCTTTATATAAGGAATTCTAGCAAGTCTTTCAGTTCATTAAATATTTTCTTCTACTGAAAAAATAGTCCCAGTTTTGATGGATATGTTATTCTTGCTTGTAATTTTTGCTTCTTAGTCTTCTAGAACATCATATTCAAATTCTTTGCTCCTTTTAGACAGTATCTGCTAAATCTTGTATGTCTAATTGTTGCTCAATAGTATTTGAATGGTTTCTTTCTGGCTATTTGAAATATTTTCTCTTTGCCTTAAGGGCTTTGAAATTTGGATGTAATATTCCTGGTAGTTTTTGTTTTGAGATCTTTCAGGAGGTAGTTGATAGATTCTTTTTATTTCTATTTATTTATTTTGTTTATTCTTCTGACTGTAGGTTTTTGAAGTAGTTTCATAATTTACTGAAATATGATAAATAGGTATTTTCTTTTAGGTGTTTTCAGGGACTCTTATAATTCTTAAATTATCTCCCCTTGGACTATTTTCCAGGCCAGTTTTCTACTAAGATATTTCACATTCCTTTCACTTTTGCATTCTTTTGAATTTGTTTAATTATTTCTTGATGTCTCATGAATTCTTCACTTTTTACTTTCCCCAAACTAATTTTTGGGAAATTATTTTACTCGGTGAGCTTTCTTTTCAATATAATTTTTATTTTATTTTTTAAAAATATTTTTCCATGGTTACATAATTCATGTTCTGTCCCTTCTCTTTTCCCTCTGTGAATCTTAAAATTGCTCAGACTATACCTTAGAAGATTTGGTTAAGCTATTCCCCTAATATAACAAATACAGGTACTTGGTCAGGAATGTATTTAGAACCTTAAATTTACTCCACCCTGCCCCAACAGTACCTTAGGGGAAGATAAAGTTGTATACTCCTGATGGAACAATGAAAAAGTCCCTAACTCATACTTATTGTAGAACCTTAAGCTAGGTCTATTTTTAGATATAATACAAAAGGGTGCTAAGTACCTATAAAGGTTAAATTAATCACTAAAAGGTCAAGCAACTTACAAAGGGCAAGCTTAGCAAAGAGGTGTGAAGTTTTAGTCTACCCAGAGAAGGTGATAAAAAAAAGATGTGAACTAAGAATGGTCAGTCCTGGGGAAAACGTCTACTGTGATTGGTAGATGTGAAAATTTAGGGAAGGTGACATAAGAGAAATTTCTCTTTAAAAGGAGCTGGGTCTCTCTGAACTTGATTGGAGTTCATTTTGGAAGCTGAATTGGAGGGCCTTGCTGAATACTAGAGCTTGCTTGGGACAAATTTTGTGGTGCATGATGAAAGACTAACTAGTCTCTCTTAAGGCTCAGGCCTAGGCCAATTAAGGCCCTTCCTACTATTTCCTCTTACTCTGTCTCTCTCTCTTCTCTTAATTCTTCCATTTGTATTAATTAAAATCTCTATAAAACTCAGCTGATTTGGGTATTTTCATATTTGGGAATTTTTCCCATGGCGACCACTTTTTTTTTATTAAAATGTAAGACACTTAAAAATTATCTTTACAGTTTTGGCAATTCAGTCTTGAAACCCACATTTTTGCGGTTACACCTCCCCTCCTGGAGCTGATAACATACCCACAAAATATCCACTGGGGTATACATGTATTATCACTCAAAACTTATTTCCATATTAATCATTTTTATAATAGAGTAATCTTTTAGAATCAAAACCCCAAATCATATATCCATAGTGTAAGGGGGAAAGGGGTTATTTTGAAGGTTTGGACTTGATTATTTAAGAGTGTGGTCACCAGGAATTTAATTAATTCCAAAGAGATTTGTTTATAATTTATTTACAAATTGTAGAAAGAATGAAGTAAGAAATCAGCTAAACACTAAATAATTTATCTCCAGCCCATGGCTCAACCCAGGCAGGGGAGTTCAGTCCTCAACCAGATAGGCCTTGGTCCTTGTAGCCCAGAGACTGGGGAAGTCTCTTCAGAAAAATCCAGCACTTAAGAGTCAGCTTTTCACTCATCATGTATCAGTCTAAGGAACAGGGTCTCAGGTCCAGCCAGCAGATCCTTCTGCCCCTCTTCACCAGCCTCAACTTGAAAGCATGAAGAATTGCCTTTCAGTTCAAGAAGTTGTCACTCTCTTTTAAAGACATTTTCTCTTGCATCACTCCCTGTGTCTTCCCCTATTTTTAAATCTACCAATCACAGTTGACACTCTGCTCTAGGACTTCCCTGAAGGCAATCAGTTGATTCTGATTTGCCACCCACTATAGCACATGTGGGTTACAGACCTCCCACTCAATGGTTAAGTGGGATATTTATACTTTTGGTGATTAGATCTAAAAATGGGCAGCTTTCCATACTCAACTTTAAGTAGGATGTTCTAAAAATAGTCAGGGGTTACAATTTAATCTTCACAACCAGGAGAGAGTTAATTAATTTAATTGTTATAATCAGTGATGTGATTCGGGGAGAAGTATGATCATTGCTCTCCTGGCTTGAGCTCTGGTCTTTATCCAAGAAAGACTACTGGAGCATCTGTGCATCTACAAGTGAATCTGCTCCTCAGCACCCTCCTTTCTTGGAATCAAAAGTGATGCTGTTTCTCATGGCTTCCATTCCTTTGTCACTGTAAGTACCCCTCTCTGACCTGCAACTGTGATTCAGAAATTAATATAATCAAAATATTGTCAAATAGCACTTTGTCTTGTGCCCAGTGCTAGCACAGAGGTCCTTTATAATCTTCTTCTGACTAATTGCCAGATTTCATGCCTATCTCTGGCTTGAGAGCTTCCAAAGATGTTGCTGTTGCTATTGCTACTGCAAGTCCTAAGTTGGTACTGACACCTTTTGTGTGCTGGGCCAGCCTTCAGCCCAAGTATCACAGATAACTCTTTCCAAAGTCCTATATTGTATTTGGTTGGAAAAAATGTTTCATCCTCATTCTTTGGTTGGCTAGGCTGTTCCAAAATGCTGTATTTTTTTTATTTTAAATTTATTTGAAGGGAACTGTTGGGAGAGCTCAGCTGTTTTCTCTACTCTATTGTCTTTGACCTTATTTTTCTTGACTAGGAAATCATTTCCAAAGAGACTTCTAGTTCTAAAATCCTAAGACTTCAATGGTAAAATTAGATGCAATTGATTTTGGAATTATCTGCTGTTTTGAATTATTCATATCTAATGCTCCGTTATCATGAATGATATAGATTTGGCAGTATTTTTTTTTTTGAGAAACATGAACAAATCCATGATTTTATCAGTTTGGGCACTCCTCCTGATACTGATTACAGCCTATCTAAACATCCCTATCTTATATGAATTACTGTAAGAAATTAATTTTCCATAGTTCTATTTCCTGAAAGGGAGATTTTTTTTGCATTTACAACCTTTTTTGCTTATAATTTGCCCTTCTATAAATGAGAGCATTATTTTGTTGGAAGAAGGGACATTTAGGAGTGATTACCCACACCCATGATTTAATTTCAGGATTGCTGATTCCATTTTCCAAAATGACAGTCTAACTCAAGTCAGATTAAAATTCTGGTTTCTCAATTCCAGACAATATTCTAAGTTATTCAACCCAATCTGAAAGCAATGGAGTTGACAAAGAGGTTTATTTAAGCTGAAATCAAGGAAAAGATTATTGGCATTTAGGATTATCCATAAGTGGAATGGGCTATCTTACATGGTAGTAGGATTCCCATCTTTGAAGGAATTAAAAGAGAGACTGCCAGGGCACTTGTTAGAAATGCTTGTAGTGAGGACATTTTCTCAAGATTGAACTTTACCTCTCAGATTCCTTCCAACTCTAAAATTTTGTGGTTCTGAAATTTATCCTTGGCATGTGTATATATCAAAATTAAGAGTATTCCTTCTCCTGATACATGTCTTCTCACCCTATATTATTCTTATTCCCTTATTTCCTAAAAATCCTCATATAAACTACCTTATATATTAAAGAAAATCAATTATTTTGAACCTGAGTTTTCTCAAATTTAAAATAAGTACAGTGGACTAGACATATTCTAACATACCTTCTAGGTCTTAATACCATGGTAATAAAACAGATAATCCACTCAAAGACCTGGAAGCCTTGTTTTTGTTTTTTTACTTGTCATTGTTGTTTTGCCTATTTTACAGCAATAGACATTTTAGGATACAAATCCATTATTTCAGTTTGACTAAATGATTAGTTTACATCAACATTCATTTGATTTGATTTTTCTAGTAGTAAGATACATTTAGAGCAATCAATAGAAACAAGAGTGTAAGAAGATCATCTGTGAATAAGACAAGAATCCAGGAAAAGTTGAAGGTGCTCAGGATGAAAAAGACTATGCACTTCCATAGAATGAAGTGATGGAGTCCAAATGCAGATTAAGCATACTATTCTTCATTTTCTTTCTTCCATGAATTTTCCTCTAATGTAACATGATGAACATGAAAATATGTATTACAAGGGAATACATGTACAACCTATACCATATTATCTGCCTTCTTGGAGAGGGATAAAGAGTGGAAGGGAGAGAGAAAATATGGTTTGCAAAATGTCAGAAAACAATTATTAAAATTGTTTAGCCATGAAATATGGGAAACATTTAAAAGAATAAAAAGAAGAAGAATAGTTTTTTTAATATCTTCTGCCTTTTTTTCTAGGGACTGAGTCCATATAGCTGGGAGCTTTTTTGTGTATCTCCAGGGTTGTGAACATGTTATGCTACCACAGTTGCCCACAAAAAGGTTCTATTATTTCATGGGTATGGAGTCTGAAAACTATATAGAATTATAATAAATGAAAATAATTGCTCTTGAAGTCAAAATATATTTCTGTTTGTAGCAGAAAGACTTTACAAACAAAATAACATTTTAAAATCTTCATTATTCAAGCACTAACCAAAAAAATTGAAATAATTATCTCCCTATATAAAAGGGTTAGTGATTTTTTTTAATGATACTACTGGAGGTCTTAAAATCAGACAACGGGACAATCATGTTCACCTACATATTCAATATTCATATATACCCTCGACATTAATATCCTATTTTTAAAAGCAAAGAATATTCTCTGCAATCAATAAAACTGCAATGAGTTAAAAAAAAATCCCAGAAGAAGTAATTTCCTCAAGGTATCAAGGCACATTATCACTAGCATCAACTTTTCTGATACCTGAAATCACATAGAGAAATTTATGAGTATACCTATGGTGCTTGAGGATGCATGCTTTGCTATGACTAAAACCAGCCAGACAACAGAGCTCAACACACAGGAGGTGTTCAGTCAATGCTTGCTGACTGACAGAGTATTCTTAGTTGTGCCCAATTAGGCTTGCAGGTGATCCGGAAACACTCATTGTTCCTCTTTTACAGCTGCCAACAAATCCCTTAAGTCCTCAAAAAAGAGGCTTTGACAGTCAGTTGGGTCTCTTGGTTTAAGCACATCATTAGCTACTCCCCCCGGGTAACACTTTGGCCTCATCACAAACCAGATTTAAAGCGATTATTTAATTCATTGCCCAGAAGTGACCCTCTCACCTTCTCCAGGACCCTGGCCCAAAACAGCTGCTTACAAACCAGTCTCTAATTCCCCAGCACAGATGGCCTGAGATAGTTGACTTAATATGTATGCTGGAAAGCTGTATCTGTAATATGCTTCAAGACCCCAGGATATACTGCGTCTACTTTCCAAGTATCCTTACCTTCAAATGATATTTTGGACAAACAGGGGAAGAAACATTTGAGTGCCTTGTTCAGAAGAGCAGCATGGCCAAAAAGAGCCCTCGCCGGAGTGCTAGGAGACAAGCACAGCATTTGTTTCTTAACATCATCAGAGGAGATTTATTGGGTGACCTTGGGCAAGTCTGTTAACCTTGAATAATACATTATTTATTGAGGGCAAAAAATGTGCCAGGTGATATGAAAGATACATAATAGATAGGATTTATAGGCCTGTAGGTATATGTAGCATCCTGGAATAAATGCCACAATTAATCTTCAGCATCCTATCAGTACCAAAGTAGGAAATGCCTCTACTAACTGGAAATAATGAGCACTGCCCCCTAAAAAAAAAGCCCAAATGTGGTAGGACCTAGAATGCACTAGAAACATAACAGAGAAGGTAAATTTCAGTCCCCTTTTCTCTTTTGCCTCTTCTTCAGCAGAAAGTTGATATTAGCAAAGAAATCCGGTTTCCACAGGTGTAAAAATTAAATTATATCTCTAATAATAAAAATATTATATTTTGTAAGGTTTATTAAGAATTTTTGGAAATCAAGGAATAAAGAAGATACAAAATAAAAACCATGTGTCCATGGCTGATTAGCCCATTTAAACTCCCTGCACTTAGCTTACCACTATACTTGCTACATCATTGCAAAGGAAGAGAAGAGTGGGAGGCGTTACTGCCAGTTAACTACCAATTGTGATTTCACCAAACTGGAGGGAGACTCAGGAGAGATTATAGGGAATTCTGGGAAATACCAAGGACTTCTGGGGAATGAAGTCTAGGGTTCAAAATCTCCATTTATACACAGGTCAAGACAGAGTGACCTTCCTTGGAGTAAAGAATGGCATTAGAAAGGAGGCATAAGTAAGGTAAGGTTCGAAGGATCCTTACCTGCCTGGAAAAATAAAGAAAAAAAAAGTTTTCTAATCCTCTACTCATGTCTGAAGCCTGTGGATGTATCACTAAGTCACCTAAATAGGAAATATTTTATAGGACAGCAAGTACATATCAGCCCTCTGTTCTCTAATGGCCAGTGAATCAAGAGGCCAATGGTACATGCAGGCTCCATGACTGAACCATGAGTATTTATAAGGGACACCAGCATCAAGAGTTACATCAAGGCACCACTAGGCATTGTATCATCTGCTAGGATGAAATTAGATCTATGATCCATCCAACTTCTGGGAGACTATAAGAGACCACTGGATTCTGAGTTCTGATCGAGAGCTTCAAGGTCTCCATCATTCTTGGCATTACCAGCTTTTATTTTGAAATATACTCTGTGCCTTTCAGAGTGTGTGTGTGTATGTATATATATATATACACATATATATATTTCAAAATGAAAACTGGTTACATATATATATTTGTATTTATTATATATTAATATTATTTTATTATTATATGTTATAATATATATATCTGTGCCTTTCAGAGTGTGTGTGTATTTCAAAATGAAAGCTGATTATTTATATATATAAATATATATTTATTATATATTAATATTATTTTATTATTATTAAATATATATATAAATAACCAGCTTTCATTTAGAAATGTACTCTGTGCCTTTCAGAGTGTGTGTGAGTATATATATATATATATGTACATATATATTTCAAAATGAAAACTGGTTATTTATATATATATTTATATTTATTATATATTAATATTATTTTATTATATATATTATATATATATATATAAATAACCAGCTTTCATTTTGAAATTTACTCTGTGCCTTTGAAAGTATTTACAAATTTGGAGGTACTAGATAAATATCTGTGATGACAACAATGATGAGACTTTTAAAAATGCCTATCACTATAACTCTTAAGCGTGATATAAAGATTATCACTGATCAGCAATAAGGTGTTCTAAAACTTAAAGAGGAAAAATGTTCATCTTTATGAGCACATGTTTTTGAAGAGAAATATAACTAAACTCAGTGCCGTATGCAGTGCAGATGACAAGAAATAGAGGGCATGTCTCCTGCCTTCAAGGAGAATACAATCCCATTGGAGGAGCACAAAAAGCATACAAGTTAACCAGACATGGTCATTAGATAAATAAAAGGCAAGTGAAAGCAATTCTAAGTTTTATAAGAGAGTGCAGAAGAGAAATAAAGATAATGTCCTGAGAACTTTGTTTAGCAGGGCTTTAGGGGATAGCCAAATTGGTTCAAAGAGGTTCTGTTTCAACCCCTAGCATCAATAGTATAACTGTGATGGGGAAAATGGAGGGGAAAAGGTAGAGAAAAGAAGGGACAGGAAGTCCCTCCCCCCTGCCCTGGTAGGGAAATTGACCAGTCTTTTCTTTTTTCTTATAATTATGCTAGGGATTTAAATTAAATCAAGCCACACTGTAGGGATAGCCAGATAGGTTTATTTGGCCTAGAAAAGAAAGGTTTGGAAAGGCGAAAGAAAATCTGATCTTCAGCAGCTATGCAGGCACGAAAGGCTCTCTCTCTGGAAAAGGCTTCTCCAGAAAAGGCATAAAAACCCAGGTTTCTCCCTTCTTTTATAATCTTCTCAGATACCTCCCACAAAGGAAGTGGGAAGTGTCTGAGGAAGTTGAGGTAGAGAGTTCTGGGAGATGTAGTCTCCCAGGGTTCAGAGCTATTTTAAAACACACAAGTAGAAAATTCTTAGTATTTTTCTCGCCTCTCTTCTACCTTCTGTCTTTCCTGGCTTTCTTCAAGACTCAGGTCAAATCCTACCTTGTATAGAAGCTCCCCTAAAAGTACAAGCACCTTTTTTATAGAATTACCTTCACTGTCCATAGTCTGTATATAAATATTTTGCAGGTGATCTCCTAAACATCAGTGAATCTGTCTTTCCTTGTACACTAATTGCTTGGCATTCTGCCTAGCAAACAGTACCTAATAAAAGTTTGTTGACTGAAAAAAAAATGATTTAGAACTAGAATTCTTAGAGGTCACCGAGCCCAACTCCCTCATTTTAAATATGAAGAAATTAAGGCACAGAGAGGTCGCTATCATTTCTCTTGGGTCACTAATGAGTATGTAGGGCAGGATTTACATATTTCTCCTTAACTCTACTGCCATTGAACCAATATTCACAATGCCACACCATCTTTCTATGGCGTACCCAGCAGAAACCATTTCTTAAACCCCTGCTTTTTTTTAAAAATTAGAACCCAAGACAATGATAGTTTTTTTTTAATTTTTTTTTTATTTTTTTAATATATTTTATTTGATCATTTCCAAGCATTATTCGTTAAAGATCATTTTCTTTTCCTCCCCCCACCCCCCATAGCCGACGCGTAAGTCCACTGGGCATTAGATGTTTTCTTGATTTGAACCCATTGCTTTATTGATAGTATTTGCACTAGAGTGTTCATTTAGAGTCTGTCCTCTGTCATGTCCCCTCAACCTCTGTATTCAGGCAGTTGCTTTTCCTCTGTGTTTCCACTCCCATAGTTTATCCTTTGCTTATGAATGGTGTTTTTTCCTCCTGGATCCCTGCAAGTTGTTCAGGGACATTACACCGCCACTAATGGAGAAGTCCATTACGTTCGATTATACCACAGTGTATTAGTCTCTGTGTACAATGTTCTCCTGGTTCTGCTCCTCTCGCTCTGCATCACTTCCTGGAGGTTGTTCCAGTCTCCATGGAACTTCTCCACTTTATTATTCCTTTTAGCACAATAGTACTCCATCACCAACATATACCACAGTTTGTTCAGCCATTCCCCAATTGATGGGCATCCCCTCGTTTTCCAGTTTTGGGCCACCACAAAGAGCGCAGCTATGAATATTTTTGTACAAGTCTTTGTGTCCATTATCTCTTTGGGGTACAGACCCAGCAGTGCTATGGCTGGGTCAAAGGGTAGATATTCTTTTGTCGCCCTTTGGGCATAGTTCCAAATTGCCCTCCAGAATGGCTGGATCAGTTCACAACTCCACCAGCAATGAATTAATGTCCCTACTTTGCCACATCCCCTCCAGCATTCATTACTTTCCTTTGCTGTAATGTTAGCCAATCTGCTAGGTGTGAGGTGATACCTCAGAGTTGTTTTGATTTGCATCTCTCTGATTATAAGAGATGTAGAACACTTCTTCATGTGCTTGTTAATAGTTTTGATTTCTTTATCTGAGAACTGCCTATCCATGTCCCTTGCCCATTTATCAATTGGAGAATGGCTTGATTTTTTGTACAATTGATTTAGCTCATTATAAATATGAGTAATTAAACCTTTGCCAGAGGTTTCTATGAAGATTTTTTCCCAATTTGTTGTTTCCCTTCTGATTTTAGTTATATTGGTTTTGTTTGTACAAAAGCTTTTTAGTTTGATGTAGTCAAAATTATTTATTTTACATTTTGTGATTCTTTCTATATCTTGCTTGGTTTTAAAGCCTTTCCCCTCCCAAAGGTCTGACATGTATACTATTCTGTGTTTACCTAATTTACTTATGGTTTCCTTCTTTATGTTTAAGTCACTCACCCATTTTGAATTTTTCTTGGTGTAGGGTGTGAGGTGTTGATCTATTCCTAGTCTCTCCCACACTGTCTTCCAATTTTCCCAGCAGTTTTTATCGAATAGTGGATTTTTGTCCCAAAAGCTGGGATCTTTGGGACAATGATAGTTTTAATAAGTAAAGGAGACATAATTCAGCTTAAGGTTGCTGTTTATCTTGTCTTTCATTTATGTAATACTCCACTCCCAACATAACAACAAAGTTGGATGGTAAAAAGCATCTATAAAATATTTATAAAATATATTTAAATATATATATGTTAATAGTTTGAAAATATACAACATGGCACAACAATGTTCTTCAGATAGGGTTGTGCTATCGAGGCTATTATTATGTGAGAGTGGGAAGCAGTGAGTGACTTCAGGATAAACTTAACAATATGTAGGCAAATGGAATGCTGTGGGAATTTATCAACCATTGCTCCAATTATAACTTGTGCCTCTGAGCTTAGTACTGCGCCTGTCCTCCAGGCAGCCTTATCAACCTTAACTAAATAGTTGATAGAGTTCTCCTAAACACGCTTGCTGTGAAAATCGTAAGACATGGTCAGACTATTACCAAAGACAATTGATCGTGAATAAGCTTACAGTTTGATAGCGATCACATCTATCAACAAGCACTATTGGACCAGCTGCTTGGGGCAGAACAGAGTATTTCAAATAGTTATTGGCCACAAATTCGTGCCAGTTGTGTGTTGAACATAAATAATACAGAGAATCATGTTGGTTTTACATGAATTCCATCCCTTTATTTTATCCCTTTTACTGTAAATTCACGAGATATATGGACGTATAGCTCTCCAGATGGTTTTCTACAGTTAATTCAATATGTAAAATTCCAAATCATATCCATCTTCCAAGGAACCCATTTCAAACCAGTTGGAATTGATATCAAGATCTCAATCTCTATAATGTGAAAGTATATAAATTCATCAAATATTCATGATTATAAAAAGCCTTCTATTGTATACTTGGGAATTTTAGTGTAGATGTAAGATGGGGAAATCATGATAGAAATTCAGTGTTACCATGTGTTTATTTTATAAGATAGAATTTTAAATTTGCAAAATTAAATAGAGATATTTTCAATGCATTTCACAGGAATGATGTTATCATTAGCCATCATTAGAAGAGCTTTATTCTGGCTGAGAGTGAGGCACTGAGGCAGAAAAAAAAATGAAAATGTATGCACATGAAGCCACAAGGGTGCAAACAATTTGACTTAGAATGAAGGAAATCTTAGGTGGATGTGTGTAATAACAGTTTGAATTATACTTGATTTTAATATATAGTTTCATCACTTGTTGGAAGACAAATGAAATAATTATATATTCATAGTCATGTGTGTGTTTGCCTACTTACACATATTTGTTGTATAATATTAACATGAAAGTAGATTACATGCGTGTTTTTCCTGAGTTTATTTTCCCAGATAAGTTAAGCAGGTCTCTTGAAATCTTATTTCTACCATTTAGTTAAATTTCAAGTAAATTTTTGTCATATAAATGTGAATATCAGCTCAGCCTTTCTCTGGATTATCATATATTCCAAATTAATTGAATCTGAATCCTTGAGGTTTTAATGAAGACAGCAACTAGAAATTTCTATTTTTTTTTTTCTCTATTTTGGCTCATCCTTCTATGTCAGGCATACCACTGAATAACCAGAAAGAAGGAATTCTCTTCTCTTTTTAAAAATCTCCAGAGCAGGGGATGACATATGCTTTGTTTCTTCCTTGGCCAAGATGTTTTCTCAGTACTAAATATATAATACGTATGATGCAGCACATTGTAAATTATAGACCTGGGGAAAACTATTTCTTCTAATTACAAATATAAAGACTAATTCCCTATACTCTATTCCCTTTCCATTGGCATATGAATTTTGAAAATGAGAAAATAGCATGAGAGCATAGTTTTTAAGTTAGAAGGAAACTGATAGATCATCTTAACTATCTCAGATGGTCTGAGTTTTGGAGAATAATTTGGGGGAAATCTTAAGCCCAGAATAAATATTCCCTGACAATTGAAGGAACTCAAAAAATGTCCCCCCCTTTTTTTAGTTTAATAAGTTGGCCTTGTTTGAAAGTAGGATCAGAGTTCTTAAAAAATTTAATTTCTGCATGTTAAAAAGTAGTGTAGTAGATTACCACTTCATGTAATTTTCAGAACTAACTCATAACGTAGAAGATTTTAGGGCCATGTAGGAATTTCTCGATGAGTATTAAATATGTTATAATGCTAGAATTTAAAGAACAAAAAAATAATTTATTGCTCATGGGTTAATTCAATCTTCAGGCCTTCTCTGGCTCTTGCCAAACCACATATTTTCATTGTGGTATTCCCTAGATTAATTTTTTAGATTTTATATTGCTCACTTAGGGACTGTTAACTGATTAACTCCCATCTGAAAATGACAAATATTCAAAAATTAACATTTCTTGGGTAAGTTTATGGATTTACCTTACCTTAAAAGTGCTATTTAATCAATTGTGGTCCTATTACATAAAATAAACAACTTAAATGGGATTTAAATGATTTTACTTAGATTGGAATACTAACCCGTAAAAAACATGTGAATGTCTACACCACTTTGAAATAGAAAGTGACACACTTTCCAGTCAGCCCTGTGCAGCTAATCCATCCTTGTGGTTATAGTTAAAATATTGGATTGTTTCTCAAATGAAAGCTATTTCCCAGAAACTTGAAGCACTCTGAGTGCACTAGTCAGGACTGATTTCTGAGTCCTCTATTGTACTCTTTGCTAATGATATAGCCTGCCCATTTCCTTAACAAGCTGGGTTTGTTCACTGGAAAATGTAACAAATAACTTCAAGGTTATGTCACTCTTGGCAAACACAGTAACTGGTGGAAAAAGGAAGTTTCCAGAGCAAGGCAAAGGCTGAAATGTTGTTTAGGAACTACTGAGCTAAAAAGCCCTGCAGAAGCAACACTGTTTAGGTTCACAGGACTTACTGATGCTCACAGATAAGCAATACCATTTGCCTTTTAAAAGGATTTGCCTTAGAAGAGATTAATTTTGTTTAAATTCAGCCTCTGAAAGTGGAGAAATAGTTTTGAGGTATACATTTCATTCACTGGGTCTTTCATTTAAACATTTGTTTGATAAAAGGTTGCATTGTCTTTGCTTCCAATTACTGCCCTCTCTTGATTATTCAGGAGATGGTTATTCCGGCTCTCTAGCCCCCCTTTTCCTCCCTCTTGTCCTCTTTTTACAGTGTGTTTTTTGTTGTTGTTGTTGTTGTTGTTGTTGTTGTTGTTTATTCCTTCATAGAATAAGAGAAGGAAGGGAAATTAAAAATACCTAAGTAAGATTTGATAAATAATATTTAATTTGTCAATTTCATTTAGAGTGTGCTATTCTGGTTCATGGGCAGTTAATGGTTCAGAATCACTTGATTATAATTAGCATGTTTCCATGTGTTGATAAAGGAGAAGAAAGAGCTGAATGCACTTAACCAGGAGTTCTGGATTCTGTTCTTAGCTCTGAAAATGGCTCATTGTTTGCTCAAGGTCAGTATTCCTCAATGTACCTTAGTAACCCTAAAAGATGATAAAAATCATCTGACTAGTTATAAGAGAACTGGGTTTGTGTCAGAACACCTGGATTCAAATCCCCAATACATCATTCACTATCCATGTACTTTCAATTCAGTGACTTTATATTCCTGATTCTCAGTTTCTCAATCTGTAAAATAAAGGGCTTGGTCTACCCATTATTTGACCCTACTTTCTTCTAGGGAGCATTATGAGAAATAATTAAAACCAAATGTAAAAACAAAACAAAACAAAACTTAGAGTTCTTAGCAGGAAGATGATTTATTTTTAAAATTTGATTTTAACCCACTAATTAAATATTTCTACATATGAAGTAGGATAGAAAAAAGATTGTCCATGTAATTGCCTATCTCTATTATATAAAACTTGGGAAAGATGAAATATTATAAATAACCCAGTGGTATATTTACATAGATTATCTTCTACCAAGAATTATGGTTCTTCTAAAGACAGGGCAAGTATTTTACTCTTCACACTAATCTACAAGTTTGTTTTTTACATATCTGTTCGTTTCATGAATGCAGCCATACCCACATTGCTGATTCCTTAGCTGTTAATTACATATATTATGCATCACATTCATCCCTAAATTGTCAACCCATGTTGATTCTATTTCCACAAAGACCTAGCATATACACCCCCTTCTTCCCCACCATTGTCACTGTCCTTGCCCTTCCTCCCCCTGGACTCTTAACAAGAGATTCCTACCTCTTTAAGTCTTCTCTACCTGCAAATAATAAAAATCACATAAAGTATTTGGAGGGTTTTCCTATCTCTAAGAAGATCCTAGGAGGTAGAAACATTATATGACCTGTTTCACATAAAGTGTACAGTTTCCTTAAATCCAAAATCAAATTCTCTTTCTATTATACGATGCTGCCTTCGATGAACAATACTTAACCCTACTCCCAATTCATACTGCTGCCAAAATTCTATTTATTAATTTTTATTTTATTTATTAATCCCCAAATTAAGTTATTAATCTGATTATAACTTTCCTCTGGAAAATAAACAACAGCAAAAGCAAACAAACAAAAGAACTCACACCTTCAGGAGCTCCCTGTTACCTGTAGAGGAATGAGTCAGGGGGATGATTAGATCTATTATTGCATTCAGTATCAGAAACTCTCTGGCATGTTTATTTTTTTATTTTTTTCCTTTACTAATACAAGCCAGCAAGTTCTCTTCAAAATATATTCTTGGAAATTTGCTCAGAGCCCTTAGAAGTTAAATGATTTAACCAACATCACCACCCATTTTGTGGCAAAGGCAGAATTTTAACCCAAGTCTTCCAGGCTTTGAAGGCAGTTTTTCCTTCAATACAGGACTACATGGCACAATGGAATAGGACTGGGCTTGGGATTAAGAAGATTCCAAGAGACAGGAAAAGCTTAGCACAGTGTATGGCGCAGGGTAGGTTCTAAATACATATTAGCTATTTTTATTATCTCACCTGTTTCCTAATCTATAAATCCAAGAGCCCACATTTAAAAATCTCTAGTATTCCTTTTTGCCCTAAATCCAATGAAATCATTCTATGACTTCATCTTTTTGATCATCCATTTTCTCATTGGTTCTTGGATGTTTCTACCATGTTGAACCTGATGTCATGTAACATCCCAACTTCATCAAAGGGGGGTCTTTGCAATAGAAGACCCAAACTTTGGCCAAACTAAAACCCTGAAGCTCTGTAGGCCAACTCTACTATTTAAAGAAAAGGAGGCTGAGCAGACAAAGGCGAGTGGAAGGCCTTCCTGCTTTTGACACAGCTGCCAGGAATTATCACCCAAAGGGCATGTGGCTAATAATAAAGTTGGGACCCCTGGTTAAACAAAGAAACCTGTCTCTCTTCAGATAAGCCTGTTCCGGGCCCCATTTTCTTTGTTTGAGTCTGAGTTCTTTCCTTTCACAGTACATCTTGGTGAAATGTTTGCCAGGCCTACGAGAGCAGCTTTTTATAGCATACGTATGAAAAATATGTTCTTAAAATCATAATAGATTAAGAATGCTTTTCATGGCCAGTCTGATTAGTTAGGAAGCTATGGAGTTGTCAAACATTAATTATTTGGGGGCCTGGTGGGAGGTAAGCTGTGTAAAAATGGTCTGTCTACATAGTTGCTTTATCTTATTTAAGTAAGAGCATTGGACTGTAAAGCAATTAGGAGGGCCCACAGGGAAAATTAGATAAAGTACTAAGCAGAAAATGAGTATTCGCATCATGGAGAAAAATCTTCCAACCACATATGACATCCTTTCCCTAAAACCTCCATGAGGTATTTGTGTCATTAGGACTAACACCTCCTAAGAGGCATTAGGATTTCTTGACACCTGGTTTATAGTCTCAGGTAGCTCAGTAAATGACCAACTAATGGGTGCCTCATTCCCCACCCCCTGCTTATGAAATGGAATTTATAATAACGTAAATTTCCTGAAATTTTTCATATACATAGATGATATAAGTAGGCACAAAATAGTACCTTAATTTCTTTTTTAAAATTTTCTTCTAAAGAATATTTATAAATGAATGCTTAATAAGGATTTTTTCTTTAGATTAATCCTTAAAGACTTTTTTTAGATCTCTATTAGATGAAATGTAGAAGCTTTAGAATTAGAATTTATAATTCTGATATAAATTATAGAATTATAATTCTAACATGGAATTATAATTCTATAATATATTATAGAATTTAGTTTATAATTCTATAATACATATTATAGAGTTTAGAATTCGAATTTATAATTCTATAATATGTATTATAGAATTTAGTTTATAATTCTATAATACATATCATAGAGTTTAGAATTAGAATTTATAATTCTATAATATATATTATAGAATTTAGTTTATAATTCTATAATGCATATTATAGAATTTAGAATTAGAATTTATAATTCTATAATATATATTATAGAATTTAGTTTACAATTCTATAATACATATTATAGAGTTTAGAATTAGAATTTATAATTCTATAATATATATTATAGAATTTAGTTTATAATTCTATAATGCATATTATAGAATTTAGAATTAGAATTTATAATTCTATAATACATATTATAGATAGAATTTAGTTTATAATTCTATAATATATATTATAGAGTTTAGAATTCGAATTTATAATTCTATAATATGTATTATAGAATTTAGTTTATAATTCTATAATATATATTATAGAGTTTAGAATTCGAATTTATAATTCTATAATATGTATTATAGAATTTAGTTTATAATTCTATAATACATATTATAGAGTTTAGAATTAGAATTTATAATTCTATAATATATATTATAGAATTTAGTTTACAATTCTATAATACATATTATAGAGTTTAGAATTAGAATTTAGAATTCTATAATATATTATAGAATTTAGACCTTCTCCACAGTTTTTAGTCTTAGAGAGCTGTTTTGAACTCTCAGAGGTTTTTGTGATTTGCCCAGGATCACAAAGTCAATATGTATCAGAAGCAAGACTTTTCATAAGGATAAAATAAAATGTGCAGGTAGATAGATGATACAGTGGATAGATCCCAGAAACCAAAGTCAGGAAGATCTTAGTTCACATAAAGCCTCAGATAAGTTCTATAATGTATTATAGAATTTAGTTTATAATTCTATAATACATATTATAGAGTTTAGAATTAGAATTTAGAATTCTTTAATATGTTATAGAATTTAGTTTATAATTCTATATAATACATATTAAAGAATTTAGAATTAATTTGTATAAATTATATTAATATATACTAATATATATTAAACATATACAAATAATATATGAATCAATAAATATAATATTAAGTATATACATGTCTATTAATAAATATATAATAATTTTTATACATTATATGAATAGAATTTAGAATTAATTTTTTAGAAGAATAGAATATTTTCTAGTTCATTTGTAGCTATATTAACTGCTTTTTTTTAATGGGATATGACTGTTGGATAAGAATTAATAAACATTGTCAACAGGATAAAGATTTTTCTTTTTCAATCGAGCAACATAAACCTCTTCTCAGGTCATAGTCACAAAGAATGCAGCATTATAGAAAAGACAAGAGAAACATTGGAAGACTTGAACTCAAATTCAGACTCTAATTAAATAGATGTGTAACCCTGCACAAACCTCAACTGGACAGTGTGTTCTGGTGATGAGTATTTCAGAAGTTAGGTGGGTTGGTTCTTGAAAGTCAGACACATTCTAGTAGTGGGTCCATGCCAGAGGTTATTCTGCACATTTTCCTAAGACTCAGTTTATTATATAACATGGGGTTAATGGTATCACTGCTTAGACTTTTTAAAAGTTAGATTAAGGACTTGTTTGTTGTTCAGTCATGGCCAACTCTTCATGACTGCATAATTGATATTACTTTAATATTATCCTTGGAGTTTTCTTGGCAAAAGCAATGATGTGGTTGGCCATTTCCTTCTCTGGTGCATTAACACAAACAGAAGTTAAATGGATTACCCAGGGTCACAGAGCTAGTAAAAATCTAAGACTGGATGTGACCTATCCACTGAGCTATCTATCTAAGTTAAGGACTAGACATATTGCTTCTGGGATATAATGAACTCCTATATGAGGAAATCCTCCACTGCCAATTAAGATCAGGACCTTCTCCACAGTTTTTAGTCTTAGAGAGCTGTTTTGAACTCTCAGAGGTTTTTGTGATTTGCCCAGGATCACAAAGTCAATATGTATCAGAAGCAAGACTTTTCATAAGGATAAAATAAAATGTGCAGGTAGATAGATGATACAGTGGATAGATCCCAGAAACCAAAGTCAGGAAGATCTTAGTTCACATAAAGCCTCAGATAATTACTAGTAGTATAACTCTGTCACTTAACTCTGCTTGACTCAGTTTCCTTATCTGAAAATGAGCTGGAGAAGGAAATGACAAGCCATTCTAATGACTTTGCCAAGATGCTAAATGAATCAGTTAGATATGTCTGAAACAACTGAACAATAACAGCAATGTGTATACATTTCTCTCTAGGGTTCAATTCTCTAATTTTGACTAGTAGTGCCAGGATGAGTTCTCAGAAGAGAACTAACTCTTAACCTCCACTCATTCTAGGAGTAATCCTGAGAGACTAGGTCCTAGGATTATTGGTAATTAATTCCCATTAAGAATGAAGGTCATAAATTCTACTTTTGAAATTCGTATTTCTTATTAATTAATTCTTATTAATTCTCATTTCTCTTAATCCACAATTTCCTGCTACAGTTCCATTCTGTCTTGAGAAGGCACAGGGTTCTCTGTCTCCAAAGGTGTTGATTCATTTTTCTTCATTTTATAGTATCTATTCACATTTTTCTGGATTCTTTTAATTTAATCTAGAGACCATATTCCTTTGTTATTGTGCATCCCTGTTTGTTTAACTATTTATATTCACATTGTTTCCTTCCTCTTGAGGATTTTGATAATTAGGTTTTTTTTTTTTCCCTTCTTCTTATGTTTTTCCTTATTTCTCATTTCTGACTCTATCCTTTTGGACAACATTTTCCCTGGGTTAGCCATCAAAGATGTCTCAGAATATTTCCACTCCCTTGCCAAATCATATTTCCCTAGTCTTTCTCTACTCCAAATGACTTCTTTGTGGTGGAGTGGGGCGGGGAGGGGGAGTGCAAAATTGGCTCCACCTAAATAGTCCGGTCTTTAAGAAGCTTAGTGAAACGTCTGTCTCTCTATTACACACGTACATATACACACACATTCACATCATGCCCTATTTCCCTCACGATTGTGTCACAGAGGTACGCTTCTGACTTGGGGGGTTTTCATGGCACTGGCTAAGAGGAGGAGGTAGAATTGAGTTTTGTTGTCAACTCACAGAGTTTAGTAGGGTATACTGAATGAACATAATAAGGGCTAGAGATTAGCCTTCCCTGCTGTTAGTTCATTTAATTGTTACCATATTAGAGTTCTTGGTGACCTGGACCATGGAGAAAGCTGAAAATGCTTTAGCTTTTTCACATAATTTTTATTCTGGAGAAGTTTGAGAGGTTGTAAGGATTGGAGATAATGTCTTCATCTTGTTGGTCCTATGCCTGCTCACTTAAAGATTATATTCAGGATGCAATGAAAATCATGTAGAGTTGGGTTTTTTTTGTTTTGTTTTTTTTTCTGGGCTCAAAACTTATTACAAAAGGGCGGGCAGCAAATGAACAAGACTTCAGGGTAAGAGGTGCCAGTTCATTAGGGAGTAACTAAGTACATAGGAGAGAGGAAGTATAGAAGGGGTTCATTCAATGAGTTCCAGTGAAGTAGCAAATTCTGTCCAGGCAGGTAACTCCTTAAGTAGGTCAGTAACTCTGAAAACATTCCAACTGTTCATGATTATATTCATTTTGGAGGCAACAGGCCCTTTCCTTTGTAATCCACCACTGGCCTTGTTCCCACGTTCCCAAGAGTTCCAAGGTTCTTAAGTTTTACCACTCCCTGCTTGGCTTCTGCCTTCTGGGGTTCTTCAGTCTCTTTGTCCAGCTGGGAAAACTATACTTCCTATCAGCTCCTTGCCAATGAGAGAATTATACCAACTGTTGTATAATTTATTGCATAATAAATTAAATACATGTACGACTATACCAATCATTATGTACATTATACAACATAAAAACTGACTTTTAAAAATATGAGATAAAATTTAAATGATAGTTTGAAAATAATGTTTATTTATAAGCTATATTTATGCATATACATATATAGTATTTATTCTCACTAGAAGAATTTTTAATAATGGCATTTTAGTGAGAACAAAATGATTGAAAAGTTTCATTAATTTTTTGAAAGTCTTGGCTTAACACTTTTTTGACTCAGGGATTAAAAGGTCTGGTTCTAACCACTTAATTTAATACTCTATTAATGACTCTCATTGATGAAAAAGATAACTGCTAAAGATATACAGAACCAAAATGGAAAAAGCAGGCTCAACTTACTAAATCAGAATACTTATTTTTCAATTCTATTCACCAATTATGCAAAAAATGTTTGTTGAAATTCAGTTGGTATATTTCAATTTTTCTGATGTTGATCAGTTTTTGCAAACTAATCAGCTTTTAATATTTTAAATGGGTTTTTAAATCCAGTGAAATTGTTCATTTAGAAGATTTTTTAAATGATTAAAAATCAATTTCCATGTTAAGTATTCATATATAAGAAGTTTTATAGGTCACATACTTACATCATTTTTAGCAAGCCAATAAAGACACAATAATTACTCAATAAGAGTATATGGTCAGGGAAACCTTGGTGGCTCAATGAATCAAAATTCAGGCCTGGAAGTGACTTCAAATCTGACCTCAGACACTTCTCAGCTGTGTGACCTTGGATGAGTGACTTAAATCCAATTACCTAGCCCTTACAACTCTTTTGTCTTGGAACTAACACTAAGCATTGATTCTAAAATAGAAGATGTGAGTTAAAAAAATAGGAGTAGATGGTCAACTGTGTCAAACAATACAGAAAGGTCAAAAAGTGGATTACTGTGACAGTCACTGGCATCTTGAGAGAAAGAATAATTTCTGTGAATGAGAGGTCAAATATAAGGAGAGATTTAAGAAGCTAAGAAATGAGAAAGTTTTTAGAGGAGAAGTTTTGGAAGGGAGGATAACAGAGTGAGATCTGTAATGCAGGTCATAAACTCTCTCTGACTGTTCATTTTATGCTATCTAGACTCATGAAACAGAATGTTATTGGGGAACAGGAGCTAATTTATGACTGCATCCCTAGGATCGCTCAGGTGATCTGAAGAAGAGTATCTGGGGATTGAGCAGGAGGATTGGATTTTGCCTGCACAGCTGTTGTATGTGTGGTTATAACTATCCTAAAAGGACAATGTGGACGCTACAAGAGATCCCAGAAGGGAAAAGGAAGGGATTGGGCAATTATTGAGTTATGGTGGGTGAAGGGTAAGATAGTTATATTGAAGGTCAGTCCTTGATTAGCTTTTAGATCGATATTAGGATGTAATTTCTACTCTCATCCTTTTGTCTGTTGTCATATATCCTGTGAAGTCAGACTTTGGGGGACCACAGATTCTACTTAAGAAAATATAGTCCTATAGCATTAAGGATTTGCATTCCTTTTTTTTTTTTGTAAAAAGAATGACCAAGAAAAGGGGAGGGATAGAACACGAATCACAGAACCATGGAAAACTATTCTTTAAAAATAATTATTTTTCCCTTTTTATTTAGCATATTTTTCTATGGTTACATGATGCATGATCCCTCCTCTCCCACTCTTTCCTTCCCCACCCAAAGCTGACAAACAGTTCCACTGGGTTATACATGTATCATTGTTCAAAATTAATTAATTTTTTAAAAAAGAATGACCAAATTAATAAAATTAGTTAAGTTGGCAAGCAGTTATTCAATTCCAGTACACGTCAGGCACTGTTCAAAGTACTGAGGATACAAAAGGCAAAACTAGCCCCTATTGTCAAGGAGCTCATATCCAGTGGATATTTAAAATTAGATCTTTTAAATTATTTATAACATGTGCTTATCTTTAAAAAGTGGGCCTTAAAGTCACACTTAAGATAATAGATTGACTCAGATAGATAGACTCAGAAGTCATTTAGCACAACTCCTTTAATTAAGAGAGGAGGGAACAGATTGTTAAATCAATAAGAACCTATTGGGATGAATTATATACATATATAATATGTCATCTTCTATATTAATATATGGTCATATAAAACTATGTATATCATATAATCATAAATGACAAGCACCAATTATACAAACACAGTGAAAAATAGTCCTTGCCCTCAAGGAGCTTCAATTCCAATACATAAAAATAAGATATAAAAATAGAGGAGATTGGAGAGTTAGAAGCAGATCTGTGAAAGGAATGAAGGGATAGTTGTCCTGGACCCTTCCTTAAAATGGCAATTCTGAAAATAACACAGCAATAGAAAAAAAAAGTGAAGAGGGATAATCCAGGGTGAATTAATTGACTTTCCCTAGGTCATAGAATTAGTAGTAGAGTCAGAATCTGATCTCAAATCTACTGATGCAAGATCCATTATATCTTGTATTGAATCTCACTAGCTAAGCTTCTACTCTTTGGAACAGTGGAGGATATGGTGTTACCAATAGTACATGCTATTGCTTCTTTCCAGTGGTGCAAATACATTTCAGTAAACTGTTCCAAGAGCTTCAGGGTGCAATGATGAACTTGTAATAATAAGCTTATAAGTTTTTCAACTCACAGAATTTAAATTCCTTTAGACTTCTCAGCCTTCTACCTATTAACCAGGCTGCTTTGATGCTACTTGGTCTTCCAGTTGTTTTCTGTTGGTCATGGTGCTGTCCATATCCAAATTTCATGGTCACAGATGGATTGTTCTGCTTTCCTTACTCTGATTACTCTAAGAGTACTTTCTGAGAGTTCAAAATAGGACCAGGAGCATCTATGCAAGGATGAAAGGAACTTTTCATAGTTTATGCAGTATGATCACTGATTTTCACCATTCTTTCCTCATTAAAAAAATTATAATCCCTAACAGAAACTCAGTCTTCCAAGTAGCTTGCCAAACAGTGTGTACATGAATCATGGATAAATAAAACATTTTTGATATTCAGGGTCAAGATGCAGAAATGATTCTATTAAGGGACCAAGGCAGACAAAATCATAGATGAGGACAGGAATAACTGAATTCAAGTCTTATTCTTGTATAAGAGTATCCCTAAATCAGATTATTTTCTGTTCTTTCAAAAAATGAAAAAAAAAAATTACACAATCCGTTAAGAAACATCTTTAATATTGAAAAACAAATCACCTTTAGAAAGGATTTTCTTATTGATAATTGCATTATAATTAAAGTACATTCTTGGGCCTCCAATAGGTATTAACATTTCAAATGTAATTTATAATCCAGGTTTTTTATCCAGAATGATCAAAGAATAAAGATCTAAAAATTACCTCTTTTTCAAAGCTATTATTTCCCAAAGGTTCACATCAAGATTATATTGTTAAAATGTTATATCCTACTTCAAATCACTTGGGGTCACCAACAAATAGTTACTTGGGCATCTGCTTGTTATATGTTGTCCAACACCTCATGATCATGCTCTATTTCATATTCCCAGGTTGAATATATACTTTTATAGAGTCTCCATTCTAGTTTGAATGGTCTATTCACTATACCCCATCTACAAATAATTTCTATCTCACCTTTTCTATTTGCATAGGCTCTTCCTATATGTCTCAAATCCTCATTTTCATCTCTTGGAATCCCGAACACCCTTTAGGACTCAACTCAATTGCCACCTCCTTAAAAAGGTTATCCAAATAATCCTCAAGTCTTGATAGTGTCTTCTCCTCTCTGACTAAAAGAAATAAAATAGTGCATGAAAAATTAGGACAAAACAAAATTCAATATTACTAAATATAAAGTTATACTTGGATACAAAAAAAATCAACTTTACATATACAAAATGGGAGAAGCATGACTAAGAGCAGTTTGAAAAAGATCTAGGGATTTAGTTGACTGAAAAATCAATATGACTAAGCAATACCATGTGCCAATCAAAAAAGTAAATCTGAGCTTGAGTTTCTTTAAAGACAGATAGCTTTTAAGAATAAAAATCCTTGGTACTTTGCCTTTGTAAGAACTCATTTGGAATACTGTGTTAAATGCTGGGAACCATAGCTAATGTAACACATAGATGAGTGTAGAGTATTCTGATGAGGGCAATGCCATATATATCAGTGGAAGGAATTGGGACAATGTAGCCTGGAGAAAAGACTCAGAGAACACATGATAATTGTATTTAAGTATTTTAAAAGCAGACATACAGAAGATAGATTAGATTTGTTCTGGTTGATACTTAAGGTTAGAGACAGGAGAACTGTATAGAATTTGTAATAAGATAAATTTAAAGTCTGATGTTACAAAAAATCTCCCAATAGTGTAAAAAAAGAAGACAAGCCAACTTCTTCAAGAAGAGTTTAGAAGGATGACAATTTGCCACTTAGTTATTATGGATATTCAATTCAGTATATGTTGGAGCAGATGGACACTGAGTTCTCTTCTAATTTCTTTAAAACTCTGATTCTATAATTACTATTTCCCTTCATTCATATACTTATCTATTTGTGTATTGTTATTAATTTATAAAAATATTTTATATTTTATTTTGAATAAAATATAAACTCCCTAAAGGAAGATGCAGTTTTATCTCTCTTTAAACAGTCAAATACAGAATAGGTAGTTAAATATATACTCATTAGTTGATTCATTGATATCTACCAAAGTGATACTATTGGGCATATTAATGTTGACAATAATACATTTAGCTTATTGAAATATCCATTATTTGGACAATGCTCTGAAAACAAACAAAATATCTACATTCATATGAATATTTATTTTTATTCAAAGATATTTTTCATTTACATGTAATAACAATTTTAATCCTTTGTCCTTACTTTTTTAAGTTCTATAAAATAATGATTTTGTAGTTTGATATTACATTGATTTTGTAAATGAATTTAAGTACAATTGTCCCTTTATTATATTAGCATGGCAAAGCCAGGAGCAATTAATATTTTTCCAACTATTTCAACCTGAATGTATTTGTATGAAAAGTGTTTTTAATGTGTTATATAATTCCCATGTTTGGCCTAGATAGTAGATTACCAGGCATTTTATATTGCATAGAGGTATTTCAAATGAAATTTCTCTCACTTGCTCCTGAACTTGGTAATATATATAGAGAGAAATGTTAATGATTTATATGTATTTATTTCATATCCTGCAACTTTGCTAAATTTTTTAATTATTAAGTAAACTATCATATCATCTGCAAAGAATGATATAGCTTAGTTTCCTCATCACCTATTTTAATCTTTTTAATTTCTTTTTCTTCTCTTATTGCTAAAGCTAGCATTTCTTGTGCCATCTTAAATAATAGTGGTCATAACAGGCATCATTTCTTTAGTCTTGATCTTATTGCTTAGATTTGTAACTCATCACCTTTGTAGATGATACTTGCTGATGGTTTTAGATAGATGCTACTTATCATTTTAAGGAATTCCCCATTTATTCCTGTGCTTTCCAATGTTTTTATTAGGGATACTTGTATTTTGCTAAAGGCTTTTTCTGAATCTATGGAGATAAATCTGTGATTTCTGTTAGTTTGGTAATTTATATGATAAATTAGACTGATAGTTTTCCTAATATTTAGGCAGCCTTGCATTCCTAGTACAAATTCTACCTGGCCATAGTGAATGATCCTTGTGATATATTATTGTAGTTTCTTTGCTAGTATTTTATTTAAAATTGTTGCATATATATTCATTAATGAATTTGACCTATAATTTTCTTTCTCTGTTTTTGGTTTTCCTGGCTTAGATAAGACTACCATATTTGTGTCATAAAAATAATTGGGTAAGATTCCTTTTCTGTCTATTTTCCAAAATAGTTTATATAATGCTGGGATTAAATGTTATTTAAATGTTCTATAGAATTCACTTATGAATCCATCTGTACCTGGTGATTTTTTTCTTAGGGAGCTTATTGATGGCTTGTTCAATTTCTTTTTTTCTGAGATGAAATTTTGGCAATGTATATATTTGCAAATATTCATCCATTTCCTTTAGATGTTCAGATGTATTGGCATATAATTGATAAAAAAATAGCTCCTAATCATTGCTTCAATTCCCTCTTCCCTGGTAGTGAATTCACCCTTTTCATTTTTAATATTATTTTTTCTTCTTTCCTTTTTAATCAAATTAGCCAATGTAATATCTATTGTTTAATAAAACCAACTCCTAGTGTCCTATATTACTTCAATGATTCTCTTACTTTCAATTTTATTAATTTCTCCTTTGGTTTTTAGGATTCCTAAATGGCTTTAATTGGAGGGTTTTAACTTGTTCTTCTTGCATTTTTTAGTTGCATGCTGAATTCATTGATCTGCTTTTACCCTATTTTATCAGTGTAACATTTAGAGATATAAATTTTCCCTACTTACCATTTAGGTTGTATCCCATAAATTTTGATATGTTGTATCATCATTGTCATTCTCATTAATGAAATTATTGGTTGTTTCTATCATTTGTTTTTGACTCACCTCTTTTACTTAGAATTAGATTACTTAGTTTCTAATTAATTTTTATTTGTCTTTTTGTAAATCATTATTGATAATAGTTTTGTTGTATTATAATATGAAAAGGATGAATTTGTTCTTTCTGCTTTTCTTTATTTGGTCATGAAGATTTTTGTGCTGTAATACAATTTTTGTATAGAGACCATTTAAGAATTATTGGACTACCTGAAAGCAATGATAAAAAAAAATAAGCCTACACATCATATCACAATGAATTATCAAAGAAAATTATCTTTATATTCTTGAACCAGAGGGTGTGAATTTTAGATTTACTCCACCCTGCTTAGTGTTTAAAATTTTAGCAATCAGGAATGTATACACCCCTACTTAAGGATTAAGTGTGGGGGAGGAAGGTCTACGAACTATATGTGGTGGCAAGTGACAAATAAGAAACAACTAATACCCTGGGCTGTCCAAAGCCAAGTTTAAGCCACCATTGGTACATGTGAGACACAGTAAGTGACATAAAGAACTGCCTTTATATTTTGTGTCACTTCCTGTGAGAGGGACTTGGCAGTTGAACTTGACTGTGGAGGAGTTTGAGTGTGAGACCTCAGAGGGTTTCTCTTAGATAATCATATGGTGAGTGATAAAGCTCCCTTTTCCCTGGCTATTCTGGAGGCGATAGCCTCTGGAAAGGACCCTTGACTGAGGCCTCTGAATTCCTACCGGGTTCAGACCAGATTGGGGAAGCTATCCTTCCCTTCTCTCTCTCTCTCTCTCTCTCTCTCTCTCTCTCTCTCTCTCATTCTTAATTTCTCCTTCTGTTTTAAATAAACCACCATAAAATTCCATTTTGGTTTGAATATTTCATTGGGATTTAGAATTTAAATCCCTGGTAACCAACTAAAACATATATATATATATATATATATATATATATATATATATATATATATATATATATATATATATATATATATATATATATATATATATATATATATATATATATATATATATATATATATATATATATATATATATATATATATACATATATATTCAGTCCAACCATAATTTTACCCCTAACAAGGATAAAACAGAAATTGAAAGAATCCATTCACCTCCTGAATGACAGCTTCAAGGAATATTATAGCTAAATTCAATAGCCACTAAGCTAAAAAGAAAATACTGCAAGCAGTCAGAATTACTGAAAAAAAAGACATTTTCCTTTCTATTCCCATTAATTTTCTCCAGAGATCTGTTAGTTCTAACTTTTTCTAAAATTTCATTCACTTCTTTCTTGTTTATTTTTAAATTTAATATATCTAGATGTAAAAGGGGAAAATTGAAGTCCCCCACTAGTACAGTTTTACTATTTATTTACTACTAAAGTTCATTTAATTTCTCCATTAAAAATTTGGAGGCAATACCATATAGTACATATAGGTTTAGCATTGATATTACTTCATTGTCTATGGTACCTTTTAGCCAGATATAATTTCCTCCCTTACCTCTTTTAATTAGATTTATATTTGCTTTAGGTTTGTCTGAGATCATGATTCCTATTCCAGCTTTTTTTTTTTTTTTACTTCATATGATGCACAATAAATTATGCTCTGGCCCCCTTCACCTTCACTCTGTGTGTGTCTCCCTGAATTAAATGTGTTTCTTGTAAACAACATAAAATAGTCCTCTGCTTTTTAATCCACTCTGCTATCTACTTCTACTTTATGGCTAACTTCATCCATTCACATTTACAGTTATGATTACCAGCTATGTATGCTTTTATATCTTATTTTCCCTTTTGAATGTGTTTTCTATCTCTTTTCATTCTATCCTTCCTCATAAGTGTTTTGTTTTTAATCGCCAACTCTCAGCTCCCTCTCCCTTATACTACACCCCCTCCCATTTTTATTTTCCTCCTACTTCTTAATAGGGCAAGATAATATTCTATACTTGAGCCAATTACACTGAGAGTAAGGTTTAAGTATTATCTGCCACAACTCTCATCCTCCCCTCTACTGTATTAGTTTTTCACACCTCTTCAGGTGAAATAATTTACCTATTCCCATTCTAATTCTTCCTTCAATTTTCTCTCAGTGAAATTCTTTATTACTTCTTGATTTTTTTTGCATATCACATCATCCTAATCAGCTATAAGATTAAAACTGAGATATTGAATCTTTGTTGTCATAAAAAGAAGTTGGTTTCAGGCTGTGAGCTGTGGCTCCTAGTACCATTGTAACTGATTTGAGGCCTACTCAAAGATAACTGCCAGAGACAGATGTAAAAAACAAAACCTCTATTTAATAATGATTAAAGTTTAAAGAAACAGTAAGGATAGGTATAAGTTTTAGGATATGATCCCTAATCTAAAGATGGATCTAAACTTATCCCAGTTCCACTGGTCCTCATGGACCTGCTTTTCTCATGGTGTTACCCCTGGCCTCCTTAAACCCTTCTTAATCTATAACTAAAAACCCAAAATTTCTAACCTAAATAAGCTGTTCTAATTGTTATTACCCTTACATATATCTTAAAAATTTATGTCTCCTGCTCACTCCTCCAACTGTCAAAACCTTTGCTTCTGGCTGGCCTATTCAGGGTTTTCTTGGCCTGGTAGGCCTTGGGCCTACTCAACTCTGCAGTCACCCAGAGATAAAAATAACAGGTTTTTCTTTCTTCCTTCTTCAGGTCTTCTTAGTCCAGCCCAAACTTGCAACTTTCTCTCTTCCTCAAACTGCCACTCCAGTTTTCCATGTTTCTGAAGAAAATTCCAGAAATCAAGTAGCAACCAGCCTCTCAGAGCCCTGGATTTCTCCAAGAACCCCTTTGACAATTGGAAGCTCCACCCTTCAAGTTTTTCAGAATTCCTTGCAGGAACTCTCATCCAAATTCTAATTTGGGCTTAAAACTGAGCTGACAGACCCTTCACTCAATACTTATCCTACTAAATCCCAAATTCTTAATTGATCCTAATACAGCTTACTCCTACTTCTTGTAATTGCTCTAATACTGATAAAAATGTAAGCATTACAAATATTATCTTTCTACATAGGAACATAAAGTTTGACCTTATTGAATTCCTTAATTTTTCCTTTCTTATTTACCTTTTTATGTTTTACTTAAACCTTGTATTTGGACATCATACTTTCTGTTTAGGTCTGGTCTTTTTTTTTAATCAAGAATGCTTCAAAATCTATTTTATTAAATGATCATATTCCCCCAGAAATAATGTACTTAATTTTGCTGGTGTAATGATGGGGAGTAGAACAAAAGAACTGTTGGAGGAAATAGAAGTTGAGAGCTCTATAGTGCACGAGGCACTACTTTTCTTCAAATCTACTTTGTATTGCTTTCATTTTTCTTCCCCATTTTCCTCTGCTTCTCTTAACTGATTTTTAAAATCATCTTTAAACCTTTCCAGAGCCGGAGACCAATTAATATTTTTCTTTGATGTTTTAAATGTAGCTGCTTTGCTTTCACTGCCCCCTTCTAAGTCAAGCTTAACCTTGATTTTCCCTTGCTGCTACCCTTAGCTCTATTTCTGGGTTTCTGCAAATTTCACTTCTTACAAGGGTGTATGAAGGGCTTTGAGCTCAGAGCTCTGAGAGCCACCTGTTCTGCTGATTCAATCATCCCATGGGTACTACTTACAATTTTCAGGGCTCAGAGCAAAGTGAGTTACTCTTTTGGGGGGATTAGGGCCTAGCCTCTGGCTCAGAGCCTCATTCTGGATCTGAAACAGCCAGATACATGGAGGACTACCCTGTAATAGGGCTTGGGACCTCATTGAAGTCTTAGACTTGGGTTTGGAACTTTAAGAGATGGGCATAGGGTTTTACTGCTATTATCTTGGACTCAAATTGATAACCTATTAGTTTGTACAGCTACTCCTTGGTGAGGCCTTGCTATAGACTGTGCTCCACCCTCATCCCAATGAAACAGACCCTTTATGTCTACTTTTCAAGTTATTTTTAGCCAGTTTTTTTTGTTTTGTTTTTTTTTTTTGCTTCACTCTGTAAGGGCTTATTTGGTAGGAGTCTGACAAAAGTGAGGAAAGCAGTTTGAAATATTTAGTTTAATTTGAGAAGTACAGACAGAAAATTGAAAGGAGGAAAGAGATATTAATACTATAATACCTTATAACTATACCTAAATTCCTAATCCTAACTAAAATTTCTAAAAAAAACCCTACTGTGTCTTCAAGGACAGATTCTACTGCCTGGGCAGACCAGTCCTAAACTATCCATACTGCCTCTACCTAGAAATGTATTTACTAACTACCTACCTATACTAATAACTAAACATTCATCCATCACCTATGAACTCCTTAAATCTGTTTCTCTATCCCAACTGTCAATAGTAAAAACTGTCAGAGTCTAAGAGACAAAGAACCTGCTCCCTCAAGATCCAGAGACCAAAAGCCTCTCTCCCAAATATCTCTTGCCCTCCAGAGATCCAGAGGCAAAATCCCAATTGTAAATTGATCCCTTTCTTATATATCTTCCTCATCTCCTAAGTAATGGAATCTTCAGCTCTCTCTCATAGACACCTATTAGTTCCTACTTAGAAATCCTTCTGTTGTTTCCTCTTAAAGAGACAGAGGGAAGTTATTTTAACAACTCCAAGAACTCTGGTATTTATTTTGAAGAATTATTTTGAGGTAGGTTGGAAAGTAGTTCAAGATTTCCTGGCCTCTATTCCACCATTTTGGCTCTGCCCCCAGAAGAGCAAACCTATTTTTCAAAAGACAAGGAGGGATATTGGGAAAATTTGAATTTGTTCATGGAATTGAGAGTTGTTTGTGAAAACTAAGAAGTAGTCATTATCCTTAAAATATATGAAAATTAGTCTTTTGGTAAAATATGTAAAGTCAATTCAGATTATTTTATTATGTACCTTGAAATCAGGAAGCATTAAGTTCAATTGTTGTCCCTTATAATATTATTTATGCAATTATTGTCAAGTCGTTTCAACTCTCAAAGATTCAGTTTTTCTTGTCTGTAAAGTAGGGACAACAATATATACAGTAATTAATTCAAAATTCATCTAAGAAACAAAATGTACAAAGTACTTTGCAATTTCCAAACCACTATATCAGAGTAAATAATACTTTTCATGTTGACCACTTTTAAAAACTACTTAAAAACAGCATGTTGTGGTTCCTTCCATGTTCTCCTCATATTCCATTGATTCTTCTGTTTCATAAAATGTTAGATCATTTTTCTTTGTTTTGTAATATTTATTCATAGATTCCTGAACTCATTTACTAGATGTGGAGACCATATTTCCTCCTCTTGTTAATTTTTCTCTCTTGATTCCTTTACTTGTGTTCATGTTCTTTGAGTTTTCCCTCAAACTTAGGATCTTTTCCTCAGATTTAATGGAGTACTCTATACTCTCTTCTCCCAAACCCCAAAACTCAAGGTGTCCTGTCCTGGTGTTCTACCCTGCACCTTCTGCTCCTCAATTGTCTGAAATAACAATGACAGTTCGGAGAGATAAATAGCTTGGACTGACACTTCAGAGCCAAATAAGAAGTAATGAATTGAAAGATATTTTAAAAGACTATGATAAATAAGTCAAAGTCTTCTTTTAGAAGAAACAATCAATATTTTACCAAGTAGTAGCCAGGGATAATAACACACCACAGGATTTATCAAATGGTTCTGAAATGCATTTACCTCCAGATGGAGTCTTTAAAATGGCTAAGATCCAAGAAGGGAATCGAATGTCTCTTCAATGACAAGACCCCTATGATTAACCCACCTCCAATTAGAATGAGTTTAGTGACCAAAATATGTTATTTGAGGAATATTAGAAACTATCCCAGATTACAGAATGCTATAAAAATTTAGGTCCTAATTAATATTTAGCAAGCCAAGATTAGATGGCTAAAATTGTACCTCAGAAAGTTACTATCTTGAGGGCAGCTGGGTAGCTCAGTGAATTGATAGCCAAGCCTAGAGACGGGAAGGCCTGGGTTCAAATCTGACCTCAGACATTTCCTAGCTGTGTGACCCTGAGCAAGTCACTTAACCCCTATTACCTCACCCTTACCACTCTTCTACCTGGGAACCAATATACAGTATTGATTCTAAGACAAAAGTCAAGGGTTTAAAAAAAGTTACTATCTTTCATGAAATGTTGGATAATAAACCCTCATAACATAAGTATAAACTTTAAAACATATTAAAGAATTTACCCCGCAAAAAGTACTGTTATGGAATTTTTTGCCCATAATTACCTGGAAATAATATTGATTCATTTAAAAAGTTTGTAAAAAATTACTCTGCTTTAACTAAATTCTATTTATCTCTTGTTTGCAATAAACATATGGTGTGTGTCAACATTTGTTGTTTTCCTCAATATAATGTGGCTTCTCGAGGTCAAGAAACATGTTCTGTTGTTGTTATTTGTTTTGTTTCTCTTTATATTCCAGTGCTTAGCAAAATGCCTGGCACACAATATTGTTGTTTAGTTGGTTTTCAGACCTGTTTTACTCTTCATGATCCCATTTAGGGTTTTCTTAGCAAAAAGGCTGAAATGGTTTGCCATGTCCTTTTTCCAGATCACTTTATAGATGAGGAAACTGAGGCAAAGTTAATTAAGTGACTTGCCCAGAATCATACAGCTAGCATGTGTTTTGTAAGGGTTAAATTAGGAGTTTTGATAAAATAAAAGCAGCTTTAATAACTTGTTTTAATGATAATATAGCAGAATAGTAAATTAATATTATCCCTTTAAGCCAGAAAAAAGAAAACTTCTAGCAGCTTTTAACAATTAACAATTTAGTTTAATTAAAATAGATAGTAAAAGAATTTAGTAAAAGAATTATAGTAAAGGAGAGAAATATAGGAAAGAAGTAGAGAAAGAAATTGCCTAATACCTAACTAGCTACCCTATAACTGCCTATAACCGCCATTAGAGAAAGTCCAGCTGATCCCCTTCAGCTCAACTCACCAGGCAGAATAAATATATATATATATATATATATATATATATATCCTAACCAACAACTAAGAACCAACAACCAACCCCCAACTAATCACCAAGCTACACCACCAGCAACCAACCCCCAAAGACTAACAACCAACTACCAACTATCTCCCAACCCAAAAAGGTCAAAAAGCCCCTCTCAGTCTTCCTGCTGGCCTTTTATAACCCCTTCCTGCCTCACTTCCTGTCTCTCTGGTTTCTACTTCCTTTCACTGTGGGCTGGCATATCCTAACACATCTCTATGGTAAAAGGACCTCCAAATCCCCAGTTAAATTAGAGAAAAGGATTAAGAGTCCCCTTTTACAGTCTTGAGACCAGGTTTGAACTCAGAAAGGTGACTCTTCCTAAATCCACTCTTTCACTCTATCTACTATGTCACTAAGCTACCCCTCATCCATAATAAGCCATATCAAATATAATTTTGAAGATCCATAGTCTTAGATACTTTGATAATACAGAGTTCTGGGGCAGCTAGGTGACTCAGTGGATTGAGAGCCAGACCTAGAGATGAGAAATCCTACCTTTGAATCTAGCCTCAGACACTTCTTAGCTGTGTGATTTGGGGCAAGTCACTTAAACCCCGTTGCCTAACCATTGCCCCTCTGTTGCTTTGACATCAACACACAGTATTTATCTAAAGACAGGAGGTAAGGATTTTAAAAAATAAAAATGAAAATATAGAGATTAAAAAAATAAAAAACCTCAGAATCCTCTGGGAAGAAGATGAGGTACGTATCTGCATTATTATTCTGACATACTAGAGTTGTACCAAGGATGTTTTTAATGAGCCTGTGGAAGATGAAATATATACCCTAATCCTTTTATTCAATACAAAAAGGAGTTATTTTATTCATCTATTATCTATGGAAAACTGAGCACAAAAGAATAATTGCAGGATACTGGCTTCTGCCAAGATAATTTCTATCAACTCCAATGAACAGTATGAGAAAAATTTTTTTTGGTAATAAAATGATACAACAATAATAAAAGTCAACTTCTGGATTCAATCATTCAATAATTATAAAAACTGGCTTTTTATTTAAAATAATTATTTGACAGAATGAATCTGCTTTTCTTTTCCAAACACATTAATGCATGGAGGCAGTTTTAAATGTTAAGTGAGTTTTGTTGGTGACATTGATGAATTTCTTTAAAATCCAGATGTGATATCTAGATTAGGTTGAAATCCCACAGCCATAAACACAGAGCTTTTCTATAAACCTTCAGTTTTATATGAAACTTTATATTGCATTCTGTTTCAAATTTTTGTTAAACTTTTTAAAAATAACGTATTATTTCTTTGTCAATATGCACATCATTGGAAAACAAACTGCTCAAGAATGAAGCCTAAAGAGGTTGGAGTTAACCTCTACAAACCATTTTGAATGTCCTCTAAAGGCAAACCTTCCATTTAGAATTCCTTATATTTTCACTCCTCTGGGACATTCAACTCTAAAGGCTTAGCCTAGATGATCTCTCTAAGGTCTTTTCCAGCTTTAAAGTTCTATGATCATCAAAGGTCCTTGTGATAATTGAGCTTTTGCATAATAATTACTGAACTCCTTAAGCACCCACCCTGTAAGAAATTCAGAAGATTGCTTCCTTGAATAGCAATGGATAGATTATAACCTTAATAATACCAAGGTCAGAAGCTAGTCCATAACAGGGTATCCTTTACCCCAGCACCAGTCAGTCACATCTAGTGTAGGCAACCTCTTTGGCATGTAGAGTTTCTGAGAATCTAATAGTGTCTCAGTATTGAAAGCTGGAAGGGACAGTATAAAGCAAGTGTACTTTACCAACAAGGTCCAGTGTTTTTTACCCATGAAAGGCCATTTAGAAGAGTGAAGAGTAAAGCCTACATTTTAATTTCAGAGACTCTGATTCAAAATCTAGCAAACTATATTATTTCTCACCAATGATAGATGGGTTCAAATTTTGTACAATCAAATTGGAATGAGCTCCCTTTTTTTTCCCTTTGAGGATCAACTTTAATCCATTTTCCCACTTAAGCTTCCTCAAATTCCCCTATTTAAAAGTTCTTAAATGCCCCAATTCTCTACTAAATTTTATGATGATCTTCTTTCCATTTAATTACATGTTGTCATGTACCTACCATTTGTGTACCCATCTTGTTCCTGACACTCTAAATGAAAAGCCCTTTTAGAGAAAGTTCTATCTCCTATCATTTTTGTATTCCTTTTGTATATATACAGACACACAAATCTCTCTCTCTCTCTCTCTCTCTCTCTCTCTCTCTCTCTCTCTCTCTCTCTCTCTCTCTCTCTCTCTTTCTCTCTGTCTCTCTCTCTCTCTCTCCATGTGTTAATGATTCAAAGATCCTTGATCTCATAAAATACACTCTCTAAAGACAAAGTTCAAGACAACTTAAGACTTTTATAGACCACCTTCCTGAATTAGAGTAGCAAAAAAAAAAAAGATCATTTCTTGTTGGTAAGCTTTCTAGGGAAAAGCCTCTCTAAAATGAACTAGCCACAGCTGAGAATGTTATTTAAATACTTTCACCCACTAGGGTCTATCAAAGTCACCATTTTCCAAGCCTATTTGACATATCTAGGGTCCCTTGCCCACCATGATGAAGTACTATATTTTAATGCATACAAAAATGTATTCTTAATGCCTGTGGAATTGGATTATTGAATTGAAAACTAGTCATGAGGAGAAAAAAATACCTTCATCAAGAAATTCTCACCATTGACTTCCTTCATTCTTACTTTTGAATTTCTGGATAAAGTCTTGCAACCCAGCTGACTAGGCATAATATGTAAAACAAATTTATTTTATCTGATCTCAACAGGGTCCTCACTAAGGCAAGATAATCCTTTTGAGTTATTAATTTGATATCCCACTTATCACCAAGTCTACTTTGAATCTTCACCTCCTTAACTGCCTCTAAGTCTCCCACAATACACATCTCCCTATTCTCTCAGCTGAAAAATTTGCCTTATACATGAGAAAAGAGAGACAATTCATCATGGTATACCTCTTCTTCCCTTCTCTGCCTCTCCAAAACATTTAATGCCAGCCATCATTTCTCTCCTCCTTTATTTTATCACTCCATTTACTGCTAGTTTATAATCAGTATTATATTGTATATAGATATTTGTGTTCCTATTGTTTCTTCCATTAGAATGTGAGCTTCCCGAGGGCAGGAATTATGTTTTATTTATTTTGTTTATCTTTTAATTGTTATTTTCCATGCTTTCAATTCCATTGCTTAGCAAAGTGCCTGGCACAATATTGATGGTGATGTCCAACTCTTCATGACCCTGTATTGTTCATGTGGTCATCTTAGCAAAATAGTGGAGTGGTTTGCCATTTCCTTCTCCAGTGAATGAAGGAAAACAAAAGTTAAGTGACTTGACCAGAGTAACATAGCTAGTAAATTTCTGAGGTGTGATTTGAACTCAATTCTTTCTGACTCCAGGCCCAATGATTTATCCACTAAGCCATCTAGATGCCTCTATATGGCACATAATAAATACTTAATAAATTCATCGATTGCTTGACCATAAAAGATTCCTGGCTTTCTTTCTAGCCTTTTCTGTAAATTTCATTGTTGGCAAATCTTTTTCTCTTGACCATAGTTTGACAAATTGACTAATTTCCCATGGTTTTAAATGATTTTGTGACCTTACTCAGGATGTGCTGGTTTCTGAAATAGCCCTTTTATGGCCACCTAGAAAATACATTTTCTCTAGGTTTCAGCTGAAATGGTAACCTGACTCCAATTCCTGATTGCTCCTTTCTTTTAACATTTTTTTTCACATTCTGGATGCTATGAATATAGCCACAGGTGCTCAGTAGGTAGGCCTAAGGCACTCCTTCTCACCTCAAGCATGTGGTTTGAGTTTTAAAACTTCCAGTAACCTTAAAGATTATTTAGAAAGGAGGCGAAGTCAAGATGGTGGCTTAGAGACAGCAAAAGTTTAGACTCCTGCAAACCTTTCCTCACCAAAACAAAAACACAATGCTTCAAGGGGACTGAAAACCAAATCTAACAATAGGACAGAGCTAGGGAACCCTCCTGCTGGAATCAACTTAAAATGTAGGCTCCTCCCCCCCCCCCAAAAGCCTGAACTCTAGAACATGAGGGTTTAAGGGGAAAGAAGAAGGAAGGTCCCAGGACCCTGCCCCACCTACAGTGCTGAGCCTCCACTAGTGGCTGGAATTTCTGGGTGAGCAAGCTCACTAGTCTGGAAGAAGTACCTTGCTGTCACAGCTGTGCCAGGCTCAGAATATTGAATACAGGAGGCGTAGAGGCAGCTGGAGGAGAACCTCAGAGCAGGCAGCCTAATCACAGCTAAGACACTCCATCTTGCCCCCCACCCCCACCCCCATCTCAAGGTTTTGGCCTTGGGGCACATCCAGCTTTGTAGATCAACTCCACTCTGGCTCAATCTTATCAATAGGGAAGATAAGAAGCCTGCAGAGGGCAGGAAGCTCAAGCTCCAACACTCCTCCCCCACAGACTAATTTGAGAGCCTTGCTGACTAAGCTCCAAGGGCAAAGGCTGCAACAAACTACAGGTAAGTGAGAATCCCAGCTCCTTTTCAGCTTCTGCAGCCAGCTGGGGAAGATCTGACTTCAGGGCTCATCAATACCATCAGCCTAAAATAGTCAATCAGTAGAGCAGAGAAGCCCCTTCAGGACAGACCAGTCCAAACCCACAGATTTAGCAAATAATGAGAGGAGCAAGACTACAGAGAGTTACAGGGAGAAAAGAAGAGGAAAAAATATGAGTAAGCAACAGAAAAAGAAAAAAGAAATTATAATCAATAGATTCTATCCAGAGCAGATGGAACAGAGGAAGATCAAGAAACACCAAGCAAAAACACAGAAACTCTAGTGAATTGGATACAGGTTTTGGAAGAACTGAAAAAACAATTCAAAAAACAATTAAGAGAGGCTAAAGACAACTGGGAAATGAACTTAAAAAGCAAAATAAGTCATCTGGAAACAGAAAATAGTGTCTTGAAAGTAAAAATTAACCAGCTTGAAAATGAGGCAAAGGAAATGAAAGATGACCTCAAAAGAAAATCAGACCAGAAGGAAAAGGATGACTAAAAGGCCAGGAATGAAATTCAGTCTTTAAAAACTAGAATGCAACAAGTAGAAGAAAATGACTTCACAAGGCAGCAGGAAACTATATAACAAAATCAAAAGAATGAAAACATTGAAGAAAATATGAAAAACCTCATCCATAAAATGGAAGATGTAGAAAACCAGAAGATCATGACAAAAGAAAAAGCCTGGACATCATTCTACAGGAAATTATCCAAGAAAACTGCTCCAACATTCTAGAGCAAGAGGGAAAAGTAGAGATTGAAAGAATCCACTGATTCTTTCACAAATTCCTGTTACTTAATGCTTAATTGACAATACCCAAGAATGTTATAGCAAAATTAAAGAACTGTCAGATGAAGGAAAAAATATTACAAGCTGCTAAGAAGTCATTCAGATACCATGGACACACAGGATCTGGCTGAATCTACACTGAAGGACCAAAAGACATGGAATAGATATCATGGAAAGCAGAGCTAGATCTACAACCAAGAATCAACTACCCAGCAAAACTGATGATATTCTTGCAGGGGAAAGTATAGGCATTTAATAAAATAGAAGACTTCCAAGAATTTATAAACAAAAGACCAGAACAGAAAAAGTTGATGCCCAAACACAGAACTCAAGAGAATCACCAAAATATAATTAAGAAAGGGAAAACAAACAAACCCCCCCCAACTTTTTTAAGGGACCCAATAAGTTAAAATGAATTGTATCCCTACTAGAAAAGATGATAATGGTAACTCTTAAAAATTGTTATCAGCTGGGTAGCTAGAAGAATTATACTTAGAGGGAACAGTGATAACTGTATAGGATGAAATGCCAAGACATATATATGTATATAAAACTAGAGGTAAAAAAAAAGAGGTTAATACTAAGAGAAATGGGAAAAGAGACAAAATGTGGTAAATTTATATGTGATAAAGAAGCACATGGTGGGAGCAGGGGAGAACACTAATATACAGGAAGAGTAAAGACCTCAGAGACAGGAAATATTTAATACTTAAATCTTAAGTGCATTGAAATTAACTCAAAGAGGGAAGAACAATCAGATCCTTTGGAGCAGTTAATTTATTTGTGTCCTATAGAGATGTAGAAGGGTAATGTATAATTGAAAATCTGTTACCCTAAAAAAGAACTACATTTCCCAGGAGCCCACTAACTTCCTGCCCTTATGTATTTCTTGTAGATAGGTGATATTAGGTGGGGATGTGGAAAGTCCCACCTCTTTACTTCCTGTCCGGAGCTTGTTGGTGGTAAGATGGGTGTTTGAACTGGCTGATCAGCCATGGGCATGTGGTCTTTATTTTGTATCGTTTTTATTCCTTGATTTCTAAGAATCACTAATAAATCTCTTAAAATATTTTATTAGATTTAGTTTTTACAGTAACAATTGGACTGGTGGGGAGGGAAGTAATATAAGGGATGGAGAGTGTGGAGGATGGACTAAAAAGACCCTAAAGAAAAATAAGAGGGGAATAAGAAGGGGAGAAGGGAAGCAAAATAAGGGTGGGAAATAGGGGGACTGATGAAAAAATTATTTAGAGAGAATTTTTATGTCAGCTCTATATGAAAAAAAGAATATTAGAGTATGTTATGACAATCATTGGACAATGAAGTTATAATTTAGATTTTCTACCTATAAAATGAAATAGGGAATGGAGACAATTTTGCTAAATGATTCTTTCTTAAATACCATGTTTTCTTTATCTGAATATTTTAAGGGTGGAGGGAGAGAAAAGTGAAGAAGGTGAGAGCTAGAAAGAGACAGAAACATAAAGAGAGAGAGAATACATTGTTGGAGTGAGGTGGTAATATGTGCATCAAGCAAATTCCCTATATTATTTAGAAGTCTGGTTCAATTTTCCATTGGCCTTGGTTTATATGTGAACACAATTTCATTACTTTTTATAATCTAGGACAATGAAAATTCTTTCAAATTCTTCTTAAAAGGATGCTACAAACTATCTAGGACTCCCATAAATAAATCATTGGTGAAAGTTGGACAGAAGACCTTGTGGTTTGAAAATGATATACTCATGTTAATCAAATTTAATATCCTTAATACCTTTTTGGTAACAATAATATTCCCTGTCAGTGTTCTGATACAGTGTGACCTTGGGCAAGGATTCTAATATTTTTTCATTCTGGGAAAGATTAGTCAAGAGGACTTTGCAAATCTCAGAAAAATAATGAACATCATAGTAGTCAAAGAGATGAATTTAGTTTGATACTGAAAATACAGTCATGGGACAGAGAGGGACAGAGGGACAGAGAGAAAGAGAGAGAGAGAGAGAGAGAGAGAGAGAGAGAGAGAGAGAGAGAGAGAGAGAGAGAGAGAGAGAGACAGAGAGACAGAGAGAGACAGAGAGAGACAGAGAGAGACAGAGAGAGTTAAAGCCATAACTGTATATGTGAATAGGATGGATGGGCTCACCCACAAAACAGAAGTGAATAGCAGAATGGATTTGAAACTAGATGCCAACAATGTTATTTAGAAGAAACCCACTTGAGACAGAAAGACACACAGGGTTAAAATAAGGGATTAGGTCAGAATCTAATATGCTTCAGCCGAAGTAAAAAAGGCAAGGGTATTAATCATGATCTCAGAAAAAGCAAAAGCAAAATAGACCTCATTAAAAGAAATAATTGGGAAACTACATTTTGCTACAAAGTACCATAGATAAAAATTAATTTGTCAAGTTTCTCTGATAAAGCCTTCATTTCTCAAATATATAGGGAACTGAGTAAAATGTATGAAATGTAAGAATCATTCCCTAATTGATAAATGCTCAATGGATATGAATAAGCTATTTACAGAAGTAGAAATCAAAGCTCTCTAGCCATATGAGAATTAAGTGCTCTAAATCACTATTGATTAGAGAAATGCAAATTAAAACAACTTGAGATACCACCTCATATCTATCAGAAATGACAGATGCTGGAGGGGATGAGAGTAAAATGGGTACACTAATGAACTGCTGGTGTAGTTGTGAACTTGTCTGACCACTCTGGAGAGTAATTTGAAACTAAATCCAAAGGGCTATAAATTTGTGAACACGTTTTGACCCAAAAATAGAACTACAAGGTCTGTCCTCCAAAGAGAGCCAAAAAAAAAAAATAACTGACCTATCTATACAAAAATTTTATAGCAGCTCTTTCTTGTGAGGGCAAAGAATTGGAAAGTAAGGGTATGCCTGTCGATTGGGAAATAGCTAACCAAGTTGTTACATATGATTGTGATAAAATACTATTGTGCTATAACAAATGAAAAAGGGAACAGTTTTGAAAAACATGATGATTTGGAAAATTTGTATGAACTGATGGAGAATGAAGCGAGCAAAATCAGATCAGTGAACAAAATAACAGCAATATTATAATGATCAACTACGAAAGGCAGCTACTCTGACCAATTCAATAATCCAAGAGTATTCTGAAGAACTCATGAGGAATAATGCTATCTACTTCCAGAGAGAAAACTGATGAACTAGTAAGTATAAACGAAAACATAATTTCATTAGTTTCTTTTTCCTGCTTGCTTTTTCTTAGAATATGGGAAATACAGAAATATCTTTTGCATGATCTCACATGTTTAAGACATATTGTTTACTTTCTCTGTGGGTGAGGGAGGGACAGGAAGAAGGAAGAGAATTTGGCTCAATTATTATAAAAGTTAAAAATAAATAAATAATACATTAAAATTAAGGGGGGGGAAACCCACTTTGGGTGGTTTTGGCCAAAGAATTCATCATCAAGTAGCTAAACTGATGATGGATATCGTTATACTTTTACTGTTTTCAGAAAATAAATTCTGTCTGTTGCTGGGATTATGCTTGAAGCCTTTCCACCATGGTTAAACCTGAGAGTTTATGTTTCATCAAATAGTCATCTCTATGCTAAATCTTAGCATCAGAATAGAGCTTTGGGGAAAAACTCCCCTTAGAGCAAACTTATGGAAGAAAATATACAAGAAAAGCAGAAAATGGTCAGGTCTGGATGGGTAGCCAAAATGCTATCCATAATGACAGGGATCATAAGTCAATGAGATCCCTAATCTATCTGATGATCAAAGTAGGAGCAGTACACAAACCTATGCCTGCATTGCTATAAGGAATATAACAGCAGGCACTACTTTGCTCTTGTCCATGCATTCTCCTATTGCCTAGAAAAATGTTTGCCTCCTGGCAGACACTTAAGTTTCCATTAAATTCTTGCTGAATCAAAGAGAACAAGGTATATAGGGTGAAATGCAAATACCTTGATTACTCATCTACTTGTAGATTTTCATAGTGTTCTATTCTTGTTTTCTGAGATGAGAAGTATCTGAAAAGCCATTTGATCAGATATATGGACAACCAAACAGACCAAGGATGATTCATTGATAAGTTCCATGTGCACGTGCTCACTTTCATCCTTACACATAGGCAGAGAACGTTTTAATTCAGTCTCAGGTTTTATTTTCTATTTGGCAGACTAGAATTTACCAGTGGGGTCCAATAACACTACATTGTAGGTACTATTAATGCCCTATCCTCTACAACTCAGCTGAGCTTAAAAAAAGACCCTAAGAGCCCTATTCTCCCAAAAATGTGTAGAGATTTACACAACAAATCCCTATTAGAGTTAATGAAAGTTCTGTGCATGAATTTCCCCCACCACTGCACCTAGAATGATGGGAAAATGGAATCTCTCCCAACCCCCTCCCATTATATACAATCATAATTTTGTCTTTTTTGTTGCTTCTCTAAGCAAAAATAATATATGTCCTATTTTGCCTCTTCAACTCATTAGAGGCAATTAGAGCAAAGTTGAGTGAGTTTTTAGAAAATCTCACCTAATCTCTTCTTAATCAAGTTGGGCAATTTGTGATTCAATAAGGACTTTAGATTTCTAGTCAGGTAGAGCACAGCATACAGATGCAGATAGAAGAAAAGTAAATTGCAGAATTGAGTTTCAGAAATCAATGAAAAATAATAAAAAATTTAAAAGGAGAAGCAGTCTATCAGTAGCCCCACTGTAACAAAGGGAAGGCTTGTTTTATATTGATTAGCTGCTGTTAAATAATGCATCCCTGCCTCCCAACAGTGCAGGCTCTTGCAGGGTTGTTTATTGCAAGAGGTAGTAGTACAGAATTGCTCTTAGTGAGCTGAGAAATCAATATAGTATCTGTAAACATGCTTGCAAATGCTGTCCCAGAGCTCACCACCAACTTGGCCAAGAATCCATTAAGCTATATAGTTCTATGAAATCAGATGAGTCATTGCATATAATCCCTTCAACCTACTGAGAGGACCTCACTAAAAAAAAGTGGTATTCAGGGCTTTCCTATTCCTCATTTAACCCTTTGTACCCTGTGCATTCACAAATTAAACCTTGCCAGCTAAGCAAAGGTTAGCCAAAATGGAACTGGCAGAAGACAATTCCTATTATTTGATCACCAGCCAGTGAGGTGGCTTTGGAGTCTACAAATCCATATTTGAATCCTGTCTCTGGTACTTATTGACCACATGACCTTGGGAAAGTCACAAACTCTGTAACCCTCAATTTTCTCATCTGTAAAATGAAATATTGGACTAGTTGGCTTCTAATGTCCTTTCCAGATCGAAATCCTATGATTATGTAATTTGACATATGATAGTAAGCTATTTTTGCGGATTTCAATTTGAATTCCTGCTTTTCAAAAGCATCATTCCATAATGAATTAAAAAAAAATCTCATTTATCACTAAGACTATAAAGGATGAAAATACAGGCATCATAAATAACACTATTTTTTTCACTACACACTTAAAAAAACAAAAGAAAATAACTGATCTTAGTGATGATTTGGCATCCCCAGACATCCTAGGTAATAGTATCCAAAGGGTCCTTGAAGGAAGTGTGGCATCTGAAAATGCAACGACTAAGAGTTTCATTTCCTGAGGGAAAATACACATTTCAAGCGTTTTTTGGTTCACTTAGTTAACAGGCTGGTCATCAAAAGACCAAAGCTTCAGGGTGATTCCAAAATCAATGAATAAATTCCACTGTTACCTATGCCTTTTATTCCTAGCCAACCATTTTAGAAACAAGTACCATTCATTAAAAGAAGGATTTCATGAAAACATCTGGATGAATCAACACAAATCCATCCTAGTTACTCTCCAAAATGACTGAATTTGGAGGCAAAAGTACCAAAATCTCCAATCCCAATGCTGCCACTTAATACTCAGATGACCTTGGTTGCTGAGTTTCATTTCTATCATTTGTAAAAATGGGGTACTGCATTATGTAACTTTCCAGTATTGCATCTGTGACCCTAATAGTGTAATCATGACAGTAAACCATAAGTCCTTCTCTTTATGGTGTCTGTATTTCTCTTAATAGCAACATCCTCCTTCCACACACACACACTGGTTCATAACTTCAGGATCATCTTGAACCCCTCTGTCTCTTATGTACCATACATCTAATTCATTACCATATCCTAGGTATTTCTCTTTAAAATATTTCTGAAATCTTTCTTTCCTCCTTTAAATTTCTATTGAAAAACCCTGGATACACCATTTATCATCTTTCTTGGATTTTTTAAAGTCTCTTAACTAGTCTCTGTACCTCCTACATTTTCTTCCAATCATCCATCATACATTCTACTGAGAGATAGGTATCTATTAAGGACAGTTCTGATCACATCTCTCCACTGCTCAAAAGTATTTAATGACTTTCTATTACCAACAAATTCCAGTTTATATGCTTTAGTCTGATTTACAAGGTCTTTCATGATTTCGTTCAATGTACATTTCTAGACTTATCTCCCATTATGTACCCTCACAAACCCTATGGTCCAATCAAAAGGAATTCTTCATCATCCTTTGAGTGTAGTTTGTACTTCCCTATGTCCCTAACACACACACACACACACACACACACACACACACACACACACACATTTTCTTCAAGGATCGGCTCACATTCAATCTTCCTCATCAAATGTTCTCTAATTCCCTCCTCTTAGAAATCGAAGACACCATATCTAATATCTATACCACAGCCCCTCATTTTATGGGTAAGAAAAGTGAGACAAAATAGTGTTAAATAAATAGCTGATGGTCATAAAAAGAGGAGAAATGGTATCGAAGTGAGTTCCTCTGACTCAAGATCCAAAGTTCTTTTCATTAATTACATTAAAGGAAAAATTAAGTGGGTGTGTCTGAAATTAATCATGTTCATGCATTAGCACTCCCATGAATACCTTCCTAAGATTACCAGGGGTGTGTATAGATATAACCACAAACACATATATGCATATATGTATGTACATATAAGCACTCCGAGAAATTATAAGCATGAAACTCACTTGTAGGCAATCAATGTATACTATTTGCCCTTGGTCAATATTTCCTTAATTTTGGTTGTTGCTTAATGAATCCCTGTCCTGGGCTATCAGTTGGATCTGGGACATGCTGTTTCTAATGACATTATATTTTCCTCTTCTAAAGCAGCCCTAAAATGTCAAGGTTTTTAATCTTTTGAAGGCCATTCTTAGATTTGAAATGGTTTTGGATTAGGGGGAACCTTAAAAGAAACTTTTCATTCTCTACAGAAAATCTATAATTAGTTATTTGGGGACTTTTTATTTTATTTTGCAAAAATAAATCAGTGCCTCAGTTTTTTTTTTAAATTAAAAATTAAAATTCATCAGTTCCAAATTCACATTACTATTTAGGAATTTATAATCCAACTATAGAAAAGCCCCTAAATCTATGAGATCCAATCATGTTAGACCTATCTGTATTTTGTAAGCAGAATTTATTTTAGCTAAGTTCCTGATTTTTTTCCCCTTTCTTTCTCTTTTGTATTGGTGCTATCTATTCAGACAAGATTTGTCAGCATTGCTGGTGTTTCTGAAAAGGAAAACACTTGTCAACACTTTCTGTCCTTCATTCTCACCCTTTCATACATTACAAATGCACCCATCAGAACACAAACACAGACCCACCTATCCTCCCTGTCATTCACATGTAACACTCAATTTCCAACTTTATCCTTTACTTTACTAACTGTTAAACTGCAATCCATTCACACACCTGATGAAAGAGCATTGCTTAAAACATGGAACAACTCTCACCTCTGTTTCCCTTACACTGCAAAGACCTGTGGGTAAGTGAAGTGCTCTTCTTTCAGGGGTTTCAAGAGTATACATTTGGCTAGAAGGGTATGATCTAATATTGATGATATTCGGATGCATTTCTACAGACTGAAACATAGAAATATGACTGAAACTGATGATTATTTTTCAATCACAAGATTAAATATTTCTTATATACCTCTGAAGCTTCTCAACACAGGACACATAATCAGTTCCCTGAGTAACAAATTGTTTATATGTATATATTTATTAAGAGCCAAACCAAATGCCTTTCGCATCACAGCCAAACAAACATATATACACTGAAAATACATAGCTTCCATTCCTGGTTCTTGGCTGCCACAGGGACCTCTTTCCATCTATCCTATGATTATATCAGCTAAGAGGATAGGGGACATTCCCTCCCTCATTATCTCTCCCTAGCTAAACATTTGATATTTCTCATAATTTAGCTATGATTTTTGTTGACAAAAGTTCATATGGTATAATTCAAAAAAGTTAGGAAACTAACATTTTTTCCAAAAGGCTACAAACTGACTATAAATGGAAGGACTAAGAACTATACTCACTTCCAAATTTGTGATTATGGAAAGGGATTGAACTGAATTATATTTGGAAAATGATATTACACTTTTTACCTTCTATAGGTGGTCCTTCACACATACACATCTTAAAATCAAAATTATACCAGTAATGCTTCTTAGCTAAGAATTATGGACTTTGACCTACAATTAATAAAATCTATAGATCACCCAAAGGGTAATGGCAAGACATATAGTAGATTTGAGTAGTCCACTCATGTTTCTCAGCACTGAATTGTGAACAAAAATTGGTATTTAATAACACTATCCAGAAAATACACAATTGGAAAGAGAATTGGGCTGGTCAAAGAGCAAGAACAAAATATGAGATATTGGCAGCTCAGATACTCTACCAGCACACATAGAAGGTAAAATTGACTAGAAGAAGAACTCTTAGCCAGATCCCCCAAGGAAGGTTTATTGGAGGGCATGGAAATGAATAATATAGAAAGAGGTTATGTGGATAGATTTTGAAGTACACCCATAGTGAGAATACCTGCATTGATGAGATAATACAGTCATTGAATTATTGAAATATTAAAGCACAAACAGGTATATTTAAAAAAGTAAAATATTGCCTGGTTTTCATTAGTTCAAGAAAATTGGAATGTGATGAATAGGCAAGATAAGAATCAAAGAAGATGAGAACCAGAAGGGATTTTAGAGATGATCATTTCCCCAACCTCCTCATTTTATACATATGGAAACTAACCATTAAAGAGTTGTTGACTTGCTCAAGGACACATCATAACAATGAGGATAATAATAATAGAATTAAATAGTATTTTAAGATTTACAAAGCGTTTTACATGTAACATCTCATTTGGTTCTCAGAACAAGACCTAGGAGGTCAATGTTATTACTGACTCAGCTTTACAAATGAGAAAATTGAGCTGAGAAAGATTTAAAGACTTACCCAGCCAGCTGAGAAAGATTTAAAGACTTATCCAGCTAGTGTCTAAGGTGGGAATTGAATTCAGGTTATCTCGATTCTAAAGTTTGGTGCTTCTACTTACACATCTACTAAGTGTTAGAGTGGGATCTGAATCTATGTCTTCTAGGACCTGTGTTTTTTCCACTATGTATACCCTTTTCCATAAGAAAAAATATGTAATATTTTATTCCTTCTTGAATTTTCTTATGTACTTTGCCTAGCCTTTCCTTTCCCTGTTCACATAATTTTTCTTTTGAATTTTATGTATGTGGGTATATCCTGAAAGTCTCACCACGCCACTGCCACTCAGAATTAGGGTTCCAGAAAGCTTCCTAAATTCCTAAATTCCCCTTCCCTCAAAAACAACATTCTTTCCATGCACTTAGCTCAATATTTAAAGACATAATTTAGTTGATTTACAAAAATATATTCATGACTCCTAAGAACAAAATATAACCTTTCTAAGGCTTTGAATGAAAGAATATGTACAAAAAAGTAAACAATCGATAACCATTGGGAATAAATGTTTTATTTAGTAATGAATCTTTTCCTTGAAAATGTTAATATCTTTTCTTTTTTATATCACCTTGAACTCTCTAAGTCTTTCTCCTGTCTATTTGGTGAATTATTTCTTTAATAAATAATAAAAAAGAAAAATGAATTCACCAAAAACAACCACATTAACCATGTATGACAGGCTATACCATATTCTATGCCATGCCCCCTGCCAATTTATAAAAGGTAATCATTTTAATAGTCACATTTCAAAACAGCCCAGTTCTAGGATCTTTTTGAGCAGAGCTTACCTAACACCCCTTAATTAATAGTCATTTGGAAACTAGCTACTTTCTCTCAACATAAAGTCAATTCTAGCACTGCATGAATCCTGGTAAGGATATTTAGAAAATTGATTATCCCCATCACCTTCATTTTTTTTTGTGGAGTTTATTTACTACCTACTGTAACCCAGAGCAATCTTCTAGGTCCTAGAGAAGGTATCAAAGTTTAATGAAGAGAAGTTCCAGTCACTGAGAATTTTTGAGTGGGGTTATTTACAATTCACTGAAACTCAGGGTATTCTCCTAGGTCCTAAAGAAAGTGTCAAGGTTTAAAGGAAATAAGATGCAGTCATTAAGATGACAAGATAGACATTGAACAGACACCAAGTCATAAATACAGACATGTCCAAATATATACACACATTAATGGAGGCAGTTCTCAGGATTAGAATTTGTATTACTGGTTATAGTAGAAGGTCTGAGTCATGTCCACATTAGTCTAGTTACTGGTAGTCTTTGACATTCTTCATTATCGTCATCATCAAATTAAAAATGCAAGTACTAAGAGAATATTTCCAAAGGAGGGACCTGATTTCAATCTCTATCTTAACAGTCTTTAGTTTTCTCTCTTGAGCTCTATCCATATGTAACACACGTGCATAGATGTGGCTGTGTGCACGTATGTTTATAGTTGTTTTTTTAAAGCAATATTTCAATATCATGAAAATATGCATTTGCTTTTTTCCCCTACATGCTAGCTAGAGGGGGAAAGTAGTCTTAATTTTCTCTCTCTTTTTTTTTGATCAGTATGTTTTTGTTTTTATTTTTAGTTTTAGTTTTTTACTTTTAAACATTATTTTTATTTGGTCAGTTTCAAACATTGGATACAAAAATCATTAGTCTTAATTTTCTAAAAGGGATGTAGAGGTGACAAAAATTATAGAAGCAGAGGTCTAAGATAGCTCAGAGGGCCATCTTCCTAGGTCATATGGATTAAGTGAAAGGGGATCTCCTCTACAATAACCCAGCAACCTATAAGACAGCCTTCATTGAGAGAAGGTTGATTCCTCCTCAGACCCATCCAGAAACATCCCAATGAAATCTTTTTTTGATATAGATATCAAGGAAGGCATCTGGATCTAAATGTTCTACAATCATTTTGGATCTGGCAACTGATGCACCTATGGAGATGGCTAAATGGAATAGATAAAATCAGTATCTGACTAAGGTAAGAAATTTAGAGTTATAAGGCATTACATATATAACATATATGTAAATATATGATATTTAATTTATATTAAATTTATGTAAATATATATTTGACTTATAATTTTCTGATATATTTCACATATAAAATTATATGTTATAGAATATATGCTTTAAAAGTATATATATCCAACAAAATTGACCATTACATTTTGGATGAGACCATACTTGTCAATAGAACAAAATTCAAATAAACAAATATAAGGGTCAATTGTGTGAAAAGAGACAGAGGTAAATAAAGCATTATCCTTGTCCTCTGGTATGTTTCAATGGGAGAAAAGCCACGCATACACATAAAAATAACATTTCTCTGGGCGAGATAAATACAGAAGAAAGATGACTATAAGATTGTTTTTTGAATAGTGGTTCCAAAATTTTTCACAAGGCTATAGTCCTTCAGTTCAAACATAACTGTAGCAAAACTCTCAAAGTAAAATCATATAAAGTTATTATTCCTGATTGCCATAGTGCCAATGTCAATAATATGGAAATAGGTCTTGATCAATGACACTCATAAAACCCAATGGAATTGTGCATCAGCTACAGGAGGTGGGGTGAGGGGAGAGAAGGGAAAGAACATGATTCTTGTAACCATGGAAAAATACTCTAAATTAACGAATGAAATAAAATTTTCCAAAATATAATTTATTATTCCTAATACTGAATAACGAACTTAAAGTTCACTACAACCAAGGGGAGAATATTTCCTAATTCCTTTCAGCATTGTTTGAAAAATATTAGTTTAGAAAACCATTCAAACCAATCTATAGTTTGGCTACCCAGTAATGACTAACATTTCTGGATCATGGTAAGAACACACAATTTCAAAGTTGAAAGGATCTCAGAAGCTACTCAGTTCTTGCTACACTCAATCAAACAATTCCTTCTACCACACACCTGACAGTGGTCATCTACCTCCAAAGTATTAACACATTAGGTCCTAAAATAGCATCTTTTCACATGCTGATACTTCAAATTGGTTGGCAATGTTTCCTTACTCCATGCCTGAATTTGCCTCATTGCAACTTTTACCCATTTGTTCCCATTTTATTCTCTGGGTTGAAATAGAACAAATTTAATCCCTGTTCCAATATTTGAAATCAGCAGTCATCTATCTTTTCTAATTCTTCTATTCTTTAGACTAAATATTTTCAGTTCCTTCAACTAATGCTTGTAGGGCATGAACTCAAGCCCCTTCATCACCTAGTTGACTCTCCTTTGGATGCTCTCCAACTTATCAATGCCCTTTTTATTAGGCAACAACTAGAACTGAATGTAATATAAGTTATAGGATCATCAGACCAGTGATTTAGGGAGACTAGATCTCATTATTGAAAGATATATTTCTTTAATGTAGCATAATATTTAAGAAAGGAGAGTGAGGTTGTGCAGTGTGATAGAGTACTGGGTTTGGAGTCAGGAAGATTTGAATTCAAATCCAGCCTCACATACTAGCTATGTGACCTGGGTAAGCCATTTAACTCTGTTTGCTTCATTTTCCTCATCTGTGAGTTGGAGAAGGAAATTGCAAATAATTCCAGCATGTATAAAGAAAACCCCAAAAAGGGATCACAGAGAGTGAGAAACAACTGAAACAATGAAACAAAAAACGATAAGTCTTCCTACATAAATATCATAGTGTTGACTGTCAAAAAACACATTTTCTGACAAACTTGTTTCACCATGTACCCTTCATCTTGTTTCAATTAAATTGATTTTTTTGTACCTCAGCATAAGATGTTACATTTTTTTCTTATTAAACATAGTATCTATTTTAATCCAATATGAAATCCTCTCTTTGATTTTGAAAGCCCTTCAAAATAGGGCCCCTTCCAACATTTCCAGTTTTCTTATATTTGACTCCCTTCCATGAATTGTACAATTCACTAACACTGGTTTCTTTGCTATTCCTCACATAAGAAAATCCATCTTTTGACTCTGTGCCTTGGCAATCATTGTTCTCTTATGCCTAGAATGCTTCTTCCTCTTTCTCTACCAACTTCCATTAAGAGTCAGCCCAAGCTGCACATTCTACAAGGTTTTCTCATCACCAATCTCTCTACTTTTGTACCTCCTTTTTGCTATCACTTCCCATTTACACTGTATCTATCTATCTATCTATCTATCTATCTATCTATCTATCTATCTATCTATCTATCTATCTATCTAATATATAGCCCTTTGGATAGTATCCTCCCCATTTAGAATGTGAACTCCTTGAGGGCAGCAACCATTTTTCTGATTTTCTTTGCCCAAATGTCCTCGGCACAATGTAAGCACATAATAAATTACTAAAGAAATGATTGATGATAATAATGTCTTGCAAGATCTCTTTTCACTTTGAATCTGTCATCTAAAATATTAATCAATATGCATTTATTTTATTGATTTTTTTTATTTTTGAAATTTTTATTTGATTAGATGATTTACAATAATATGGAAATAGGTCTTGATCAATGACACATGTAAAACCCAGTAGAATTGTGCATCAGCTATGGGAGAGGGTTGGGGGGGTGGGGAGGAAAATAACATGATTTTTGTAATACTGGAAAAATACTCTAAATTAATCAATTAAATAAAATTTGAAAAATAATTAGGTCATTTAGAATATTTTCCCCATGGTTATGAGACTCATGTTCTTTCCCTCCACTCCTCCCATCTCCCTCCTGTTTCTGATGCGCAGTTCCACTGGGTTTAACATGTGTCATTGATCAAGACCTATTTCCATATTATTAATATTTGCCCTAGGGTGGGGGTGGAGTCAAGATGGCAGATTAGCAAGCAGCAAAAGTTCAGACCTGGTAGAAGACCCTTCCTTACCAATACAGACTGAATGCTCCTAGGGCACCAAAATTCAATCTGAACAACAGGAGAGAAGCGGGGAACCCTCCTTCTGGACTCAAATCAAAAGGTACGCCCCCCCCCAAAAGCCAGAATCCGAGAATACTCAGGGCTAAGGGGAAGGCAGAGCGAAGGTCCCAGGACCCCTTCCCCACAACCCAGAGGACTGAGCCCCCAGCAGCAGCTGGAACCTCTGAGTAGGCAAAGGTGCTGGTTTGCAGGGTCTACCCTGTGAGCAGTGGGGCGCCGGACTCGGAGCATCCAGATTGGACAACAGGGAGGAAGCCAGGGAGAAACGGGCTGTGGCTGGGTCCCTCCATTGGGCTCCAGTCTCACCATTGCCTCGGGGCACATCCAGACCAATCCAGTTAAATATAATCCCATCAGAACTCCTCAGAGTTTAGGGAGGCCAGCAAAGGCACTTGCGGACAGCAGAGAAGCAGCTGGAGAGAACTGGAGAGAGCCTGGGTGGCCCTGCCTTCCAGGAGTCTTCAGAGCCTCAGAGCTTCATACCACATACAGCCCAACCCAATTGAACTCAATCCAATCAAAAGCCTCCAGAGGACAGGGAAGCTAACATTCCTCCCCTAGAGACTGTACCAAGAGATCTGACAAAGCTCCAAGAGGGGAGATTGACAGCCCCAAAACCAAAACAAAATGAGAGGAACAAGAGCACAGCCAAATACGGGGAGCAAAGAAGGGGTAAACTTGAACAAACAACAGAAAAAGAAGAAAGAAATTACAATAGACAGCTTCTGCACAGGTAATGAGCAAAGAGCGAATGAAACAGAGAAGGAGGACCCAGCAAAGGAAAAATCAGAAATCCCAGCGAATTGGATACAGGCTTTGGAAGAACTCAAAATGCAATTCAAAACACAAATAAGAGAGGCTGAAGACAATTGGGAAAAGAACTTAAAAACTAAGATAAGTCATCTGGAAACAGAAAATAGTGTCTTGAAAGCCAAAATCAACCAGCTAGAAAATGAGGCAAAGGAGATGAAAGATGAGGCAAAGGAGATGAAAGATGAGGCAAAGCAGATGAAACATGAGGTGAAGAAGATGAAAGATGACCTCCAAAGAAAATCTGACCAAAAGGAAAAGGACAACCAAAAACCTAAGGATGAAATCCAGTCTTTAAGAACCAGAATACAATAACTAGAATCGAGTGACCTCACAAGGCAGCGGGACACTATAAAACAAAACCAAAAGAATGAAAAAATTGAGGAAAATATGAAGCATCTCATTCACAAAACAGAGGATTTAGAAAATCGTTCAAGGAGAGACAATTTAAGAATTATTGGCCTACCAGAAGACCATGACAAAAGAAAAAGCCTGGACATTATATTACAGGAAATTATTAAAGAAAACTGCCCCGAAATTCTTGAACAAGAGGGAAAAGTGGAGATTGATAGAATCCACAGATCACCTCCTGTACTTACTCCCCAACTGACAACACCCAGGAATGTTATAGCCAAATTCAAGAACTATCAGACCAAAGAAAAGATATTACAAGCTGCCAAGAAGAAGTCATTCAGATACCAAGGAACCACAGTGAGGATAACTCAGGATCTGGCTGCATCCACACTGAAAAAAAGAAAGACATGGAATACGATATTCCGGAAAGCAAGGGAACTAGGTCTACAACCAAGAATCAACTACTCAGCAAAACTGACTCTATTCTTACAGGGGAAAGTATGGTCATTCAACAAAATAGAAGAATTTCAATAATTCTTAAAGAAAAGACCAGACCTGAACAGAAAATTTGATGTCCAAGCACAGAACTCAAGAGAATCATCAAAAGGTAATTTAAAAAGAGGGGAAAAAAGAAAAACAAAAAAAATTTAAGAGACTCAATAAGTTAAAATGATATGTATCCCTATAAGAAAAGAGGTCATTGGTAACTCAAACTGTTGTTATTACCTGGGCATCAAAAAGTATACTTAGAGAGAACAGCAACAAACTGTATAGGATGAAAGGACAAGACATAAATAGGTATATAGATATATGCATGCAAAAATACATATGCATGAGTATGCATATATATATATACATATACATATATATATAACTAGAGCTTAAAATAGGTTAATATTAAAAGAAATGGGAAAAGAAACAAATGGGGGTAAATTTATATGTCATAATGAAGCTCATGGTGGGAGGGGGGAGAACATCAATACACTGAAAGGGTAAAGAGGTCAGAGACAGGAAATACTCAACTTTTACGTGCTTTGAAAGTGACTCAAAGAGGGAAAAACAATCCAATCCATTGGGGGCAGAGAATAGATTTGCACCCTATAGAGGAGTAGAAGGGTAACAAATGGTCTGGTGGGGAGGGAAGCGGTACAAGAGAGGGAGGAAGCGGGGGGTTAATTTTAGAAAGACTAAAGGGAAAATAAGGGGGGGGACAAATAGGGAGGAGGGTAGAAAGGGAAATAAAATAAGGGTGGGAACAAGGGGGACTGTTCAAAAGCAAACACTGGTGTAGAAGAATCAACACCTCACACCTTACACCAAGATAAATTCAGAATGGGTGAATGACTTGAACATAAAGAAGGAAACTATAAGTAAATTAGGTGAACACAGAATAGTATACATGTAAGACCTTTGGGAAGGGAAAGATTTTAAAACCAAGCAAGACTTAGAGTCACAAAATGTAAAATAAATTATTTTGACTACATCAAATTAAAAAGGTTTTGTACAAACAAAACCAATGTAACTAAAATCAGAAGGGTAGCAACAAATTGGGAAACAATCTTCATAAAAACCTCTGACAAAGGTTTAATTACTCAAATTTACAAAGAGCTAAATCAATTGTACAAAAAATCAAGCCATTCTCCAATTGATAAATGGGCAAGGGACATGAACAGACAGTTCTCAGCCAAAGAAATCAAAACTATTAATAAGCACATGAAAAAGTGCTCTACATCTCTTATAATCAGAGAGATGCAAATCAAAACAACTCTGAGGTATCACCTCACACCTAGCAGATTGGCTAACATAACAGCTATGGAAAGTAATGAATGCTGGAGGGGATGTGGCAAAGTAGGGACACTAATTCATTGCTGATGGAGTTTAGAATTGATCCAACCATTCTGGAGGACAATTTGGAACTATGCCCAAAGGGCGATAAAAGACTGTCAGTCCTTTGATCCAGCCATAGCACTGCTGGGCTTGTACCCCAAAGAGATAATAAAGAAAAAGACTTGTACAAGAATATTCATAGCTGCGCTCTTTGTGGTGACCAAAAATTGGAAAATGAGGGGATGCCCTTCAATTGGGGAATGGCTGAACAAATTGTGGTATATGTTGGTGATGGAATACTATTGGGCTAAAAGGAATAATAAAGTGGAGGAATTCCATGGAGACTGGAACAACCTCCAGAAAGTGATGCAGAGTGAAAGGAGCAGAACCAGGAAAATATTGTACACAGAGACTGATACACTGTGGTACAATTGAAGGTAACGGACTTCTCCATTAGTGGCAATGCAATGTCCCTGAACAATCTGCAGGGATCTAAAAAACACTATCCACAAGCAGAGGACAAACTGTGGGAGTAAAAACACCGATGAAAAGCAACTGCTTGACTACAGGAGTGGAGGGGACATGACTGAGGAGAGACTCTGAATGAACACTCTAATGCAAATACCAACAACATGGAAATGGGTTTGAATCAAGAACACTTGTGATACCCAGTGGAATCGCGCGTGGGCTATGGGAGAGGTGGTGGGAGGGTGGGGAGGGAAGAAAAGAAAATTATCTTTGTTTCCAATGAATAATGTTTGGAAATGACCAAATAAAAATGAAAAAAAAAAGAAAAAATATTTGCCCTAGGGTGATCTTTTAGAGTCTTCTTTCCCAGTCATATCCCCATCGACCCATCAACATGCATTTATTGAGCACTAACTATATTCCAGGCAGTCTTTTGTGCACTCGATATACAAAGAATGACCCTCAAGAAGTACATGATCTAATGCTAACTGTCCCTACTAGTTTAGATAAATATGTCATGTACACTTAAATACACAACCCTGAGGGAGAAAAAGAAAATCAATAGTAGCTGTGAAGCATAACTCCATAGGGTATTCCCCATTGCAGCCCTCCTTCCAAGCTGACATTGAACCATTAATGACTACTCTTCAAGTCCAATCATTCAACTGGTCCCAAACCTACCTAATTATATTTATGGTCTTGACCACATCTCTCCATGTTTTCTACAAGAATAATATAATATAGGAGAATTTGACATTGCATAGATGAACTCCAGATGACTGGTTTGACCAAAATTATGGCATTACTTTCGGGAGTGATTCCGCCACAGTTATGTAGACACAGTTATAAACATAATTTTACCAGGCTTGACTACTTGTCAGAAATGTCCATGGTGAGTTGTGTTTAGGTCACAAATACATCCACATACATTTAAGGATGTGAAAGTTAGAAAAAGAGGCAATTATCAAGATGATTCAGTCCTTTCCAAAAGAGAGAGGGAGACATGGATGGAGGAAGGAAGGGAAGAAGAAAGATGGGGAAAAGAAAGAAGGAGTAAAGGAGAGAGAGAGAGAGAGACAGAGAGAGAGAGAGAGAGAGAGAGAGAGAGAGAGAGAGAGAGAGAGAGAGAGAGAGAGAGAGAGAGAGAGAGAGAGAGAATAAAAACAAGGAAGAAAGTAAAGGAGGAATGAAGGAAAGAAAATACATAACACTTTATAAATAAATCCTACACTTGATATTTTCAGCAGGGAAAAATCTTTTCAAGGTCAAGGAGATCCAGGATTCAAAAGACAAAAATATGAGCTAATAACATTTTCCTAGAGATCACTGTATTTTTACCTCAGGGTTATGGCAAATTTACTATCTATTTCCTTGCAATAGAAATGGATTGACATTATTTAAACTAAAGTGAATCTTTCAAAAGCCTTTGAGCACAAATTTTTCTTTTAAATAATTCGATGTTTGTTCTCCCCTACCCCCACCACTAGCTAGCTGAGGATAATATTGACTCTCAAAACAGAACTGTAAAAATATCCAAGAATTTCTTGTCCAATTTTAAAATAAGCCCTTGACCCTTTTTGGTAGCATTTGTCTGAAATCAAATGTTAATCTATTGTTTTGTTGTTGTTCAGTCATTCTATCATGTCCAACTCTTCATGACCCCATTATGAGGTTTTCTTGGCAAAGATACTGGAGCAGTTTGTGATTTTTTTCTCCAGTTGTTTAGTCATTTTTCAATCATGTCCAACCCTCCGTGACCCCATGTGGAGTTTTCTTGCCAAATACACTAGAGTAGTACTTCACATTTCCTTGTCCCATTCCTTTTACAGTCAAGAAACTGAGTCAAAAAGGATTTAATGACTTATCCAGGGTCACACAGCCAATGAGTGTCTGAGATTAGATTTGAACTCAAGAAGATGAATCTTCCTGCCACTCTACCCATTGTGCTATCTATCTGTTCCACTGGATTAACCTAAATAGAGGTTAAGTGACTTTCTCTAATATTCTCTGAACAAGAATGAAATTTCAGTTTTGTTAATGAGATATTCTTGAAAAATACCTTTTTTCTTGCAAAATGGATTAATCTTTAAGATAGAAGAACCATTTTATCATTTCAACAGTGAAAAGCCAAGAATGTCTATAGATTGGTAGGTTCTTGACAAACTAAAAGTATTTTAAGATTTACTTGGTTAACAAAATATCTCAAATTTCCCACCCAACCTCAGCATTTGGCTCACTCTTCCCCAACCACTGCTCCTAAATTACACGTTGCATACTCTGCTTGTGATGGACATGGTTATAAGGCACAATCAGTCACAGCAGACAAAAACAGATCATCGAAACCAACATCTTACATGCAAGACATTCTTCTCTTTTTATAACAAACAGAAACTTGGGCTATATGTGACTATTTCTGGACCCTGCCATGTGTTGATATTATTCTAAGAAAAGAGGGATTTTGAGGATAGCTACAGCAAGTAACACAATATAATTTGATTTTTATAGAATGCTTAGTATAGTAGATGGCAATTGTTCTCCATTGTAATTTATAGGAAATCAGAAAACGAAGTGCAGTTTTTCAAATTAAATTGACAAAATCCTGCCCCAATATATAACTTCAATGCAGTGCCAACTGCCCAACATGTGAGTCCTTGATGATAGGACTGGGATGAAAATCAGATCTAAAAGATTCCTGTCTGCCAAAGAATAAAATCAAAACAGAGTCTGAGTTACACCCCAAATGATAACTGTGTTCATCCATCCCAAGACCTTTTTATATGTCTCATCTATAAAAATATGTTATCATGGAAAAATCTCTGGATTTGTAGATTCTTTGCCTCAGTCATTTTTGTGATATTTTGTCAAGTCACTTAATATTTTGGGGTGTTTGTTTAATCATTTAAAAAATAAAGTAGTGGGACTAGATGACCCCTAAAAAATTTTCCAGCTCTTGCACTCCCAGAAATCAGAGACTAAATCTCATCCCACACACAGGAAGTTATGAAATTGAGAATATTTTATTAAGCATCTTATATTCACGTAAAGGATGCTTGGAGGGATCAAGACCCTCCAAATTTTCACTCCACACAAGGAGAAGCATGGAAAATCCAAATTCAAGTTCCATTCTTCATATACATTGGTGATTATTGCATTAGAATAATCAAGTCACCTTTCTAGTATCTCTGCATAATTTCTAGAATATGAGGATTATCTAAACTCTCTTAAGGAATCATTATTGATAAAACTAAAATATTTATTTTTCCTACTTTTTCACTTATTTATTGTTAATAAAACAATCACTTTATAATGATTATTCTAGATAGCACTTCAGTGAATGTATACACATTTCTTAAGGACCTACTATGTGCCAGGGATTGTGCTAAGTGCTGAAGAATTTATATAGTGCTTCAAGATTTGCTAAACAATTTACACACATAATTTCACTTCATTTACACAACAACTCTAGGAAAATAGAGGGTATTTTAATCTCCATTTTGTAGATGAGACAAATAGAGGCTAAGTGACATGCCCAGGGTTACATAGCTGCTACTATCTGAAGCAGGATGTGATTTCAGATATTCCTAACTCCTGTGAATTTCAAAACTACTCAACCCTATTCAGATCAATCTTTAGAAGATGGGATTTAGCTATTTCCTGATCAATAACAGTAGAGATACTTGGAATAACAGAATCAGGTCTTGGAAACTACAATCTCCACCCTACTCAGGGTAACAGGATTTAGGAAGGGCTGCAGCAAAGCTCAAGATTTAATTATTTGAGAATATGACCTTCAACAGAGATGTGCAAAAAGGACAGACCTCTGGGAAGTCCTAGGTTAAGCTAGAGCCACCATTGGCACACTCCAGACCTTGTATTCCATCTTGACACCCAACTGACCTAGTTACATGACCACATTTGGTGCTCATGCATTGTAAAAGGGGAATAAAAATAACTTCTTATGAAGTCAGCTCTGATAACATAGTTAGCAATTCTGAAAGTCAGGAGGATCTGAGTTCAAATCTTTCTTAAGATATTTATTAGCTGTATGACTCTAGGCAAGTCTCTTAACCTTGTTTTATTCAGTTTCTCGTATATAAAATGAGTCAGCTAAAGAGATGGCAAACCATTTTATCATCTTTTATAAGAAAACCACAAGTGGAGTCACAAAGAGTCAGACATAAGTGAAATGACTGAAAAACAAGTTATAGAGGATAATTCAGAAATATTCTCAGATGGAAGGCATTAGTTTTAAAGAGGCTTATAAAGACTTCTTTTTAGAAAATAGGATTTATTCTATAATTTGAAGGAAACAAGGAAAGCCATGGGTGGGGAAGGCAAGTATTCCAAAAATGAGAAATAGTGAAAATTAAGGGTTTGGGAGGTCTTGTGTAAAGAATTCTGTGCAGTTCTATTTTAAATATGTGATAAGATGACTGAAAATGTAGGAAAGGGCCACTGAATTAATGGGCTGACATGGTCAGATCTGAGCTTCATTCAGTTAGACTACTTTGGCAGCTGAGTGGAGTATGGGTAGGAGTAGGGAGAGATTTGAATTAAGCAAATCAATCAGAAGGCTATCACAATAATCAAGAATGAGGTGAAAGGGAGCTGTACCTGAGTGGTGGCAGTGTCAGAAGAGAGAAGGGAATATATACAAGAAATATTATACAAAGGTAGGCTCAGCATGACTTAGTTAAGTAAAAATGGGAGAAGAAAAGAGAGAATATACAGTCAAGAATGATATCTAGATTAAGGCTGAGGACCTGGGAGGATTGTGGTATCGTGCTGCCTTACCATACTCTGGTGGTACTCTGGGATCTTGAGGAGCATCATGGAAGAGCACAATTTTTGTCAAGTCATATCAAATTGCAAGATTTTTTTAAACCCGTACTTTCTGTTTAAAAGTCAATATTGTATATTAGTTCCAAGGTAGAAGAGTGGTAAGGGCTGGGAAATGGGGTTAAATAACTCACAGAACTAAAACAAGATTTGGATCCAAATCTTCTCATTTCTATGGTTGGCTTTCAATCCACTGAAGCACCTAATTGCCCCCTAAATTGCAGGATGTTTGACTTGGTATCCTCCAAATTGGCTCAAACTAAAGGCCAGTATCATTAAGTTTGGAGAAGTTCATCATCATCAGTTTGATGAGTTTTAAATTTGAAGGATAGAAAAACTATTAAATACCACTTACAAAATTATAGAATAAATATAATTTGTAAGTATAGAGGCAAGGTTCACCCTCCAAACCCCACACATCTGCTCTCACAGGTTCTGAGCTTAAATTTAAGCTAAGTCAGACTCTGAGATCCTGCCGGGGCAAGTAGTAGTCCAAGCCAATTCACACCCCTTGAAATTTCAAACCTGTGGAAAAGCAGAGTCCCAGACCAGGGCAATCTGGTCTGAAGGGAGCTGATCCATTTGGGCCCAGAGCGAAGCTAGGAATCTCAGTCTCTGCGTGGGATGAGAACAAAATCCACAGTTTGGGGTGATATGACAGTTCTCAGGGGAAACCTCCCTGGGATCTCTTTGCCCAAAACTAAGGGTAGAGCTTCAGGACAGAGCAATCAAGGATGTGCCTGATTAAATCAAGAACACCTTGAGATTAAAAAAAAATGAACCTAAGTTTGGGGCTAGAATTCAACCAGCACCTGCCCTGATCTAGTGCAGAGTGACATCAAAAGATCATACTCAAGTCTAAGGAAAGTCTTTAAGCTAGCAACATCTCAAGTGTCAAATGGATCAGCATGGATGGGGAGGTGACTTTCAGAGCTCTCAGTCCTCAGACCTCCTGGTAAACTAATAACAACCCAGAAAATAAGCAGAAAATAGCATCAAGGAAGTACTGAAGTTTAAGAGGGTATTCCAACATCCCAGAAAACAGAGCCTACCTATAATTAAATAGGAAAAAATGGGCAAACAACCAAAAAAAACACCTAACTCTAAATACATTATGAAGACAAAGAGCAAGGTACAGACACAGAATGGGATAATGAAAGCAAGGAAACACATGCAAAATCCAAAAGAAAAATATGGAATGGACACAGTGTCTGGGAGAGCTCAAAAAATAATTCAAAACACAATTAAGAGAGGTAGAGGAAAAGTGAGGAAGAGAAATGAAAATGATGCAAGAAAAAAGGAAAGTGATGCAAGAAGAAATGAAAGTAAAATGCAAGAATAAAGGAAGGTATTATACAAAGAAATAGGTCAAATGAAAAAAAAAGGAGAATCAAAAACTAAAAGAGAAAAACCAGGTCTTAAAAATCAAAATTGACCATCTAGAAACTAATGATTTCATGAGAACAAGAAACAATAAAGCAGAATCAAAGGAATGAAAAAAAAAAACAGAGGAAAACATGAAATATCTTATTGAAATAATAACTGATCTCAAAAATAGATCTAGGAGAGACAATCTGAGAATTATTGGATTACCTGAAAGCCAGGATGACAGAAAAACCTTGTATAACATATTACAAGAAATTATCAAAGATATCTGCCTAGAGATCCTTATACAAGAAAATAAAATTGAAATTAAAAAAATTCACAGATCACCTCCAGAAAGAAATCCTCAACTAACAACTTCCAGGAAATAGCTAAACTCAAGAGTCATCAAGTCAAGTAAAAAATATGTCCAACAGCCAGAAAGAAACCATCCAAATTCCATAGAGCTATAATCAGGATCACACAAGACCTAGTGGCCTCTACACTAAAGGCTCATAAAGCATGGAATATGATATTCAGGAAGGCAAAAGATTTAGATTTACAACCCAGAGTCACCTATCCAGCAAAACAGTATATTCTTTCAGGGGGAAAATGGTCATTCAATAAGATAGATTTTCAAGTATTCCCGAGGAATAAGCCAGACTTAAATGAAAGTGTGTGAGGCCAGAATTGAACCCAGAGCCTCTCATCTCTAATCCTGTCTCTTTACCCATTGAATCACCAAACTGCCTCCATTGTTTTATTTTTATATTTTCATAATGATCTCCTTGAGAGAAGGGACTTTTTGCTTTTTCTATTTGTTTTTCAATCACTCAGTACAGTTGTTTGTAAATAGTAAGCATTAATTGATGCTTTATTCATTCAAAATTGAACCATTTTCAGTACAAGTCCCATCTTATTCAGTTCATTTGAATAAGATTTATTGAACAAATATTATCTAGGCTACATGCTAAAATATGAAGGCAAAACTTTATAAAGTTTCTCATAAAATTAAGAATTATTTTTCACATTCACAAACATGCTTATTTACTCTAATCTTATAAACCTTTCTACAAGAATAAATTCTCTTGAGTAGATTAATGTATTAAAAATACTGTTTACCCCACAAAATTTGTTAGATCAATATTAACAATAGTAGAAATAAATAGCAAGGGGGAAGCTAGTGGCTCAATGGATTGAGAGCCAGATCTGGAGATGAGAGGTTCTGGTTTCAAACCTGGACTCAGACACATTCTAGCTGTGTGACCCTGGACAAGACAGTTAATCTCTATTGCCTACTCCTTGCAATTCTTCTGTCTTGGAGAGAGAGAGAGAGAGAGAGAGAGAGAGAGAGAGAGAGAGAGAGAGAGAGAGAGAGAGAGAGAGAGAGAGAGAGAGAGAGAGAGAGAGAGAGAGGGAGAGAGAGAGAGGGAGAGGGAGAGGGAGAGGGAGAGAGAGAAAGAGAGGGAGAGAGAGAAAGAGAGGGAGAGAGAGAAAGAGAGGGAGAGAGAGGGGGGGGGGGAGGGAGGGAGGGAGAGGGAGAGGGAGAGAGAGAAAGAGAGGGAGAGAGAGAAAGAGAAAGAGAGGGAGAGAGAGAAAGAGAAAGAGAGGGAGAGAGAGGGGGGGGGGAGGGAGGGAGAGAGAGAAAGAGAAAGAGAGGGGGAGAGAGAGAGATAAAGACCAAGAATTCTGAAGCAATTTTGTACATAGATATTACTAATTATAACTACTAGTCCACACAGTGAGGCAACAAGATGTTGGAGGTAGGAATGGATATTTGATATAAACAGAGGGAACCAATAAAGCCCAACTGGATAGAAATGTTGATCAAGATGTTCCTTAAAAAGATTGAGAATTTCCCCCTTTCATATACTTTGCAGCTTTCATACCCATGGAGCTTTTAATCAATAAGACACTTTAAAAATCTTTTTTTTTCCAAAAAAAAAATCCAGTCCAATGGATGAGGTGGCCCAAGTAGCAAATGGATATTTAATTTCTTTTTTGTTTGTTTGTTTATTTTGTTTTTGCCAAACATCATATCCTAGGTATCTGGACCAAGAGATAAGGTGCCACTGGGGCATTATTTCTCCTAATCCAACTTTTGAAAAGGATGATTCAGACGGAGGGCATACAAGGCATATCTACAGGATCCTCTGTTACCTACAGTATATTTCTCTTGAAATGAGGCAAAACACGAAAGATTGTGTGCTGTGCTTGAGTCTCCCTCACAGAACTCCAATTAGCATCAGTGCCCAGTGGCAGCCCTGTTGAAGAGCCAATCTATAAGATCTCACCCATTACACTCAGCTGGAAGTTGTATTGCTCTCAAACCGCCAGGACCTGCTTTGATGGTTCAGGAGACCTTGGCCTTTTAAACGTATAAACAACCTTTCTTTTCTAATCTGGGCCATTAGAGGAAAATGCTGTGAAGTCTGTGTTCTGAAATAACCAGGTTTGCCCAGAGTCCTGACAGTTTTCAATATCGCTGCCAGCAGCAGAAGAATAGTATTAAACTAAAAATAACATGGGTGCTGGAATGTGCCTTGGGCACCTACTGAGGCCTAAAGGGTTTCAGATTAATTTGAAATTGAGCAAAAAAAATTGCCTGTCTCTCTCTCCCTCTGTCTCTCCCCTTCCCCTGTCCTTTTGTAGAATTTGGAATCATGAAAACTCATCTATCTAATAGAATGGAGGGGAAGAAAGAAGATGCACTCTACCTGGGACTAGACCATTTGTCAGCTACTCCTATGACCTTTCTTGACTATATTATGAGTCTCATTCAAACCATATTGTGTCCTTCCTTAGGAGGAGCACTTTCCTGGCTACAGAAGTTGCCCTTCTGATCACATCGTTTGAAACCAAATTTGGAATGTCGATTATTATCCTTAGAGGATTTTGGTCAAGGTCAATGTAAAGAATTCATCAGCTGTATTCCCCACAACACAAATAATACTATGAATAATATCATATAATCTAGTGGCTAGAAACCTGACCCCAAAGGACTCGGAATTCACTTTCTACCTCTGACCTAGAGTAAGTGGTTCTGTGACTCTAACTAAGTCATTTAAATTGTCAGTTGCCAAGGCAACTCTCTAAGTGATGAGGTAGGTGTCCATGTGCATAGGTGAAGAAAAGAGTCCCTATATCCATGAGATAACTGGTCCATTAAAATAAAGTTATGATAATAATTCTACCCTTAAAGTCCAACCTAACTGGAAGGATGGTAAGAGATAAATGGATAAAAGAAAGAAAAGAATGTGAATAAAGCATTTTAAAATATACAAAATAGTAAAGAAGAAAGCTCAGAAGGGTAAATAAAAAGCAGGTTAGTGTTGGTGTTATCTTAAAATATCTTAAAAACAAACTGCATATAATAGAAATTCAGTTTCATAGGTAATTGTGTTATAACCTCCGTATGAGGATATGTTCATAATTGTTCGCATTATTAAGTTAGTTGTTTAAAATTAAAGAAAATAATAGTCATATTATATCATAATATAATTTGGGGGAGGTGGGAATGAGCAATCCAAGCTTTAATTTATGCTGTTATAGACACAAATAATGGCAAACAAATGCCTAATTAGATTTAGCAGGAATTTCCTGGGTGCTGAGCCTCTCACAGTAAACCTGCAAGCTTGGCAGAAATCATGAAATCTGGGCAAGCTGGGCTTTGGTGATATCACTGATTGCATTACTACCACTGTCAATTAATGGCATCTGCTGCTGTCTGATTACCCTGGGAGACTCCTCAGGATAGAGTCTGTTTTTGTCTTCCTTTATTTCTCCAGCGCTTGTTAAATGTCTGTTAACTAACTAACGGAACAACATAGAGTTATTTGCTGGTCCTACTTGATCCTGAGGATTAGCTACAAGATGGAAAGAAAATAGTTGAGCATATGGCTCTTCATGCTTTAGCACAAAATAAATAAATAAATAAAACAAAACAAGCAATAAATAAATAAACTGAAACAAATCAGAAATACCAATACACCATGTGCTAGAAATTCTTCATTGCAGATAGCACTGATGTCCAAAGCAAAGAAAAAGAAAATACATGAGATAGAATGAATATATTAATGTTTACTATAGAACGATAATGAATAAATTTTGTTATTCATTATCATTCTATAGTATTGAATTTGGATTCAATTGAATTAATTCAAATTCATTGGATGAGAAATTTACATTATTTTTTGGTCAATTTTATTCTCATTCACATGTCCTGGAACAATGATTTGTTGACTAGCACAGGGGAATAATAATGACTAAGGCCTAAATTGTATGAAATAAAAGATGAAATTGAGTTATTAAAATCTGAAGGGGTAAAAGATGAAGAATGTGAGGCCACCAGAAATACAAACTTTAGAAATTATATCTAGGAATTGAATGGATTGATACAAACATATCAGATATTTCAACTGAATGTGAAAGTTGAAACACACATTGGAATTTCTAAAATTCATTCTGGAGTTCTATGGCATGAATCCAAATAGCAACCTAACTTTAAAAAAAATTTTTTAACTAAAAAAATTTTTTACATCATCATGAAGAATTAGATTCTCCCCAAATAACCAATAGAAGGCATAAAACATTTCAGGAACTGAACATAATAGCATATATGAAGGCTGTTGCCAAAGTGAGGTCTTATGAGGAAAAATATTGTGTCGAACACCATTGGGAACAAAATCAGCCTAAAAAAACAAAATTATTTAAAATCAGTGGAACTTCACTGGAAGAATAAATACATTAATTATATAGCTGATGAATATGTTAAAGAGCTTAAACTTTATATTTTCTACTTGAAGCAAAAAAATATATATATAGATAGAAGTCTACACAATAACAAAAAAAAAAAACCCATAGTATATTAGTTTTGGATTTTCCTTAATCAAAAATGGAAAGAAAGGGAAAAGTTTAAGGCAAAAATCAAGGTTCAAAGTAGTGTCAAAAACAAAAATAATGGTATATTCATCTTAAAACTTACTGAAGACACAGCTAAAGAAAGATTAACAAATATTTTAATTTACAAATTATTACCTTTCTATTATATTGGCATGAGTCAACTATGGAAATTTTAAGTTTCAATAATTGCTTATTTTGTTAAATTTCTGCAAAAGGCATTTTGTAGTTATAGCTATATAATTCATGTGAGTGTCTTTATAAGTAGAAATCCAAATATTTTATATTCTGTATTTAATTTTGATATAATTTTTTTACTTCTTTTTGGCCATCCTTTATGATTAAAAAATACAATTATATTTTCCATATATGCAATATTTTATAAAACATTAAATATAATGGAACAATAATGGAATAGCAACTTGTTCAAGGATTTATTTTTACCTGAATAGCAATGAATAAGGGAATATTATTAAAATGATGGTAAAGATGATAAAAGATAAAATTTGTACAGTCCTTTATGGATTAAAAAATCATTTGATTTGCACAAATTATGAGGTAGATATTATAAAAATCTACCTACACATAATATAGGATTAATAATAAATGAAAGTTGTATTCTAGTATCTGAAGAGCTGGAGAAATTCTATATAGAACCTGCTTTGACTCTCCAAGTTCAATCATTATCTATTATAAAACTCACTGCCTTCTAATACAAAGGTAGCTACTGGGGAAAATTATGAAAAATGTGTTGGAAAAATGATTCAGAAGTGATGAGAGAGGTCCAATACTGGTAGATTACACAGAAGCCTCACACCTACATATCATGAACACTTTTTTTTTAATAGAAAAGAATCAGAAGGTGCCAGATGTGGTTAGTACTGCATGAGATCATAAAAATAAAACATTCTGTTTTAAGTAACAGTAAATTACTCATAACTGATATGAAAGTAATCTCTGAATTAATCATCTGTGTGTAATAAGATCATGGAGTTGTTAAAGAAAATATCAAAACAAATATAAAGCTAAAAGAAAAAAAAAGCACCCATTAAAAAGAAAAATTCATATATTCAAATGGATCTGTAATACCTCCAGTGAAACAAATTACCACCAAACTAGAGCAGTTAATCATGTGCAACTTTTATGTACATTCAAGAGAATGATCACAGCTGAATGTAGAAAACAACTGCATAGATTTGGGAATTAAACCCAAAAATGCAGCTAAGGTCACCAACTAAGATATTGTAGAGGGACAAGAGAAGAGGGCCCACAACAGTGTCTTAAAGTATAACCACTATTAGGGATCATGATATTGTTGATAATCTAGAAAAGGAAAAGGAAAAAAAGGGAGGGCAAGAGGCTTAAAAAAGAGAGAGGGTAAAAGGAAGAATGAAAATATTGTTCTGGAGACATTGAGAAAAGGGAATATAAAGGATTTTATGGTCAACTGTATCCAATCATCTTCAAAGAGATTATTTGGAACTTTGAAAAGAACTCTTAGTATAATGATTATACAAGAAGCTAGGCTGACAAGGGTCTTCAAAGAGAGAGGAATGTATGTAGAGGCACCAAAAATAGAAGTCACATTCCAGGAGTTCAAGAAAGAGAAAAAAAAAAGATGCCAGTGAGAGTAGATCTAATGATGGATTTTATCATTTGTGTGTGTGTGTGTGTGTGTGTGTGTGTGTTTGTGTGTGAGTCTGGTTATCACTGGAGGGAAATGGATTTTGTTTGATGGAAACAGGTAAGCAGGAGTTAAAGAAGCGCTATCGAATAGAGTTAAGAATAGATAAAGGAGTTATAGGGAAAAAAATATTCTGGAGAAGACGGGAAGGGATATGATTAAGGGTAACCATAAAAATTAGAAAAATATAATAAGGATAAAAATGCAGATGTAAAAAAGGCTAGTTCTTCACTAGAGACCTGGGTCAAGAAGACAATTTGGAAGATGATATCTCAAGATTGTAGATGATGAAAAAAGGAGAATTGCTAATGGCAAATACCCTTGATTTATCTGGCTAAAATAAGAAACAAGGTCCTCAACTAAAAAGTTGGGGCTTTAGGGTATTATTTTAAACTTGAAAAGGAAAGAATCAGAATTATCATTGTGATAAATTAGAGAATCAATAAGGGATCAATTATAATCTCATTCAGACATGAGACCTCAACTAAAATTATATAAAATAAATGTGAAGTGGAGTCAGTTGTTTCTGACTCTGCTTAATCCCATTAGGGATGAGTAGTTTCCATTGCCTTCCCCAGCTTATTTTACAGACAGGAAAACTGAGGCAAACAGGCTTAAGTGACTTGTCCATGATCACAGAGCTAGGAAAGGTCTGAGGCATCATTTGAATTCAAATCTTCCTAACCCCAAACCCAGTGCTTTATCAATTGCACCATTTAACTGCCGACTTATCTGTAGCCAATCAAATGCAAGTACATAAAGGCAGAGGAAGCAAATCATGGGCAAAATTTAGGGTATTATTTAGTAAGGATAAAGTTGTAGTAAGATACAGGTGAAAAGGAATAACATTCCTGACATGGGAGGTAACCAAGACAAGGGTACAAGCCATGGATCTCTAATCCATTGATTGAATAAAAGCTGATCTTAGTATTAAGTAGAAACTGTAGAGGTAGAATTATTAGATATGATGGCTTACTGCCTTTCTTTTCACCAAGAAAGGCAAATGTTTTTATTGAAGTAGGCTAAGTGAGTAAAAGGCAGAGACACTGACCTAAGAACCTTAAAAAAACATTTCTGGGGAACACAATCATAAAGTTATGTCAATTAGATAGGATCAATTTCTCTGGTTTTCTTTAAAACATAGTTGAAGCGCTACCTTTATGTGTAGTCTGTCCTGACACTTCCCCCTATTTAGCCTTTCATATTCTTGCTGCTTAAATGACATGTGTTCATCTTGACTATAATATAAAATATAATATGATATCTGATCAAATATAACATATATGTACATGTTGTATGCTGAGTTGAAAGCTCCTTGATGTCAAGGAAAATTTCATTTTGTCTTTGTGCCCTGTAGTCCCAAACAGTGCCAGGTAGTGTATAGAAAGATTAATAAGTACTTATATTGTATTAAGTACCATATATTATTATAATTCCATAAAAACTATAATATGGTTTCAGACAAATCTGATAAGACTTGTTTGAATTCATGCAGAGTGAAGTGAGCAGAACTAAGAGAATAATTTAGGCAATAAAGACAACCATCTTGGAAAGCCTTAAGAAATCTGTTCAGCTCAAGGACTACCCATGTTTTCAGAGGACTGATGATATGATGAATTATAAGGTCCCACTGCCTGACAGCAAAGCAATGGATTCAGGATTCAGAAATATATATATATATATATATATATATATATATATATATATATATTCTTGAAAATGGTCAATGACAATTGTTTTTGTTTACCTATGCATACATTTTACAAGAGATTTCCCTCTCTAATTTTTTTAATAGAGGAGGCTTAAGAAGAGAGAAATGCTTGTTAATTGAATTTTGTTTCAGTGATTGATTGATAGTTTTGTGTCTTATTCAAATACAGATAATTTCTTTCAATTTCTTCACCTGGGTTGCTCATCCATTTCAGAAACCACTAATGATCTATCTTCTTTCTCAGGTATTTTTTTTAAAGTTTCTCTTTCCTAATTCTTTATTTCACAATCAAATCATCTCCACTTTGATCTGTATGAAGTCGCTAATCTCTTATTGTTTCACACCAATGTCTTTATATTGCTTTTTCTTATTTCCATAACTTTGTTTATGCTTTCCATTACCTGGACATTATCTTCCCCACTATTTCAATCAATTTAGGATCCAGGTCTGGTTTAATCTACCTGATGTCAATCATTATTATATTATATTTCTGTTATGGCTTTAATATACATGGAACATGTTCTTTTACTGAACATTTTGCCTTTGATGTCTATTTCATGTATGTGATTTCCCAATAAGCAGATAATAAACTCCTTAATTCCAATAATTGTTTATGTTTAGTTTATATTTTCCTGAGCATTGGTAGACACTTAAATTCAAACTTTCTAAATAAACCATTACTCTCCCTTTAAAAAAATTACTTTGTCAATATCCTTTTTTTTAATGCTGAACAGTGAAGTCATTGGCATCCAGTATTCTCACTAAGGAAGAATCTTTCTTCTGTGATACCCCTAACATGAAGTTATTTGTCTTAGTTGCCTAGGTTACCTAGAAGTTGTCACATGTCCAGTTGTGGGTACCTAGCTATGGGATTTGAAATAGATATTGACTCCAGGTCCATAGCACTATGTGCTACAATCCAGAGATATCAAACTTATGCCCCATGGAAGACATCACTATGAATGATTCCCTTGAGTGTGATGAACCAGATAAAATATAATTGGGGACTAAAAACTGAGAAGGAAAATTATAGCCCAATCTCTTTAATGAATGTTGATGCAAAAATCTTAAATAGGATACTAGCAAAAAAAGACTCCAGCAAGTGATCATGAGTATTATTCACTATGATCAGCTAGGATTTATACCAAGAATGCAAGAATGGTTTAATTATAGGAAAATCAGCTACATAATTGACCATATCAATAATCAAACCAACAGAAATCACAAGATTATCTCAATAGATGCAGAAAAAGCTTTGACAAAATACAACACCCATTCCTATTGAAAACTCTAAAAAGTATAGGAATCAAAAGGTTATTCCTCAAAATAATAAATAGTATATGATCAGCAAATAAAATCTGCAATGAGGACAAGTTAGAAGCCTTCCCAATAAAATCAGTAGTGAAGCAAGGATGCCCATTAGCAACTATTTTATTCAATATTGTACTAGAAACACTAGCAGTAGCAATTAGAGAAGAAAAAGAAATTGAAGGGATTAAAATATGCATTGAGGAGACCAAACTATCACTCTTTGCAGATGATATGATGGTCTACTTAAAGAACCTCAGAAAATCAACTAAAAGACTAGTGGAAATAATTAACAACTTTACCAAATTTGTAGGGTACAAAATAAACTCACATAAATCATCAGCATTTCTAAATATTTGCAACAAAACTCAGCAGCAGGAGTTAGAAAAAGAAACTTCATTTAAAATGACTCTAGACAATATAAAATATTTAGGGATCTATCTGCCAAGACAAACACAGGAATTGTATGAACACAACTACAAAATGCTTTTTACACAATTAAAACTAGTTCTAAACCATTGGAAAAAAAACATTCATTGTTCCTTTGTAGGATGAGCTAGCATAATAAAAATGACAATCCTACCAAAATTGATCTACTTATTCAGTGTCATACCTATCAAATTACCAAAAAACATTTTTATAGAATTAGAGAAAATTATAACAAGTTCATCCGGAAGAACAAAAGATCAAGAATATCAAGGGAAATAATGAAAAAATCTGAAGGATGGGGGTCTAGCACTATCAGATCTTAAACTGTACTATAAAGCAGTGGTCATCAAAACAATGTGGTACTAGCTAAGAGGCAGAAGGGTGGATTAATGGAATAGGCTAGGGGTAAATGACCTCAGTACACTGGTGTTAGATAAACCCAAAGACCACAGGTTTGTAACAAGAACTCACTATTTGACAAAAATTGCTGGAAAATTGTAAAACAGTATGGGGAAAATTAAGTTTAGATTCACATTTTATGCCCTATATCAAGATAATTCAAAATGGGTAATTGACTTAAATATAAAGTGGAAAATCATAAATAAATTAGGTGAACATAGATTAGTATACTTGTCATACCTGTGGGAAAGGATGGAATTTAAGAAAAAGCCAGAGATAGAGAACATTGCAAAAAGTAAAATGAATTATTTTGATTACATCAAATTAAAAAGTTTTTGTTCAAACAAAACCAATGTGACCAAAATTAGAAGGAAAACAACAAATTGGGAGAACATTTTTATTACAAAACTCTCTGACAAAGGTTTAATTTCCCCCCATGTATAAGGAACTAAGACAAATCTACAAAAAAATCAAGGTATTCCCCATTCAATAAATGATCAAAGAACATAAATAGGCAGTTTTCACAGGATGAAATAAAAACTATCAATAAGTACATGAAAATGTTCTAAATCTCTTATAATTAGAGAAATGCAAATTAAAACAACTCTCAGATACCACCTCACACCTAGAAGATTTGCCAATATGACAGTAAAGGAAAATGGTAAATATTATAGGGGATGTAGCAAATTGAGATGCTAATACACTGCTGATGGAGTTGTGAATTGGTCCAACCTTTCTGGAGGACAATTTGGAATTATGCCCAAAGGGCATACCACTGCTAGGTTTGTGCCCCAAAGAGATAAAAAGGAAAAAAAAATATTTGAACAAAAGTATTCATAGCCTCTCTCTTTGTGGTGGCAAAAAATTGGAAAATGAGGGGATGCCCTAAGATTATGGAATGGCTGAACAAATTGTGGTATATGTTGAGGATGGAATATGTGAACTGGAAAGATCTCCAGGAATTGATGCAAAGTGAGAAGAGCAGAACCAGGAGAACATTGTACACAGAGACTGATAGATTAGGGCACAATCGGATGTAATGGGCTTTTCTACCAGTAGAAATACAATGATCCAGGACAATGCAGAGGAATTTAGGAGAAAGAACACTATCTACATCCAGAGAAAGAATCGTGGAACCAGAAATGCATTAAAAAATATATGATTGGCCATTTGTGCAATGGGGACGTGATTGTGATTTTGATGTCAAAGGATCGCTCTTCTGCAAATATGAATAACATGGAAATAGGTTTTGAACAATGATACATGTATAACCCAGTGGAATTGTTTGTCATCTTTGGGAGGGGGGAGAACAAAGGAGGGTCAAGAACCATGTAACCATGGAAAAATATTCTGAATAAAAATTAAATAAAATAAATATAATTAAGAAATGTTCAACAAAATAAATAAAAACACAATAGACATCATGTTAATTTTCATTTTTCTAAGTCAGTATGTCACCCTTGGAAACAATTTTACTCCTCATACTGTCCATGTGATCTAAATCTGGAGTCAAGGACCAGGATTCAAATTCAAAGTTCTCCACTTTTTTCCTCAGGTGTGGAGGAGGGAGTGGGCAAGTAATTTTTCCCTCCTGGCTTTCTCCTCATCTCTGAAATTAGGGGTTTGGGCTAGATAATCACCTGGGGTTTATTTATCTCTAGTTTGCCTTTGGAAACCTCTATTGAAAATATCCCTAATATGAATGTTTTCTTGTCATTCATTTTCTTCTAAAATTGGGACACAGAAAGGCTCGTAGGTTAATTGGGAGTTCAGATTAGTTGAGTTCCTGCTAATTAATGTTTCACTGAAGAGTTTAGAAGCTATTAAGACACTAAAAAGTTCCAATTTTATCTGGTTGATGCGTCCCATCTGTACAGATCACTTTTTGAGCATATTAGAATCTTTCTATGGTCTATGAGGAATTTGAACATAAATCTCCTGTTTAATTCTGGTTTGAATTGAAAGTTCTGAAGCATGTCAGAATAGCCCTGTCCAAATGGGGCAGGCTGACCAGAGAGAACAAGATCAGAGAACATATGTTTCCAAACTGATCTGCTCTCCCCATGCAGATGGGTCCACAAAAAGAAAAATCTCTGGCCAAAGAAGTCTAAAACTAAATACCAATCCATCACAGAACAACTATCTGATTTAGACAAGCACATAGATTTTAGGTGAACACACATTGTGTTGCTCAGGCTTCCTATTGCTGGTCCACACAATTCTTGAAATGGTCTGCTTTATCAGGATTCTTTCTGGGGGAGCTTCAACAAAGCCTTGGTCTCAAAGTCAGTTGCCAATAAACCAGTTCACTGTTCACTGTGTATTCAAACCTTTTTTTCTCAAAATATCCTAGCGCTCACAGCTGAGCCCCAGTTACATATACCATAATCCATTTGCCTCAGACCTCTGAGGGCCAGCTATGTTGTGTGTGCCTCCTCTTACAAGCAAGCCATTAAACTTCAATAGTTTTCCCATTCTTTTTTAATTATATATCATTGGTTTTGCTCCTGTGCAATTTTTCAATGTCATTTGAGTTCTATCAGGCCATTCCCATTTCAGAATTTTTTCTTTTCCCTCATTTTTGGGCAGGAAAGGATTTTTATAAACAATGAACAAGCGTTCAAAATTACATTTAGAATTTGGAATACAGTGAAAGGTGGCCATAGGCCTGTTTTATTGTATAACAATCACATAAACTCCAGCTGTCAGATTCTCTGATCAGTCCTTCAATAGGCAAAAGGGTCCAGCTAAATCCTGCCCACATGCTGATGCACACCCGTATAATAACTGTGTTTTTTTTTCTTTATGAATTTCATTTACAATTACTCCCTGACTTTCAAGGAATACTTTGAAAGAAGGACGTGACTAGAATCCTAAAGTTACTTTTTATTTTCTTTTACAGAAGAAAGCATCAGCTCAACTTTGATTCATAATGAAGCCAAGTCATAAGAGTTGACCATCCCAAGTAAACTTGCAAAAGTTTCTGTGCCATTTAAATTCTTCCAATTAGGATGCAGTAGACTTCTTGTGTACAGTTCATCTTCTCAATTAATAAGTCAAAAGGAATGAGAAATGTGGTTAAAACTGGTAAAACTGGTAAAACATTAATAGAAAAATGAATAAACTATTCATACCCATTGACCCAGCAAACCACTTTTCCTCTAATCAGAGACCCAAGTAATGTTTCAAAATTGCAGACCTAAACCTGTTACTCCCCTCATCTCCCCACCCTCTCCCCCTGCTCAGTAAGCTCTAGTGACTATCAACAACCTTTAGGATGCAGCATCAACTACTGTTATTTAATATCTTGAAAATCAGTATTTTTATATGCTATCTCTCTTAGCTCTCAATGATCTGACTATACTGGCTTACTCATTCTCATAAGATATTCCATCTCATCCTTTGTACTGGTTATCATCAATGCCTGAAATAATCTCCATCTCCATCTTGGCATTTGGAAGTGATCTTAAAAAGACTCATTTCAAAGCCTACCTTCTTCAGGAGGATTTCCCCACCAGCTAGTGCCTTCCTTTCTGAGATTATCTTCCATCTGCTCTCTACATCCCTTTAAGTTGTGAATTATTTATATGATTTCTCCCCTGTTAGGATGTAAGCTTTTGGGGGACAGGGGTCATTTTGGGGGGTCTTTCATTGAATTTCCAGTGCATAAAATAGTACCTGAGGTCCATTAGTTATCATTTTAAAATGTTTGTTGACTGCCTAACCCATATATAGATCTATGTAGACAAACACAGCAGTTAGTTGATGCAATGGATAGAGCACTGGATTGGAATCAAGAAGATTCATCTTGCAAAGTTAAAATCTAACCTCAAACATTCACCCTGAGCAAGTCACTTACCGCCGGTTGCCTCAGTTAAACCTCTGTAAAATGACTTGGGGAAGGAAATGGCAAATCACACTAGTATTTTTTCCAAGTAAAACACAAATGGGGTCACAATTGAAATGAAAGAACAATAAGATAGACCAAAATAGAGAGAACCCAGATACATAAAATAACTAGAAACAAAATGTTACCCTTTTATGTGTCAGACTGGCTAACTGATAGAGCACTGGACAGGAAGTCAAGAAGACTTCAAGATGAATCCTGATTCAAATGCTTGACTAGTTGGCAACACTGGGCAAGTCACTGAGACTCACTTTCTCCAATTATAAAATGCAAAAAAAAAAAATGAGTGTCCACCTCATAGTATCACTGTGAGGATCAAAAGTGGCAATATGTAAAAAGTATTTTACTCCTTAAAATGTCATGCAAATGTTCATTACCATTATAGTTATATATATATATAATATATATATATATATAATATATATAATATAGCTATTACACCCACCTAAATGTCAAACTGAGCTTGAAGAAATATGATATCCATAGCAGATAAAATAATGTAAAAACAATGCAGGGAAGCAGTGTGTAGTTTCCCTAATAAAAATCTAGATATTTTATTTATTTTAGATTTTAATTCATGGGAACTTGTAAGGTAATAAAAATTTGTATGATTTTATTAACTTTTGGCCAAATGTAATCAGGATGTGTTATATTAATTTTGCTGATAATAACTTTTGGCAAGCAGCAGAGCCATTTCCTGGCACCTGATTATAAAAAGTTTTATATGTATACAGCTTTATGAATTTTATAGGTATATCCAATAAACTATTTGTGACAGAATCCCAAGACATATACCCACAAAATCATAGCATGTTTGAACTGGAAGAGACCTTAGAGATTATCTATTTTTGCCTCCTTCATGTTCTACAAAAGGAAACTGAGGTCCACTTTTCCTTTAATTGCTTTGAGCTAGCATAAGGATGATGACCAAGTCTTTTCACAAAGGGTTCTTTGATACACCAGTTCAAATCCGGTAATGATAGGTAATGTGGTGGACATTAGTTTCTCTTGATACTGTTAACAAATAGGGAATATATCAATGTATTATTGAGAAGAACATCTGAGTTGGTTAAGTTATTTGTTAAGTTCAAGGCAGAAAAACTAAATTAGAGACTAAAAAACCTAGATTACAGTATGAATGTTGTTTCCCTAGCTCTAGACTTCAATGACTCTCCATTGCCTCCATGATGAAGTGCAACTTTTCCAGTGTTTCTCTGAGAGTCTCTCAGACTACCTTTTCATGTTTACTGCCCATCACTCTCCTCACAACTCACATTTCAGCCAAATTGGCCTATTTGCTATTTCTCAAACCTCGCACTTCATCTTCCTCCTCCAGGTCATTGCTCTAACTGCCATTCCCTATACAATGCTGGAATGTACTCTTTTATTTTTATCACTTAGCCCTACTTCTCTCCAAGATGAAGTTCATGTACCACGTACCATACAGCAAGCTCTTCGATGACCTTCTTGTCTGTTAGAGCTCAATTCCTCCTCTTCAAATTATTATTTATATACTTATCATTAGATATGGTTTATCCTCCTCCCCTCCAAATAATATTAGTTCACTTGGAGCAAGAATTCATTTACATTAAAAAATTATATCACCATTTTAAGTCATACCCCCTTTGAGGGCTTTCTTGGAAAAGGTACTAGAATGGTTCACCATTTTTTTCTCCAGCTGAAAATGAAACAAACAGGGTTAAAAAAAATTAGCCCAGGTCACACAAATTAGCCCAGGGTCACATAGTCAGTAAATGTCTAAGGCTGAATTTGAACTGAGGTCTCCCTGATTCCAGGTCCAGTGCTCTATCACTGCTCCACCTAACTCCCTCTACAAACATAGAGTAAAATCATATAAAACATACATCTTGAATTGGTTTTCATACTATGACCTGTTCCTGGGGGACTCTATATTTGCAAAGGGAATTGCCTTGTTCACATTAGGAAAAAAGCCTCAAAAGTAGAAGGCAATCCCAGGATTGGTGTTTTATTCTTGGAACTATGCAGGTACCAAAGTTCTAACTGATCGAAGTACATCTCTTGAAACTATTGTGTTAATATCTAGAGGTGTGGGATACTGAATGGGTGTAAGATGGCACCCTCGAGAAGTAAATCTCTACAATGTAGGAGAAAGTAGCAGGTAGATTATGAGTGGAATGATCATAGGAACTAGAGAAAAACAAACACGGCCACAGAAAGTGGCATGGTACAACCACATATATAGTATAACCACAGAATATATGGAGTTCACAGAAGACCCCTAATATGAAAACATATTTCATCCACAGATCGTTAATTAAAAATTAGAAACTAGTACATTTGTTACTGTGGTTTGCTTTCACTAGAGCCCTTCCTTGATAGATTATTGTGGTATGGAAATGAGCGTTGATTTTCAAAGGCTATGCCAAGAGGGTATAAATCCTAGCACATCCTTCAGAGGTGAAAGGCATTACATATGAGCTAGTGCTGATGAGCCTAGCCTAATAGACACAGGGTCATCACCAAAAGGTTGGCCACCAGGTGATGAATTACTTCTTTGGGATACAGAAAAGCCAGAGCATTCATCCACTAACCAGAGGGATTTATGTTTTACATTTGGGAAAGAAGCATCCCCACAGATTTAATAGTGATTTAGTTGAAATAATATACATAAAATGCCTTGGAAATCTTGCTACATAAATGTCAATTATGGTATTTAAAATGGTGGTGATGATGAAGAATCTTTAAAGTATTCAAAATAAGAAAAGACTAGGGCAGAATTTGAGTTAATTTTTACTATCGTGGTTAAAGAGTCTCAAGAGGGGATTTGGTGCCAATCTATTGGCCAATCAAATGAAGAGATGTCCACATATTTTAGGCTTAGTCAGGATTCAAGCCAATAATATTACAGTGCTTGCCCATTTTTCACAGAGATTTCTGACTTAAGGGTTGCATTGGTCAATGAACTAGCATTAATTAAAAACTTATTATGTGCCAAATATTTTGCTAAGTTTAGAGGCTACAAAGAAAGGAAGAAAACAGTATCTGCTCTCAAGGAGTTCACAGTCTAATGGAGGTAGAAAACATGTAAATGACTGCATAAAAATAAGATACATACAGTGGAAATCTCAGAGGGTAGGCAATAAGATTAAGGAGGATTGAGGAGGAAAATATAGATTAATATGCAGATAGAGTACCCTTAAATATTTCTTTAAATCTTAATTCCATATAAAGGAAGCATATCCCCTTTTAAGGGCTAAGGGGAGGTGAAGTAATAGGGCAAACTGAGGCGAATGGATGTTGACATCTACCAAGGGATCTGGTTATAAATACCACAATCCCCTTTGGTGAAGTAAGGCAAATTGGGCCTTACCACACTAAGGCAAACCAGTCTTCCAAAACTTCTTGGTGTAACAGTAACAGATTTATTAGTTAAAAAAGTGAGGAGGAAGGATTTAGGAATGAGGATGCCCTAATCTGTAAATTCTATTACTTCCCTCTTCCCTATAAGTGCATTGTGGATGGAGTCTTTGAGATCTTGATGGTCCCTATCACTCCCTGCTTCTGGCTAAGTAGTCTCAAACCCTCTCTATACTACCTGACACTAAAATCCTCCCTTATCAGTTTATCTGGTTGTTAATAGTTTTCTACAAGTTGGATAAGGATGAATTCAGATGGACTGAGTCCACCTTGGGCTGGATCAAGCCTGACAGGAACACCTCTGCCCTCATACCAATGGACTCTGGATAATGCTTTTTCTCAGGCAAAGTTGACAATATAGAGATCTTTAAGTAGGTTTCTTCTATGGAAAAGGTTCTTCCAAAGGAATTGAAAAGGTTTCCCTTCTCTCACAAACAGGATTGGATAGAAAGGCTCAGCAGTGTGCAAGCTCCTTCCTCTTAGGCTTCAGGACAGGAAGAAAGAGAAGTTGACCATTGAACTTTCAAAAATCTCCCTCCTCTCTCTCCTGCATTCCAGAATTCTTTCTTCAGAGTTCCTAGCATGTGCCCACATTAGCCTCTACAAGAGAACTTTCAACTTCTCTTAAGCTCACTCTTATTTCTATAATTCTACCATTACATTCAACCCTCTGAATATTTGACCAAATCTATTAAAAACAGATTTGTCATATGCTCACTAGTAAATAAATAAATCCCCCTTATTACAAACCTATTCTATTATACTTGCCTAAAATGACAAACATACTACACTTATCTATCTACCCTATTCCTATCCACTATGTTATGCTAGAGACACTAACCAGGGAAAAAGGGAATTACTATAAACAGTTACATAGAGCAAAATCAAAATGCAAACATTTACAAGAACAAAACGACAGTAGAAAATTCAAAATACAAAATGCAAAATGTAAAAGAAAACAATAATATAATTCAAAAATGCAAAATGTAAAACTTTTCCATAAACAGTTGTTACAAAGACTAACCTGTCATACTAAGGCTAATACAGAAAAACAAGCTTCTAAAAAAAATTCACCACAGTCTAACAAAACTGAAAAAAAGAAATGACAAAATACAGTTTATCCTTTTACATAAAATAAAATCTACCTATATAAACATATAAAAACTTATGGAAAGTACATCTAGAAAAACTTAAATAACTCAAAGCAAACTTTTCCTTATGCAAAAACCTAATTCTATTACAGAAAACAAAACCTGCCTACATAGAACTTGACAACTGAGTCTCCCATTCTAAGAAATCCAATTTTTGCAACATTATAACTATTTGCACATCTAATTTACAAAAATCTATACATATGTACATTGTTAAATTTATTTGTGGTTGAGACCGAAATATATTAATTAGGAGGTCACCAGAGATTTAATTTCTAAATCCTAAAATGAATTACTAAAGTAAAATGTAATTTTATGGTAGTTTATTTACAATAGAGGAAAGATATTAAGGTTAAGGAATGAGAGAGAGAGAGAGAGAGAGAGAGAGAGAGAGAGAGAGAGAGAGAGAGAGAGAGAGAGAGAAGAGAAAGAGAGAGAGAGAGAGTCTCCTGCACGAGCTTCTCCAGGGGTCCAGTTCCACAACCAAGTCCAAGTGTCCTTCTTCCAGTCTTTCCTCCGAGTGAGAGTTCTTTGATCTAACTTGAATTGAATCTAATATATCTTCTGGCCTCTGGTCCTCTTTTAAAATATCTTTTTCTCTTGTGTCACCTCCCCTAAATTTCACATCTACCAATCACAGCAGAAACTCCTCTCCAGGACTATCCACTATTTAGTTCACACCTTCTTTGGTTAGATTATACCTTTTTTGGTTACTTAATAACTTTTTTGGTTAGTTCACCTTTTGTAGTTAGTTAACACCTTTCTGTAGTTAAAATGGGTAGATATACTTCAAATACTGAGTTCCGCCTTTTTGTAGATTAAAATCTAAAAACAGACTGGATTACAATTTAATCTTCACAATAAAGGAAGAGCTAAGTACCTTCAGTGTTGCAATCAGAAGATAGCTAAATCCAATCTTCACAACATATATGTACAAGAATTTCTTTTTTACAGATATACATATTTCTATATGTATATATACAGATTTTTAAAAATTAAACTCTTGCAATTATTTCACAATCATATATACAGAAATATACAATATATACACTTATTTACACACTTATGTACTCACTTTCCTTTCTATGTATGTTATTACAAACTATTATAAATTTTATACACATATGTACAAGTATATATACATGTATCTGTCAACTTCTCTTAAACTCACTTTTATCTCTATAATTCTGCCATTACAGAGGAGAACATTTCTATTTTATGTAGTCTGTATGCAAATGAGGTTTTTTATTAATGTTTGAAATTTAAACAAGTTCCTCTGAAGGGACTTCACAAATCACATATATTCAATATCATAACCACTGGAGAAGATAATACGTTGAATTACCAGGAAGACTGACCATTCTTTCATTCTTTGGACAAAGCAGTAAGACTATATCCACATGCCAACAACAAATACATTTATTTTTATATTCATAACTTTTTTTACTTTCCTTGATCATAATCATTTTGTGTCCTGCTTTCAAAAGGTACTTATGTGATTCTTTTATATATTTAAGGCACATCTGTAAGCAACAGAGTATTATTCCAAATAAAATGTCTCAACCGGTCATTCTATGCAATAGGAAATTCAACATTTGATAGTGACATTTTGAAATAACTGATTTTTGTTAAGAGCCGTGTAGCCAATGTACATTTCAGAGGATGGTATATTGAAGATTCTTTTGCTAAAATATCAAAAGGGGGGGGGGTTTAGTTGCTATCTAATCATTGATACAATGACATCCTCATCAGAAAAACCTTTGTTTCCATTTATAGAGAGTCTACCGCCATTTGTAACATGTCAGTTCATGCTCAAGTGGCAGCCACAAGGTAGGCTGGGTTATCAGGGATGAAGCTGAGTAGAAATGGCCTTATTTTGCTGAGCTCTTGATTTGAACAAATAAGCTCCGTGAAATTCAACATTATCCAACTGAAAAGGAGGGACAGCTTTTGAAATAAAAAAAGAAATCCTCACTAATCTCCAACATCATATGGCACTAGGAATGAATGCCTTTCATTTCCAATACCTTCATTGTATTAATATCATATTGAGGAATAACTAAGGAGCAGGCAGTTGAAAACAAGTTAGATTTCCTCACCTAACAGAGCACAGAATGTTAGGCAATGTTTGTGATAGAAGAAAGAATGTGTAGATTGCTAAAGTACATTATGGGAAACTGATAGCTGAATGGGGCAGGGAGACAAAGAGATCATTCTCACATTAACCAAATAATGTTTTTACATTGTAATAGAGAATTTATTTCCTTCAATTTTCTGTTTCTAAGCAAATCTAGCAAACATTTATGAAGTATTTACTCCATGAAAGCCTCTTTGTAGATGCTACAATTAAAAAGGAGAGAGAAAAAAATAGTCCCTGACCTCAAGAAGCTTAGGTCTAATCTTCTTGGTGGTAGTGAATGTCAGACAATGCTTGATCATTTGAGGAGAATGAAGACACTATTAGTTAATGGGATGAGGGGAGACTTCTTCTGAGCTAAAGCATAAAGCATGAACTGACCTTTGAAGAAAATTTCAAAAATTCTGACAGGGAGAAGCAAGGAAGGAATGGATTCCAGGCAGAGGGGATTGTCTAAGCCAAGGCATGGATATAGGAGAAAGAACGCTGAGTTTGGGAAACATTAGCCTACTTTATTGAGAAGAAGAAGTTTGAAGTTAGCCTAGACAGACAGTCTGGAGCCAAATTAAGAAAGCCATGTCATACATGCATTAATTTTCTCAGTCTCTCTCTTTCTCTCCCACACCCACACCCACCACAGTCCTATAGTTCCTCCCAATACCTGTTTCCTGATCTTTAATGTGTGAATTTCCATTCCTTGCCGACCTTCAATTAATATATATATATATATATATATATATATATCAGTCTTTTAAGGTGATTTCAATATCACAAATGAGAGGGATGAACTAGATGTTCTTTAAACTAATTCAAGCCAAATTCATAAACATATTCTTGACCAAGCTTCCTGCTAGGCATTAGAGACAGATAAAAACAGAACAATTCTTTCCCTCAAGAAAAAGAACCTTAAATTCTCTTGAGTGGAAAAATATACATATGCAGAGTCAATCAATAAACATTGATTGCTAATCACTGAAGATACAAAGTAAAGGCAGAAGACAATCATTTCTCTCAATAAATCAATATTCTAATGGGGAAGACAAGATACCCACAACCTCAAAATGAGCCAAGTGTTGAATATTTAACATAATCAAAAGAGAGAAGGCATGTGGGTGTGGAAGGGTAATGCAAAGTAATTATAAAACTATATGGGGAGTTGTAGAACTTTTTTGGGTTGACAAGAGGCCTTCTGAGAATCACACTTGAGTTTGACCTTGAAAGCTAATGCTTATTGCTGGAAAGGTAAAAGGAAAGCCCTTTCCAGACACAGAAAACCACCTATGTAAAGGAGAGAGAGAGAAGGAGCTAGCATGCTTCAAATAAAGAACAGTAACCAGGCTCCATGGGCTGCAGTTTTCCTTCCAGCATTCTATTTGAGATTCTGTGACTTGAAAAAATTCTTCAGCATGGGAATGGATAACCAAATTCCCCCAAAAAGGCAAAAGGAGTGAAATCATTCAACTTTAAGCTGCCTCATATTCTGGCAAAAGAATAACTAGTTTACAATCTCTCCAAAGTGACTTTTTTCAGAACTAATTTTATGATCTAAGTAGCTGTTTAGTTGCTATAATGAGGGAAAATTTCATTCAAATGGAGGTTAATACATTCCAGGCTAAGTGTTTTTTAAATGAATAAAATATAACTCCTGCGTATCTCATCTTTGGAAATAATGAGGCAGAAGACAAGCAACTGTCTACAGTATGGTTATCATTAAACTCAATATTAGAACTTTTAAGCCAAATACATAATCTGATTGTGATTGAGCCTAATTCAGGAAACATCAGAGCTACAGAATGTGTGCTGCCTGCACACTTTAGATTGATCTCATTTCTGTAGAAAACTGTGAATCGTGTGGCCAAGAGGGAAAAGCACTGTCCTCTTAGTTAGTATTTGGGATTTTCAAGCCAAAGCTATTGCAGTAACCCCATTCCACGTGCAAACTTCTAAAGCAAAGGACACTTCTGCCAGACCTTCTCCCTGTCCAAGTTTATCTCTAAGGATACCTACCCTGGAACCAGAGGAAGAATAAGTAAAGACTGTAAGGAGGTCCAGGAAAAAATAGAGTAAGACAAGGGAAAAACAATTCTCTAAACAAACACCACTCAAATTTTGGTGGAGGGAGGAGAAAATTGGTACAATAAATTCTTTGGGTTTTATAAGATTATTTTTCCAGATAACATTACAAACACAAGCTATATTAAAAACTAATCTGGCCCAGAGATCTTTGTCTGCAAATATTGTGCAAAACTTGAGACTGGTTATGAGCCAACATTTTCTAAATGTGCTGCTAATTTATATACATAGAAAATCCCAGTAAAATTTTTTCCAATACAAGCCAAATGCTCTGTCATTTTTTGCAGAATTTCTCCTTTTGCCAAGGAGAACAAGTGTTTTAGGGGACATCATGTGGATCTTGAATCTATAGCTGATATAGTTTTAGTTTACATACTTGGTCAGTAGGAAATATATGTGTTATCACAAGGGGTTTCTAATATTTGGATGTATGTTTCCAATTTCTGGGTGGGCACTATTCTTATTTTGCCAATTGGCAGTTATCCCCATTATAAGTTGGCATATATCAATATCTGAAATGATTTGAAATCCACAGTTGTGGCTATAATCTTCACCATTACAGATTTTATCCTTTATGCATGTTAGTAGATAATTTTAAGAGCCACTAACTGGACTCATGTTTTGATGATGACATTGTTTCAACTTAACTATTGGTTGAAGGGTTGGGAAATGGAGAGTCATTCTATTTCTAGACCTTAAAAATAAATTCTCTCCAGGTTGGTAGAAACTTCCAGAGCTTGCGGTCTACTGACATAACATTTGGAATCCCAAGGTCAAGAGTCATCAGAGTAGAAGTTAACCATCTTTTTATTATCATAGATCTAGAACTGTAAAAGACCTCAGAAGTCATCTAGTTCAATCTCCAAATTGCATACATATTAAGACCAAGGGGAGCCAAGGGACTTGGCCAAGGTCATACAGGTAGTAAGCATCAACAGTTATATCTGAATAAAGGTCCTGAAATCATAGAAACAGTATTTTTAGTACTATATGGCAGAAGTGATGGTCATTGTTCTGTTGTGTCCAACTCTCCATGACACCATTTGGGGTTTTATTGGCAAAGATACTGGAGTGGTTTGCCATTTACTTCTCCAGATCATTTCACAATTGAGGAAATTGAGGCAAACAGAGTTAAGTGACTTGCCCATGGCCACACAGATAGTAAATTTCTAAGGCAGAATTTGAATGTTGGTCTTCCTGACTACAGACCCGACACTCTTCTCACTGTGCCACCTAGCCACACAGAAAGAAATTCAATCTAGATAGTCAGAAAGTCTCATTGAAAATAGTAATTTAAACTTCTTGTTGCCAAACTCTTTCAGAGTTATTAGCAAAGTTGATTTTTTTTACTTAGCATCTTTAAACTATGGTAGAAGTGAATAAACAGGAAAAACCATATCTTGGCCTTGGCAGGAGAAAGGAAAACCAGAAAAGACTTGCATAATCCTCATGGTGAATAATCAGGAGTAAGGCAAATGAACAAACAAGATACAGTGCAAATGATTTAAAATAAGTTTGGATTTGGATTAACTTTGGATTGTGTTTTGCTTAGGGCAAGTCAGGCTAAAGAAACTGGCAAAAGAAAAAAAATCGTTGGCTGTCAAGTAGTTTTTATTTACATGAAATCAATTACGCGTCATATGGTTTCATTTTCCCTTGAAGGACATGCACATTTCAGAACTAATGGGAAAGTGCTTGAAAAAGAGATTTTTTTCCTCTCATCCAGCAACACAGGGTGCTAGTGAGAGACATTACACCACTAATTTACCTTTTTAGCCAAAAGAACAAATCGTGACAAATGTCTGATTATATGAAAGCCTTTATTTATTTATTCAAATGTTTACCAAACTATTTGGTTTGTCCTTCCGCATATTCATCAGCTCAATGGAAATTCACTTGACACTGGCTATTGCATTATATTTTCTACTCAACATCAGGTGATACATTGGTTGGAAAAGGTTGAGACAATCTTTGCCAAATTCTCCTATACTGGTTGACTCAAAAGTCTGACCTATTAATGGCTAGGCTAGAGGCTTTGATCTTATAATCCTGTTATAAGTCAAGATACTGAGAGCTAATTGAGATTTTTGTATAGAAAATTTTTTCAATACAACAGAAAGAGCTAATTTTGTGATAAAATGTAATAAATAATAAAGTCTATTGGCAAATGAAATGTTGGTCCAGGTCTCATCCAAAAGATTTCATTAAGTGAAGTTTATCTGAACTACCTCCTTTTCTTTTTTTTTTTTTGTCATATTCTTCCAGTTTCAGAATGCATTTCTCTAGTACCTACTGCTCACAAACTTTCTTAGACACTATTATTAAAGAAAATGAAAGAGAAAAGAAAACAAGTCTATTTTCACTATCATGTTAGAGACTTGAAATGATTTTCCTTTTCAAAGAGGTCCATAGGCAGCTCAGCAGAAATTGCCAACATCTTAGAACAAATACCACTATCATATACTATAAAAGGGGGAAAGAATGCAGAATCTGAAAGGAAAAAATAGCTAAGAATATGGCAGAATTCTTACACAAAAGAGAGTCAGGTTCCTAAAAATAAATATAATAGTTTGTTGGTATGTAATGTTTATTTTTAAAAACCCTTGTATTCATAGAAAGCAATATAACTAGAATGAAAAGAGACACTGAGTGGGGAAAAGATACATTAACTATCTCCAATAAAAGACTTATTCCTGTGTTATATAGAAAATTGACAGAAATATAAGACTAAGAGTTATTTCCCAAAAGATAAATGATCAAAGGGTATGAACAAACAAAATAGCTATTTACTAAACAATCATATGAAGCAGAATTCAAAATCATTAATAAGAAAAATTCAAATCAAAACAAGTTTGCAGTTTTATGCCATGCTCATTGAATTAACAAAGATATTAAAACATGAAAGTACTATTGCCAGAAATATAGGATGACAAACACACTATATAATGTCGGTGAAGCTATAGCTAGTTCCATGCATTCTAGAAATAGATGTGAAATTATTAATCCCTTAACAAGCATGTATGCTAGGTACTGAGATATTATGAAAGGAACTATTTAAATTCCCTGACCCAGGGATCCCACTACTGTATCACCATTTGTGGGACCATGAGGCAGGAATTGAGAGAAAAGAAGATATAAAACAAAATGTTCAAAGTAGTACACATGGAAATTATAACCCCCTATTTTTCAGGGGCTTATAAAATGAATCCAGAGCTTAAACAATGAAAGAAAATAAAATAAAAACAAGGAAACACAATGGGTTTTGATTATTTAGAGAAAGGTAGAATATACTGTTTTATGTATATATGTATATATAATCAAATGTTATTTCACTGTGTGAAAAGACAAAAATGTAGAATAGGGATTTCCAAAGAATGGAAGTAGCATGAATTAAGTAGAACCAGGAAGGCAACAAACACAATGATTTAAGTGATAATGCTAAAGAGTAATCAGAATGATAAATTACAATAAACTATTTCCCTGACAACCATTAAGAAAATACATAAATCTCTACTCCAAGTAGAAAGATATGGAGGACTCCTTGCATTCAGAATGGAATATACACTGTTACATTCAAGGGGTCTGTTAGTTTGTTTAAATGATTTTCTTTCTTTAAAAAAGGATGCACCAACAAGAAAGGAGGATATGGATAAAAAGGAAATGACTGATGTAGATAAAGTCAGCAATAATTTGTTTTTAATTCTGTTAAAAAAATTAAAGCCCCACAATATCAGAAAAGGTCTTTTAAAAAAGAAATTATTCCCTAATTTTCCTATTTCAGTTATCCTCAGGAATAGATAGATAGATAGATAGATAGATAGATAGATAGATAGATATCATTATACAGATCTTCAGCCAGCCAGTCACACACACACACACACACACACACACACATACACACACACACACATAAAGTCCTTCTTATGTATATATTCATTGACCACAGTCACAAAAAGAGACTCTCGGTGGTCCAATTTAACATGTTAAAGAACCTCCTCTAAAATATACAAGTTAAATCTCTCACAAGCAAGTCTTTTGAATCAATGATAAATTCTTTCGTGCCTGCATCTTCTCTTCTCCAGACTAAACATTTCTAATTCCTTCAACTGATTCTCATATAGAATGATGTCAAATTTCCTTCCCATCCCGGAATTCTCAAACTTATAAATATTCTTCCTAAAATGTTATGCCCAGAACTGTACACAGTATAGTGCTGTACTATATTCAGTACTAATGAGGAAAGAGTTACAATGGGATTTTCTCTTGGGATTTTCTCTTGTCCATTCCTAAATCTTATACATCTCAATGAAATTTAAGATTATCTTTGTCTTGGGGAGTGACTGCATGTCACACTATTGACTTATGTTGAACTGACAACCTACAGTAAGTTCACCTTTTTCAGATGAAAATTAATCATATCTCCATAAACTTGATTTTTATTGTTATGTAAAACACACTTCCATATTAATCATTGTTTTAAGAGTATAGAGTTGAGTTTTTTTTAAATAAGATGTTTAATTTCTTTTTTAAAAAAACCTAAATATAAAACAATAACTATTTAGAGTAAACTGGATTTGGCATCAGAAAGATTTATCCTTAGAACTTTCCTCTGATATTTGTTCTCTGTGTGACAGCCATGAATAAATCACTTAACCTCACTGAGTTTCAGGTTCCTCATCTATGAATAGTGATATCTGTAGTACCTTTCTATATGACAGGATTAATTGAAGGATCAAATTAACTACTGTATACACAGAGCTGACAACCGTTTCAATACTTTAAAATACTTTTGGTAAAGTTCTCTCTCTACATATCTTGGCACCAATTCTCTATTAGTCAATCACTTTAACCTGAGCTCTCCAGTTCAGTGATTATTCTCTTTGTCAGACATGAAGTTGATCAGTTCTAGATTCTGCTCCTTATTATTTTCTTAACATCCCATCCATCCCCAGCAATATCCTTATCCCATCAGGGAGGTGCAGTTAGGCACCCTAGAGTGCAAACAAAATAGAAAGGGTTACTCTTCTCCATATATAACTTTCTATCTCTTGCCTCTGGGCGATGCTCTTATGTGGAAGGAGGATGTTCTTCTCTTTCATTATCCATGCTTGGAATCCCCTGTTCACTTTTAAGGCTCAACACAAATGCCTCTTCTGGCATAAAAGCTTTCCTTAGTGCTAGATTTGGTGTCAAGAACACCTGCACCTGTAATCCACCAATGAAAATTAGTTCGAAAATGGACAAGTACCTGCCTCCTAGTGCTATGAGACTAATTGAAATTTTGAATATAAAGAACATTGTAAAATTCAGCTGTTATATGAATGTCTTATCATTATTTCTTTCATATGGCTAGAATAAATTTAAAAATTTTCCCTTGTCCTTAGCTCTTCTTTCCAGCCTAAGTTCCATATAGTTCGCAAATTCCTGACACTGAACTTGCAGGACTATGAGGACTTTGCCATTATTTTATCCTCACTTTCCATTACCTGACTTTGTTTCCATCTCCTCTACATGTTATTTTAAATAAAAATGTAAATTAGTTTATGACCTCCCCATGTATCCACATCAGTCTCTTTATATAACTTGTTCTCTCTCGTGAGAATTATTTCTTCTTGCCTCCACATAGTTACATGCCTTAGAGCAATCTACTAGCATACATAATTTTTGCCAATGAAATCCCATATTCTACTCTCTCATATCTAATGTTTATGTCAGAATATGTAGCTAGGAGCAGGGCAAGGTAGAGTATATTGGGGAACAGTGTGTAGACATTACAAAAAGAAGTTTTGGGTCTATTAAATGGAAAAATATCTCAAAAATAAGAACTGATAGATATGGAAGAGGCCTCCTCAAGAGGTAATAAGTCTCCTCTTACTAGCCCATTTAAAGAGAAAACTGCACATTATTTTGTCCATAGTATCACCCCTGTTAAAACATGAATTGGACCAAATGGCCACTGAAGGCTCTTTTAGCTCTGAGATTCTGTGATTATGACCCCCTTTATAACATCCACTTTTCCTTTCTGACCTCTGATTTGAATCAAGTGCAATCTGAAAAATTTAATGGATCAGACTGCTATTTAGTTCTCTCAGAAGAATTTCTACCTCTCTGTTCCTTTGTTAGTTCAATGCGATTCATTTAGCAGGCCTTCAGTAATGTTCCCCAATATTGCAGCAAGAAGTTGTGTCATCCAAAAATGAATAAAACAAAACTAAAATGATTTTTTCTCTCCCTGGAGGTTTTAATTTGGGGACTGGTTTCAGCCCTCCACTGTGGCTAACAAGAAAACAAAGTATAATTATTGTTTCTGTTTTTATCCTTTTGAAGATTTTTTCTATGAAGACTTTCTCTTCCTTGTATACAGATGCCCTAAAAATTGAGGATTAAAATTTCATACTTTTTATTCTTTGTGTGCGTTTTAATATCCTGGTAGATGACCAGTGAAATAGGTCAGTAATTTCTCAATTTACAATATTAGAGATTTGCCTATGTCATCTAGAACTTAAGTGACAATGCATGGAAGGAGTAAGTCTTAAACTCATGTCTTCTAACTTCAATGTATGCCCTCTAATCACTAGGCATCACTACTTCTCCAAAAAGAAGTCCATACAAATGCCCTGATGAATCTTCAACATTTTTATCTTCAAAGTCCCCTTTATAATAAAAACGAATCTTTTTCTCTCCTTCCCAAAGTTATTCTTCTCTAAGTAGAGTCCCAATAATCCTCAAGGCAGTGCCTATATGGTAGCAACAAACTGGACAAAAATGTAAGAACCAATAAGATTTAAAGAAATTTCAGTTACCTCACTGACCATGGTATAACATTTTCCCATAGTGAAACTGCTAGATTTCAGGCACCTTAAACTAGTTGAACCAACCTACCCTAATTACCCTTCAGTCCTAATCTCTTAGTTAATTTACTTGACTAGTAAATTAAATGGATCTGAGTAATGAGAGATTCATAGCTGTAGGTTCTCTTTATAAAACTAGCTTAGTGTATTTTCCTATTTGAGGTGGTGGAAAGATACATTGCATAGGATGCCACTGCTTCAGAAATTAGCAGTGAGGGTCTATTCCTCTTCCAAGACCTAGTTGAAAGAATGAGATGCTAGGAGTCAGAGAAACTAGGTTAAAATTCCAGTTCTTCCACTCAATATACGTGATATTGGATAGGGGATGAAACTTTTCTAATCCTCAGTTTCCAAATGTGTCAAATTCCTTCTAAACTCTAAATCAATGATTCTTTGGTCCTAAAATAACTTAGGATATTTGGAGAAGAGTAAAAGACAAGCATATAAAGCTAAGAGAACATGATTACTTTGCCACTATCCTAGAGAAAATAGACTAATTCCCTCCCAAGGAAGTTGGAAGAACACTATACTGATCATAGGCAAATCTATAGCATGGTCTGGGTGTGTCCACATAGCTGTGCAAGATTTGCTCATCATCTATGCTTTCCTAAACAAAGCATAAAACTCTTTGTTCTCTTAAGTCATTGAATAAAATATAATACAATTGTATAACTCAATAGTATTTCATAGCCAAGGTCTAAAAAGAATCAAACAATAAATCAGTGTAAGAGAAAGTGGAGAAAAGAGGAAAAAAACTGGATTCCTATTGGCAAATAGTTTCAGTAACCAATAGAAATTGACCATCTCCGGCAAGAAATTCAGGCTTCTTTAATTCAAGCCCTTTTTGGATGAGGAGATTTGACCAGCTTCTCAGCCAATTTTAATACAAGTTAAATGTGAGAGCTTGGTCATACACTCACTGCCAGAAGGCTCTTAAGCAGAAACCCCAGAGCACATAACAAACATTAGCAGTGATAGATTGGGAGCTTTGCAATTTAAAACTGGGGCTTGAAGGCAGCACTTAGCAAAGTGACAAAACACAACCAACAGATTTGGATGATTGTGGAAAAGAGGATTGATGTATGTGTCTAACTTGTGTAATCACTTTGTGTGAGGTCTGCAAACTGAAGCTCTTCCCTCTGATGGTTACCAAAGCTAAGTAAAGAGGTTTGGTTTAATTCCAGAGAAAGTAACCCAAAAAATGGTGTTGATGTAAATTCTCTCACATGAACTCATTTGAAGCTTTTTGGATTGACCTAAAAGTATAAAAAAATAGTATAAACTGGGGCTAGTAATCATCTTGGGAGGCTAACGGGTTATTCTTTGCTAAAAGGTTATACTGGGTAAGAATCAGGTTGATTTATATACTTCTTTTAAGCTATCATCTTATCAGTGAGTAATCCAGCTGCCCCAGAGTGCAATAAATGCAGATGTACAGATGTTCTTCATATACTAATGAAACCATCAGAGAAAAAAATAAAAGGAGACAACACATATGTGCATATATAAACATATATAAGATTTATATATGTTACATAATTTATGAAAAGTTTCATAAAGTTCATAAGTAAATTTTGTGACTACTTGGAAATAAAACAAATACAAATTAACATGGTATACATAAAGTATAAATGTTATGTATAAAATCATATCTAAAATGTATTATATTTCAGACAATGACAAAGGGAATAAGAATTGAATGTGTATCATAGGATATTGATTATAGATATACACAAATTTGTATATATTTAATACACACATATTTAGTAAATTCAAAATGATAGGATAATACTAGTATTTTAAAGACTATGAGCAATTATATATGGTAGCATTGTGGAAAAACTATGAGGCAAAATATTTTCATGAAAATGCCTAATTAGATGTGGCAAGTCAGCCAAGAAGACATTTTCATTTTCTAATGTGTCGAAGTTTTATAGACCTGCTATAACTTATTTCCATTTTATTCTAAATCAATTTTATTTTAGGCAATATGCTGTTCTATATTATATATTTCTTTGCACATTTTAGTTATAATGAAGTAATTATGAATATTTAAGGACAAAGCTTTTTTCAGAGATTGCCCAAATCCAAAGAGAGAGCAAATTGCTTTCAAAAATATAATCTTTCACTCAGCAAGAAAGCTAAACTAGTTTGCAACCCACCCAATCATAGAGAGTGATCTTTCTATGCAGAGTGACACCTAGGTGAGGAAAGGGCACTAAAGGAAAATAGCCTCTGGCTAGGTTGCCCAAATACAGCTATTGAGAAATATTCTTGAAGACAGACAACCAAAATAGTTGCTATGACCATTCATAACAGACAAGGTTTATGGGAGGAGAATCAATCAATAAACAAACATTTGGTAAAGAAAAAAAAAAACATTTAGTAAAAAAAGTGCTAGGCACTGAGGATATAAATACAAAGAATGAAAAAAGTCCTATTCACAGGGGTTTTACTATAATTAGCAGGACCTGAGCCAAATCAAATCTAGGACATAGGTGAATTTTTACTCCTGAGGCAGAAGAAATACAACTTCTTAAATTCCTTCAGGGTGGTTCCAAATTTTATTTAATGATTGCTCTGATCTAGGCACCTGGATTCAGAATGATCCTAGCTATTCCTCAGATTGCCTACTACCCTACAAATTGGTTTACAGGACATATGCTGGTTTAGCAATCACTTAATATATTCCAACAACCATCATCTTCTTGTGTGTCTGTATATTTGTCATAAATGGGACATCCCATTCAGGCTAGATTAAAACAGTATGATGTACCTATCCCTCAGGTTACAAAGTAATTGAGATTTGTCCCATTGGTCCAGAGACAAAGAACCTTTCATCAGCTTCTCTGAAATTATGAATCCCTTCCATGAGATAACTGAATTTCTTTATCATTCTATCACCTCAGGACCTTTCCTTAGCATTCTTGTCATTGAGGGTGGTGGTTGCTACACATGCCACAACAGGAGTTTTATTAGAATAGTAAGTTTTGATTTGATCAAATTAAATAGATTAATGCACATTTTTAAAAATCCATTTGTTTCTTGAAAAGTGGGGCTGAGAGAATTTTAATAATCTCTCTGGATATTGGCTTAAATAATGAAATCAGTTCCTTTCTATATATATGCCAGAAAGAGATTCGGGAAAGAGGAAAACAAAAAAACCCAACAATTGAATCAGGCTAGCATGGGTGCCATCTTAGTGCAGCTGTTCAGCATCACATTGCTGGATTGATTATGTTCAAGTAAATTCCCAGCAAGACTGGAGTTGCTAAGGTCAATGTGGATGAGATACATTAATAATGGAAATTAGTCACTTTCTAAGCTTGCTTACTTCTAAGAAATTTGAAGGGTAAGGAAAGAGAAGTAGGGGTTTTCAGTAAAGGTTCCTGGTTAAAAAAATGTTTTGTTTGTTTTAATGCTGGGAAAGGTCTCCCTAAGGAAATTGGGAAAAGTGGAGGGAAGGCTGTGCAGTAGATATAGGATAATAAAAAAATCATTAAAATCATTCTGAACTGTTTGGATCATTGATAATAGATAGACAGACAGACAGACAGATAGATAGATAGATAGATAGATAGATAGATAGATAGATAGATAGATTTAAAAAATCTCTATAGCTATTAATGTATACAAGTTCAAAGACCTGATTTGCAACAATGAATATTTTTGTGGATATATCATTTTTTTACCTTTTCACAAAAATGAGTATGTTTATATAATAGTGTGATGTGGATATAGAAGACAATAGCATTGGATTCAGGAAGACCTCAGTCACAGTTCCAAGGAGAAAAAGAATGCTTGGTATTACTAAAAGGCAAGAGCATTGGTCAAGAAAGTATTAAACTCCCCTCTCCTTACAATATACCACTTTTAAAGAACTGAAAGCAGACCAATTCCCAGAACCAGTTCTGAAGGCAGGTGAACAAAGAATCTGAAGCCTAGAACTATGCTCCCTTTATCATGGTTACAGAACTCAACTTTCAGGACTTTTTTTTTATTAAAAGAAAAAAATCTGGAAAATGAAAAAAAACAATAAAAGAAACAACATAAAAATTATTTTGGTGACAAGGAAGATAAAACTGTAAACTCACAAGAAAACAATCACTATTGTTGCATCCAAAGACTCCAAGAAAAAATGGGAATTGCTCTCAAGTCCAAAAAGAATTAATAGAGGATCTCAAAATGGATTTTAAAAATCAAATAAGAGAGGTAGGAGAAATTTTGGGTATAGAAAAGAGAGTGATAGAAGGCACAGAGTATTTACTAAAGAAATCATACCTTCAAAAGCAGAATAAGCTAATTAGTAGAAGAGGCACAAAAACCCAATGAAGACAAGAACTCTTCATAGAGAAGAATCGGTCAAATGGCAAAAAAAAAGATATACAGAAATGCACTAAAGAGAAGAACTTCTTGAAAGATAGAACTGGTCCTATGGAATAGGAGGTACAAAAATTCACACAATAAAATCATGATTTAAAATTGAAATTTGTAAAGAGGAACCTTGGATAACTCCATGAGATATCAAGAAACCTCAAATAATGTCAAGAGAATAAAAAAATAAAGAAAATATGAAATATCTCAGGAGAAAAACATCTAACCTGGAAAATAAATCCAGAAGAGATATATCTAAGAATTATTGAACTACCTGAAAGTCATGATAAAGAAAAAAAGAGTTGACATAATCTTTCAAGAAATCATCAAAGAAAACTGTCCTCATATTGTAGAAGCAGAGGGCAAAATTGAAATTGAGAGGAATCCACTGATTACCTCCTGAAAGAGATCCCAAAAGCATAACTGCTAGTAATATTACAGTCAAATTCCAGAAGTCCAAGGCAAGGAGAAAATCTTACAAGCATTCAAAAATAAATAATTCAATTCAATATCGTGTATAACACAAGATTTAGCAGTTTCTGCATTAAAGGATCAAGGCAAAGGACATAGGACTTCAACCAAAAAATACTTACCTAGCAAAACTGAGTATAATCCATTAGGGAGCAAATAGGTATTCTCTGAAATAGTGGAGTTTCAAAGATACCTGATGAAAAGACCAAAGCTGAATGGAAAATTTGACTCTCAAATAAAAGACTCAACAGAATCATAAAGAGTTAAACAGAAAGAGAAATCAAAAGACATTAAATAAGATTAAACTGTATCCATTCCTACATGGAGAAGTGATTCTTGTAACTCCAAAGAACTATGACATTATTAGAGCAGCTAGAAGGTCTATACATAGACAGAGGGCAAGAGTGTAAGTTGAATGAGGAGATGATATAAAAAATAAAAATAAGGCATGATAAATAGAAATGTATTAGGAGGAGGGGAAGGGAAATAGAATGGGACAAATTATCACACATGTAGGGAAGGAGGATAAGAGAAGAGGGCTGAGGCTGATAGTAGTGGGCAAATTGGAGGAGGAGGCAGTCAGGAATGAAACAAGGATGAATAGGATGGAGAGTAATACAGACAGTAATCATAATTGTGCTATTTATTTACAAGTCTCTCTGATAAGGGCCTCATTTCTCAAATATTTAAAGAAATGAGTCAAATTTATAGAAGTATAGGGATTTGCCAGTTGGTGAATCGTTCAGGGATATTAGTTCTCAACCAAAGTAATTAAAGCTTTCTCTAGCCACAGAAAGATATGTTCTGGCTCATTATTGGTTGGAAAATGTATATTAAGGTGCCTCTGAGGTTCCCCCCACACCTATGAAATTGGCTATTTGGAAAGTAAAGGAAAATGACAAAGCATGGAAGGGATATGGGAAGGTTGAGAGAGGAATGCACCATTGAAGGAATTGTGCACTGATTCAATCATTCTGGAGAGCAATTTGGATCTATGCCCAAAGGGCTATAAAATAGTATATACCCTTTGATTCAGCAATATCATTACTAGTTTTATATGTCAAAGACATAAAATGGGAGTGGTGGAAGCACCTATGTGTACAAAAATATTTAAAGTTCTTTTTGGGGAGGCAAAGAAATGGAAATTTAAGGGATATCCATCAATTGGAGAATGGCTGAGTAAGTTATAGTATATAATTATAATGAACTACTATTTATAATTGTAATGGACTACTATTGGGCTATAAGAAATGACAAGCAGGAAGAGCTCAGAAAAACCTGGAAAGACTTACACTAATTGAAGCAGAGTAAAATAAGCAGAGCTAAAACATTGCACAGAGTCACAGGAATATTGTATAAAGAACCAGAATGAATAGCAGTTATTCTTAGCAGTACAATTATCCAAATGTATATCAAAGGACTCAGGATTTAAAAAAATAATAATGCTATCTGCTTCCAGAGAAAAAAGAATTGATAGGGTTTGGTTTGGTTTGGTTTGGTTTGGTTTGGTTTAGAGATGCCAAGAAATGTTTTTATGGTAAGCACATTGAGCAGAGGAAAATATCTTATCTCAGAGTGGTGGAGCAGTCTGCCAGTAACAAGTTACTTTTCCAAATCTTCATTGGTTTTAAAGTCCTGTGGCTGCTTATTGCTATCAGGGGCACTAAATTTCCACCATATGGGACATGTTCTTGGGAATATACAAGTAATATTCCATGTAGAACAAGAGTGAGGTGAGCCATATGGTAGGAAAGACTGGGAGTCGTCCTTGAGTAGTTCTTCAGAGTGGATCTTCATTCTGGTGCTAAGGGAAGGGATTTTCTGCAAGCCTGAGAAGGGTACACTTCCATATCTTGCCACCTCTTACGTTGGCACTCCTTGCCTACACATGCATAATGGTTTGCCCAGGTTCAGTTTGGACACTAATTGATAGTCAGAGAGATTACTGGTCTTGAGATTTGCTTGGGTGGTCAGAGCAGCATCAAGGGAATCTTGTTTGGTTTTGCCTTCTGATGCACTATAGGGAGCTTTAATCCCTAAGGGATCCTTCTTTGCTGCTTGTGTGTGATTAGCCTCACTAGGAGAAGAAATTGTGAAGTCCCTAGTGCTGAATTTGTGAATGGGTCCCATGGCGACGACTGTTGTCAGGACAGTCACTTGAACTTTTGTTTCTAAGCCGCCTGGTGGAAGGAAGATGCAGGCTTGGTAGTGCAGTGTATAAACCTTGGAGCACGAAGAGACTGGAGACTTGGAACATCTATGACACTGGGTTCTGACTACTGCACGTGAAGTCTTTCTTGTAGAACTGTGCCAACTGCCTTTCGATAAACACAGGGTTTTAGCTTTGGTCTCAACTGTAGCTGTCTTAACTAATGCTCCGACATTTGCCAGTTCTCCAATGAAAAGAGAAGTCGTACACGTTGCTGCATCCACTCAGCCTTTTGAAAGCAATCTGCAGACTCTCTTCATCCTTGGCTTCAGGTTTCATTGTGGCGGTTGCTTCACTGTTACAGTTCTTATTTATCAATACCTCCAGGGGCAGAGGCAGTTGCTTGACCAAGTTCAGTTGGCTCCACTATTCCCCAGACCAGGGGCCGGAGCTACCCCGATCCAGAGCTGTGTGAGGGGAACCGAGAGCCATTTACCTCTCCCACAGTATTTGTACCACAAGGACTGCAGCCCTGCCTCCACTCCTGCTCTTCCTACCCTTATGACTCCGGTGGGGGAGGATGAGCCAAGTGGATTGCAGGACCCTGTGCTTCAGCATATTCTACTACAAGACACAAAAGTACCTCCTCACCACTGACATCAGGGTGGGACTCCTTTACCGGCTGACACAGTTAGGCATTCTGTTGTACCTGCTCTGGTGGGTGTTCCTGGAACAGAAAAGCTACCAGACGATAGACAATTCAATTGAGAGCTCCGTCATTAGCAAGATCAAAGGCACCTCCTACAGAAACAGTTCAGATTCTGGGAATAATTTCTGGGATTCAACTGACTTCGTCCTTCCCTCCCTGGGAGAAAATGTTTTCTTCATTATCACCAACCTGATTATGACTCCAAACCAGCGGCAAACTACCTGTGCTGAGAGCCCCAAAAACCCAAATGCTCAGTGCTCCCAGGACAGCGACTGCCCTAAAGGAAAATCTGTTATTCGAGGGAATGGAGTGATGACTGGCAACTGTTTGATAGCGGGAGGCGATGGCAGTGGCACATGTGAGATCTTTGCCTGGTGCCCATTGGAGAACTCACCCCATTCCAAGAAAATAGTTTTGGAAAATGCTGAAAACTTTACGATCTACGTCAAGAATCACATCCGCTTCTCCAAATTCAACATTTCCAAGACCAATTTACGAGAAGCCCAAAGCAAATCCTATCTGAAATCCTGCCGCTTTGGTCCGGACAGTATGGACTGCCCTATCTTCCGAGTGGGTAATCTGGTCAACTATTCTGGGAATAATTTCCAGGCAATGGCCAAGGACGGTGGGGTGATAGAGATCCAGATGCATTGGGACTGTAATCTGGATTTTACCACGGTCTGCAAGCTCCATTACTCCTTCCACCGACTGGACAATTCAAACAGCGTTTCCGGTGGATACAACTTCAGATTTGCTAGGTATTATCAAGATGCCAATGGGGTAGAGTTGCGCAAGCTGATGAAGGTCTATGGGATCCGATTTGACGTGCTGGTGAGTGGCAGGGCTGGAAAGTTCAGTATCATTCCTGTGGTCATCAACGTGGGCACAAGTTTAGCCTTGTTGAGCGCCGCGACTTTTATCTGTGACTTAGTGCTCCTTTACCTGGTCAAAAAAAGGCGCATATACCGAGATAAAAAGTACGAGGAAATAGTTTCCCACAAGAAACTACCCGTCTAAGGAAATTGTAAAGAGCAAAAAGGAATCATCCTCCTCTGTTGTCAAGGAGTCAGCCTCCTCCTTTGGCCAGAAATCAACCTCCTCTGTTGGCCAGGCAATATCAAAGGAACACCTGACAGCAGTGTCAGAGTGGGGTCCCAGCTGACTACCACCTCTGCCTCCAAGGAGCATGGGAAGCTGGCTGACAAGTGGGGCTGGTGATCCAGGCCAGTACAGGGCACTTATAGGTCTGCTGCCATCAAACCCAGTCCCCTGCTCTCCAGTGACTTTCTTAGAAGCCAGCCCCTGCCCTCCAGGCAGTATGTGACTTCTGGAGGTGTTCACCACACTAGACAAACACATTGGAAGCTGGTGGAGGAGGAGGGGAAGCAGCATAGATCAGTTCCTGCCATCTTCCACTACTTCTCCTCCCCACTCTATACATTGGGGACAGGGGTAGAGGGTTAGGGGGCCTTAGCAGAGGATCCACAGGCCCTGCAGACAGTAGGATCTGTCCAGCTTGAGTTCTTGCATGTCAGAACTGGAGTGGGGGTGGGGGCAGGCAGTAGTCCTGCCTAGCTTTTGGGCATTGTTTCCTGCAAGTGAGCTCCCATTCTTTTGGGGTGTTGTAGGTGAAATCTGATGGGGAAAGGCAGCTTCTGGAACTTAGAACCTTCAGTCCCTCATGGCTTACAGAGTTCATTCCAGTGGGACATTGGTGAGGCCCAAAAGTACTCCTTTGGTAAAGGTTATCATATAGGCTCCTCTGCAGCCCTCCTCCCATATGCCAGCTCCTGCAGGATCCCCAAAGCATGGCCCCAAAGGTCCCCAACAGAGGCAGCCACCCTCATCTCAAGGAGCAACAAAGCTCCCTCTAAACACACGTATTAGTTCTCCTGGGGCAAAGAGAGGAGAAAGCATTGCTGAACTGGGTCTGTCTACTCCAAGGCATCTTGAGGGAAGAAGACCTGTGGGGCTCAGAGAGCACATACACAGGGGCTCTACTTCAGACAACAGTGGGTGCTTGCTAGCTTTTCTCATTAACACTGGCTTTTGTGGAACCCTCTCTTAATATAATGCCTTGTAACCCACAAAGGAAAAAAATAATCCAGACCAAAGCAAGCCTTCTTTTTCACTTTCTCTCATAATTTTTTCTATTTTGGTTTCTTAATTATAGAAAGAAAAATAAGCTATAGGGAAATATTGGATTAATATAAGAAAAAATGTATATGGTTGTGCATATAAAATCTATATGAGATTGTTTAGCATAGTGTTTGGGGGATAGGTGTCATCGGAGGGGAAGGAGGGAGGAGAGAATTCAAGATTCAATAGTTTGAAAAATGTTGGAAACTGCTACTTGTAATGGAGGAGAAATAAAATTAAATTAAAAAAGAATAATTTATATTTAAAATATTTGTGTTATAGTATAGATTGTTCTTCAGGTTCATCTCACTTTATACCATTAATTGGTTCTCTCTCTAAAGCCATTACTTCCTTAATTACTCACAGGATTATGATATTCAATAAATCATATTGACATAACATAATTTTTCTATTATTGTCTAATTGATAATCATCTCCTTAGTTTCAAGCTCTTTGTCATGAGAGAGAGCTTCTATAAATACATTTATCTATATAGGACATTTTCTACTTCCTTTAATATTTTTAGAATATAGACCTAGTAATGATATTTTCCTTGGAGTTTGAGGGTTCAAACTGTCAATAACAGTCCTGATAGAAATATCAGTAATCAACATGTATGCACCAAATGGTATAGAATCCAGATTTCTAAAAGGGAAACTAGTGAAGTTCAAGGAGGAAATAGATATTAAAACTATACTAGTGGGAGACTTGAGGTTACCACTATCAAATCTAGATTAATCAAATAAAAAAATAAATAAAGAGGTAAGAGATGTGAATGATATCCTGGAAAAACTAGAGTTAATAGATATATGGAGAAAAACAAATAGGGACAAAAAGGAATACACCGTCTTTTCAGGCATACATGGTACATTCACAAAGATTGACCATGTACTAGGGCATAAGAACATGGGAAACAAATTCCAAAAAAGCAGAAATAATAAATGCAACCTTTTAAGATCATAATACAATCAAAACAATCAGCAAGCATACATGGAGAGTCAATTCAAAAATTAATTGGAAATTAATATGATTCTCCAACTTTGTTTAGTTCAAGAAATAATCATAGAAACAATTTCAATTGAATAAAATAGTAATGATGACACATCCTTTCAAAAATCTATGGGATGCAGCCAAACCAGTTCTCAGGAGGAAATTTATATCCTTGAGTACATATATTAACAAATTAGGGACGGTAGAGGTCAATGAATTGGACATGCAAATCAAAAAACTTGAAAGCAAACAAATTATGAACCCCTAGATGAAAACTAAGTTAGAGATCCTAAAAATTAAGGGAGAAATTAATAAAATTAAAAATAAAAGAAGTATTGAATTAATAAGACTAGAAGCTGGTATTTTGAAAAAACAAACAAACAAAATAGATGAAGTACTGGTCAATCTAATCTAATACAAAAAAGGAAAGAAGAAAACCAAATTAACAGTATCATAGATGAAAAGGGAGACCTCACCTCCAATGAAGAAGAAATTAAGGAAATCATTAAAAACAATTTCCTCCAATTATATGGCAACAAATATGATAATCTAGGTGATATGGATAAATATTTACAAAAATATAAATTGCCTAAATTAACAGAAGAAATAGAAGAATTCTTAAGTTAAATTGACTAATTAAATAAAATTTTCATAAAAATAACAGTCCTAATAAAATATCTGCCATGAAGATACAATCTGGAGACACCACAGGTGTCTTGAACATCAGAAATCCTTAGATACAATTTATTTTTTTGAAAATTTTATTAATTTAGAATACTTCCCAATGGTTACATGATTCATGTTCTTTTCCTCCTTTCCATGCACCTCCCCTCCCATAGCTGACACACAATTCCACTGGGTTTTACATGTGTCATTGATCAAGACCTATTTCCATATTATTGATATTTGCACTAGGGTGATCTTTTAGCGTCTACATCCCTAATCATGTCCCCATCAAACCATGTGATCAAGCAGTTGTTTTTCTTCTGTTTTTCTACTCCCACAGATTTTTTGAATGTGGCTAGTGTTCTTTCTCATAAATCTCTAAGAATTATCCTGGATTATTGCATTATTGATAGTAGAGAAGTCCATTTCTTTCTATTGTACCAGAGTGTATCAGTCTCTCTATAAAGTTCTCCTGGTTCTGTTCCTCTCTCTCTGCATCAATTCCTGGAGGGTGTTCCAGTTCACGTGGAATTCCTCCAGTTCATTGTTCCTTTGATCACAATAGTATTCCATCACTAACAGATACCACAATTTTTCAGCCATTCCCCAATTGAAGGGCATCCCCTCATTTTTTAGGGGTTTTTTTTGCCACCTCAAAGAGCATAGCTATGTATATTTTTGTACAGATCTTTTTCCTTATGATCACTTTGGGGTATAACTATAGCAGTGGTGTGGCTGGATCAAAGGGAAGACAGTCTTCTAAAGCCTTTTGGGCATATTTCCAAATTGCCATCCAAAATGGTTGGATCAATTCACAACTCCACCAGCAATACATTAGCGTCCCTATTTTGAAATATCCCCTTCAACATTTATTACTTTCCTTTGCTATCATGTTAGCCAATCTGCTAGGTGTGAGGTGATACCTCAGAGTTGTTTTAATTTGCATTTCTCTAATTATAAGAGATTTAGAACACTTTTTCATGTGCTTATTGATAGTTTTGTTTTCTTTGTCTAAAAATGGCCTATTCATGTCCCTTGCCCATTTATCAATTGGGGAATGATTTAAATTTTTTATAAAACTGATTTAACTTCTTATATATTTGAGTAATTAGACCTTTGTCAGAGGCTTTTGTTTTAAAGGTTTTTCCCCCCAATTTGTTGCTTCCCTTCTAATTTTGGTTGCATTAGTTTTCTTTGTACAAAACCTTTTTAATTTAATGTAATTAAAATTATTTATTTTATAGTTTGTAATTTTTTCTAACTCTTGCTTGGTCTTGAAATCTTTCCTTTCCCAAAGATCTAACAGGTATGCTATTCTGTGTTCACCAAATTTACTTAGAGTTTCCTTCTTTATATTCAAGCCATTCACCCATTCTGAGTTTATCTTAGTGAAGGTTGTTAGATGTTGATCCAAACCCAATCTCCCCTACACTGTTTTCCAATTTTCCCAGCAGTTTTTGTCAAATAGTGAATCTTTGTCACTAAATCTGGGATATTTGGGTTTATCATACACTGTCTCGCTGAGGTAATTTATCCCAAGTCTATTTCACTGATCCTCCCTTTTGTCTCTTAGCCAGTACCATATTGTTTTGATGACCACTGCTTTATAATACAGTTTAAGAATTGATACTGCTAGGCCTTGTTCTTTCACATTTTTTTTCATTATTCTCTTGATATTCTGGATATTTTGTTCTTCCAAATGAATATTGTTATATTTTTTTCTAATTCAGTAAAAAAGTTTCTTGATAGTTTGATAGGTATGACACTAAATAAATTAATCAATTTGGGTAGGATTATTATTTTTATTATGTTAGCTCATTTTATCCATGAGCAATTAATGGTTGCCCAATTGTTTAGACCTAGTTTTAATTGTGTGGAAACTGTTTTGTAGTTTGTTCATATAGTTCCTCTGTTTGTCTTGGCAGATAGATTCCCAAGTACTTTATATTGTCTAGGGTGATTTTAAATGGAATTTGTCTTTCTCACTCTTGCTGCTAAGATGTGTTGGATATATATAGAAATGCTGATGACTTATGTGGGTTTATTTTGTATCCTGCAACTTTGCTAAAGTTGATTATTTCCACTAGCTTTTTAGTTGATTCTCTAAGATTCTTTAAGTAGAACATCATATCATCCACAAAGAGTGACAGCTTGTAGTCCTCATTGCCTATTTTAATACCTTCAATTTCTTTTTCTTCTCTGATTGCTACAGCTAGTGTTTCTACTACAATGTTAAATAATAGAGGTGATAATGGGCATCCTTGTTTAATTTCTGATTTTATTGGGATTGCTTCTAATTTATCACCATTGCAGAGATAAACATATACTGTTTAATATTTTTAGGAAAGGCCCATCTATTCCTATACTTTCTAGTGTTTTCAATAGGAATGGGTGTTGTATTTTGTCAAAGGCTTTTTCTGCATCTATTGAGATAATCATGTGATTTTTGTTGTTTGCTTGTTGATATGGTCAATTATGTGGATGGTTTTCCTAATATTAAACCATCCTTGCATTCCTGGTATAAATCCCACCTGATCATGATGAATAATCCTCATAATAATGCTGGAATCTTTTTGCTAGTATGCTATTTAAAATTTTGTATCTATGTTCATTAAGGAGATTAGTCTATAGTTTTCTTCCTCTGTTTTTGACCTGCCTGGATTTGGAGTACCTTATTTATGTCATAAAAGGAATTTGGTAGAACTCTTTCTTTGCTTATATTGTCAAATTGTTTAGTATTGGGATTAGTTGTTCTGAATCCATCTGGCCCTAGGGATTTATTATTAGGGATTTCTTTGATGGCTTGTTCAACTTCTTTTTCTGATATGGAATTATTTAAGTATTTTATTTCTTCTGTTAATCTAGGCAATTTATATTTTTGTAAATATTCATCCATATCACCTAGATTACTATATTTATTGCCATATAATTGGGCAAAATAATTTTAATGATTTCCTTAATTTCTTCTTCAGTAGAGGAATGGAGATGGCAATTACATTCCTGGGTTTTGTCTTTTGAGGATATAATGTAGAGGATGTTCTATGGATTCTTTCAATGTCTATTTTTCCCTCTTGTTGAAGAACATCTGGGCAGTTTTCTTGGATAATTTCTTGTAGTATGATGAAAAGGTTTCTGTTTATTTTTGAAGTTCTGGTTTAATTTGGAAATTTTGAAGGTCAATGTATCTTTTTAATCCCATGCTTTTAGAGGGAATTTTCAGCTTCATCTCCTTTACTACCAACCTAGGTATCACATAACAGAGCAAGAAGGAGGGACTGAAGCTGCTGACCCTCCAAGGACAACCCATCTCCATTCCATCCTGGTATCCCTTTGTTCATAAGGTCTTTGGTTCATGACAGTCCTCTTCAGCTTCAATGACTTTCTGCATTCTCTTGTAGATTTACTCTCTCACTCTCCAGTCACATCAAAATCCTTTTGTTGAAAGAAGCTAAAAAAGAAATATCCTGTGTTGTGCCTTCAATTACCATTGGTGGAAATCAGTGACAGTAATACATGTAACAGAAAAATGCAGTTTGAAATAGGATTGTTTTTCCTTTTAGAATAAGTATCATAAGTTTATGAGGGACAGAAGATGTCAAAGGTATATACATCTAGGATGTGGATGGCTACTGTCTGAAGACCTGAAGCAAAGGACATAAGCTATTGACCACAGGTATTAAATCACAGCTAAAGAAGGCAACAAGCTAGTGCCTTTCATCATGAATGTAGGTCAACACATCATTGGTGGTGTCATGCTTTTCATGAACAAGATGAAACAGGTTTGTTTGTTTTTGATGATTAGGACAGTTCAAGGCAAGAGATGAGGAGAGTAGCTCCTTCCATGCAGTATATGTAATCTTAACTTCATCAAAAGAGATAAAATTTCATGTATGGTGAAATGAGTAAATTCTTGTAGGGGGTGTATTAAATTAGATTAACCTCACTATCTAAACCATCTCTCTGAGCCCCAAATCTTAGCCTCTAATTCTCAATAGAGGCAATAACATTCAAAGGACAGCATGGATTCTCTTGGTGGAAAGTTATCTTTTCCCGAACAAAATGTTATAACCTATGTAGCAGAAATGGAGAAGATGTAGCTCTCATAGTGCTTAACTCATACCTAGAAGAGTTTTGATATCTAAAAGCTGGTGCAGAGGAAGGTTAGTATATGCTAAAGGGATTGCAATCTGAGTTAGTGTAGAAGAAGAAGAATCATATTGGAGCATCTAAGAGATAAAGATAATAGAACTGAAGATTTGATTCAAGCAAGGAGGAAGACCCAAGACATAAGGTAGACTGAGATGTACAGAAAACTGGGGGAAAAGAAGAAAATTATTGGTCTGAAAGTTTACATAGTTGTTGTTGTTGTTGTTTTTTAATAATACAGCCGTCTTGGTAGGAAGACTGAAGTGTTCATCAATCAAAGATTAGGATTTTAAAATTGGTGGCGTTTCATGGTGTTTCCAAAACTAAAAGTCAGAAGAAGCTTTGGGTTAAAGCCATAAGAAGCTGTAATCAGAAACAGCTTCCTGTGAAAAAATATGGTAGTAAGAATGACTGAACTAAGCATAGAGTAGGCCTTTTATACCCTGAGAATAATTTATTTTCACAACTATTAGACCTGACTATACAAAAACAACAGAGCTTCCCCTACAGAGAATACTGGAAGTAGAACAAGAGTAAAACAAACCCAATTACAAGAAAGTATACATTCCCATTTATTTTTCAATGAAATGGAGTATTTTTCTAAACAGTGGAGCTAATTCTAACCTGGAATCACTCATGTCAACAACATAGTTATACATATTCCCTCTCTGCCACAAAATCAATGCTGACTAACAACCTCATAGCTGGAATAGCCTTAAGGCTACCAAGGTGGGAAGAAGCCCTGAGTATTATGACGAATCTTACCTCAGAATCCAGATGTCAGTGTGCAGTCAGATCATAAAGTAGTTAGAAATTTTTTAAAAATCATCAAAATTAAGGGAATAATTAATGTGAAGAAAATATATACTTTGTGTAGTGATTGTATGATGGTAGCTAAGCAGATCCATTTGAATAATTTATGACTATGAAAAATAGGAAACAGATAAAAGTTATGATACAATATTATTAAGAAAAGTAAAATGTTAATGAAAACATTGTATAAACTTTCATACATGATTATAAATTTGCATTTTTGAATATTTATGTTTTAGGAATTCTTGATAAAATTATAATATAGGAAATGGCAGATTTTCAGATAACTTTTACAAATTATCTTCAAAGTCACACCACTGATTAAAATTTATAGGAAAATACAAAATTTTCCATTTGATTATTGATATTTTAATTGATTTTGAAGTAAAGGCAGTCTTAAATGTTATCTTCCCAAAAGGAGTAATATATATATATATATATATATATATATATATATATATATATATATATAATACAAGATCCTAGTTAGAAGCAACCACAACCTTTGTTTAAAAGTTCTCTAATTATCAGTATCAAATGAGACATGGATGTCCTGGACTACTCCTTTACCTTTAATACCCATATCCATTCACATGGCAGATTTTACTGATTTTACTTCTACATCATCCATCTCTATTCCCTTCTTGTCTCACTCACTTCCTACTCACACCACCATTGTTCTAATTTAGGCCTTCATTGCCTTTCTGTTGAATAGAAATTCCTTTATAGACTTTGAAATTTAAGAATATAAAAACTATTTAGGGATATTTAGAACAATTAAAAGAACTGTTTTTAAGTATTTAAAACATGATATAAATTTGAGTTATTCTTAATTTAGAAACAACCAACTGTAAAGAACAACAACATTCTAATTATGAGCCCCTCATATCTTAAAACAATTTTCTTAAATCTTTCAATGAAAACTCAGATTAATTCAACAAACTTTTACTAAACATCCATTATGTTCAAGAAACTCTATCAGCCAAATTGTGGCATATGATGATGATGGAATACTCTTGTACTATAAGGAATGATGTAGAGGAAGATTTCAGAAATAGCAGGAAAGACCTACATTAACGGATGCAGAGTGAAATAAGCAGAATCAGGAGAACATTATACACAATAACTGTAATATTGTGGAATGATCAAATGTGATAGACTTTGCTGCTAAAAGTAATACAATGATTCAGGACAATTCTGAGGGACTTATGAAAAAGAATGCTATCTACCTCTAGAGAAAGAACTGATGCAGTAGGAATACTCATCAAAACATATGATTTATCATTTGTTTATTTGGGTATATATTTGAGGGTTTTTTGGTTTTATGAGATTATTCACTTACAAAAATGAATAATATAGAAATATGTTTTGCGTGATAATATATGCATAACTAAGATTGAATAGTTTGTCAGCTCTGAGAGGCAGGAGATCAGAAGGGGGAGGGAGACAGTATGGATCATATAACTTCAGAAAATTTATGTGAAAATATATTGGTAAAATAAAAAAATGAAATTTTGTTAGCTACTAGGGTTCAAAGAAGAGGAACTGAGAATGGTCTCCTCTTTCAAGTAGTTTATTTTCTATAGGGAAGGATCTAGGTTAAGAAAAATCATATGAAACCATTTGAGGAGGATCACAGTACTAACAATTGAGGAGAATAGGAAAAATTATTGTATAAAGTGGCACATGAACAAAGCCATGAAAGAAATTAAGAACCAAGGGTTGCAGGAGGTGAAGAAGAAGAAGGAATTAATCTCACAAGAGATAGCTTGTATGAAAGAATAGAGAATAGATGATTGCTGGGCTAATTTGGCTAGAACACTTGATGAGATCTATTATATAGTAGGTCTAATAAGCCAGGCTGGATCTAGATTGTAAAATATTTTAGCTGCCAAGCTAAATATATATATATATATATTTTTTTTTTATTTTATCCTTGAGAAAATAGGGAGTCACTGAAGATTCATGAACAGGGGAATAACAAGGTCAAATCAATGATTAAGTTTTATTTTAGTAAATTGGAAAATGAGGGAATGCCCTTCATGGGGAATGACTGAAATAATTGTGGTATCTGTTGGTGATGGAATACTATTGTGCTTAAAGGAATAATGAACTGGAGGAATTCCATGTGAACTGGAATGACCTCTAGGAATTGATGCAGACTGAAAGGAGCAGAACCAGGAGAACATTGTACACAGAGACTGATACACTGTGGTACAATTGAATGTAAATGACTTCTCCATTAGTGGCAATTGTAATGGGGAAATTTAAGGCTTCTGGGAGAAGGTTATAATATAGTAATGGTTACAAATGTGGCTACAAGATTTATATAATATTTAACAATGGCCGCCAAGGAATTTACTTATGAAATTCCTAAAATGAAACACTCAAGTCAGAATGAGGTTTATGGAGGTTTAATCACACTGGGAGTAGGGAAAAGGTTAGGGAGAGAAGGAGAGAAGAGAAAAGGGAAAGAGGCTACTCAACTTCTGACCAAGGCAGGGGGAGTTTAGGCCTAAAGGCCCAGGTGGAAAGAACCAGTCCTTAACTCACGTGACCGATCTGAAGGAAAGCTGTCTGCGGGCGTCCTCTCTCTCCAAGCTCCTAACACCCACCTCCCTCTAGCTCTCCCCACAGGAAGTTCCGCGAATCTCAGAGGCTGTTCCCTACCTCACTTCCTGTGTCTCACAAATCCAATGGTTGGCTCTAGCTTGGCTTAGGACAGCCCAGGTGGGCAGTTAGTTATTTCTGATTTGTCATTGACTAGCGCATGCCCGTGTAGTGTGGGTGTGCACAATTTTTGGGTGCTAGACCAAAATGGAGACTTTTAAAATTCACAATCCCCCCTGATGATGATTGGGAGACTAGTCTCCCCAATTGATCACTAAACATAAGCATACTGCACCCCAAAAATTTCTAACTATATGTGTATACAAAAATTTTTTTACCCACTAAGAGGAAAATTATAATAGTTGTAAATATGGGGAAATAGAGGAGAGAGAAAGACAGCAAACCAATGTTTTGCTGGGCGCATTGACAAAAGCCAATTAGGGGGCAGTCCCCTTTGGCATAAGAGTGTACATTCAAAGAATGTTCAATCAACCACACCCCAAGGTTCATTCTGGATCTTCCTGTAGTGAAAAGGTTTAGATATCTTTCTGCAAACAGTTCATTCTCTGGATTCAGTTAGTTAGCAAGCTTCTTCTCTGGAGATTTCTCTCTCGAACAAAATTTAAATCTTGGAATTGATGAAATACAATCCCCCCTGAAGAAAGTGTTGAAAAAACACTGAGTCCAGCTGAGGATTCAAGTTTTAGTTGTGGGGGTGTGTGAGTTAATTCAAAAGAAAAACAAAACAAAATGAAAATAAAATAAAAATTCAAAATCAGAAGAAGAAAAAAAGGGAAAAAATTAAGGGAAAAAATATAAACCCTTTATATATGCATATCTATATTAAAGAAGAATTCAAAATTAGTATCAAAATTCAAAAAAAATCTATGTATACAAATTTTGAGAAAGCAATAAAAAATTTTTTTTTTCCCACAGGCCCCTGTATTAGGGTCCAGTTAAGTAATTTCTAATCCCACAAGTCTGTAGGACAGAATGCAGCATATTTTACTTCCCCATTTGCAGCCAAGGCTACAGGAAGTTGCCATACTATAGGAGAGAAAAAAGAGGACCAGATTTTTATTTTATATCTAGGGAAGTGTTATCCCCTTGTCTGATTTTTACCTTCGTTCTCAGGGATGGATGGAGCCAGGATGGTAGCCAACCTTAGGTACTTGTCTGTAGGTATTTTCACGAAGAGTGTGGATACAGGGAAGGCCTACATCTTAACGTCTGTCAAGTGTCGCAACCCCGAGTCTCACACTAGGTTCAAGTCCTTAGTATTGGCTTAGAAATGTATTAATCCTACCTGGATTGGTCTTTTGATTTTTAGACCTGTGAGCTCTTTTGGCATTATCCAGGTTATATCTGTGCTCCTTGTTTGATCTCATATCTAGAATCAGACACAAACATTAATCATAGTCCCACAACAATTATCAATAAATGGCAGGTTCCCATAGTCTAAAGCTGTTTGGGTGCGTATTAATAATAACAACAAGTATATATATTTAAACTAATATTGTAGAATAAAAATTAATATTGATCATATGTACCTTAAGTACATAGAAATGAGAAAAAGGGAAAAAAATAAAATAATGTAAAAATAATAATAATAATAAAATAAGGAAAAGAGAAAAAAAAGAAAAAAGGAAAAAAATTAAATTTAGGAATTCAATGTGTCAAAAGCAGAATAAAAACAGTTCCACTTGTCAATGTATAGTTATCTCCAATGCATGTATAGGATAGAGTCAATCAGTCTCAACAGAAGATGCTCTCTTTACATGAGAACAGTGAATCCAAGAGTCCTTTTCTCCAACCTTTATAGATGTTGGAGTAGTTAACAATATTTGGAATGGTCCTTCCCATGAAGGTTCAGTTGCTCCAGTACGCTTGAAATTCTTAATATACACGTTGTCTCCTGGGTTCAGGTCGTGCAGTGAGAAGTCTAGTGGTCCAGCTTGTACTGCAGCTCCGGATTCATGTAGCTCACGCAGTTTGTGCTGTAACTCCTGTATATAGGAAGCAATAGTAATATCTCCCCCTAATAGCGATGTATAAGCCGGGGAGAAAGGCTTAGCCTGTATAGGCGGATGTCCAAAAAGCATCTCAAATGGTGAAATATGTAAGTCTCCTCTAGGCCTGCTTCTAAGATAAAATAGGGCCAAAGGGAGAATTTCAGGCCATTTTAAATGGGTCTCAGTGCATAATTTTCCAATCATAGTTTTAAGTTCTTTGTTCATCCTCTCAACTTGGCCTGAACTCTGGGGATGATATGGAACATGGAATTTGGGAGTTATCCCCAAGCAAGAATATATCTGGTTTAGAACAGAATCGGTAAAATGACTCCCTCTATCGGAGTCAATACGTGCTGGTAGGCCAAAGCGAGGAATAATTTCTTTTAAAAGCACCTTAGCAACAAAAGCTGCTGTGGCTCGGGCTGTGGGAAATGCTTCTGGCCATCTGGTCAGTTGGTCTACTATGACCAAACAAAATTTATATTGTCCAGCCTTTGGCATCGTTATAAAATCTATCTGCAGGTGCTCAAAAGGTGTGTAAGCCAGAGGACGTCCACCAAAGGCTTTACCACGAAAGGCATGTTGGTTATATGCCTGGCAGGTAGGGCAGGATGAACACACTTTAGAGGCTATGGTAGTTATGCCAGGGGCTATCCATACTCTCTTGACAGAGTCCACGATGCCCTGGGTACCAAAATGACCATTTTTATGAATAGATTGGCAAATTTGGTTATAGAAACTTCTAGGGAGCAGGGGTTTTCCTTCAGATGACACCCATACTCCATTAATTTGTTTTGCTTTAAATTTTTGTTTCCATTTTTCCACTTCCTTTTCATTATAGGAGAGTGATAAATTTAAATTATCAGTGGTTGTTAATGTTAAAATTAATCCAGGTCCTTCTATGGCTGCTAGTTTTGCAGCGGCATCTGCTCGGTCATTTCCTCTAGAGACAGGGTCTGAGCCACCTGTATGGGCAGAGCAATGAACTACAGCTAGGGCTTTAGGCAGTTTGAGAGCAGAAAGAACTTCATTAATAATTTCTGCATTAGCTATGGATTTTCCAGCTGAGGTTAAAAATCCTCTCTGGAGCCATAGCATTCCGACTGAGTGACAAATGCCAAAAGCATATCTAGAATCCGTATAAATTGTTGCCTTTTTATCCTTGGCAATTATACAGGCATGTTTCAGAGCTATGAGCTCTGCTCCTTGAGCGCTAATGTTAGAAGGTAGTGAAGCTGACCATTCAGTGGCAAATTCTGAGACTACGGCAGCTCCAGTGTAACGTATGCCATCCCTCATAAAAGAGGAACCATCGGTAAATAAAATCAGACCTGCATTGTCTAAGGGAGTGTCCAAGAGATTATCTCGAGGCTTTTCTGCCATGGACACTAATGTTTCACAGTTATATAGTGGTTCTCCTGAAGTAGGTAAATCTGGAAGCAAGGTGGCAGGGTTAAGAGTTGAACAGCGTTTCAAGGTAATATTTTCACTATTTAATAAGGTTATTTCATACCTTGTAATTCTCTGATCCGAGAATGCCTGTGTTCTATGTTTTACCAATAATGCTTCAATCTCATGTGGGCACATTATTGTTAATGGACATCCCAATACTAAATCAACGGTTTTTGTTACTAGTAAGGCTGTAGCAGCTACTCCTCTAAGGCATGGTGGTGCTCCTGCTGCTACTGGGTCTAGTTGGGCAGAATAATAGGCAATTGGGCGCTGAGAAGGTCCCAAAGTCTGAGTTAAAACGCCTGAGGCTACTCCTCTTCTCTCATGTACATATAAAGTAAATGGCTTGTTGTAATTTGGGATGCCTAGAGCAGGGGCAGATAAGATAGCCTTTTTTAGCTCTGATAGAGCTGACAGGTGTTCAGGCTCTAATTTGAGGGGTTCAGGGACTACATCCCTTGTTAGTGCTATAAGAGGTTTAGTAATTTCCCCATAACAAGGAATCCATTGTCTGCAAAACCCTGTTGCTCCCAGAATTGCTCTTAACTGTTTTTTAGTAGTAGGAGCACTCAATTTTTGAATATTCTCAATTCGCTTGGGAGAAATAGAGCGGGCACCAGCTGTCAGAATGAACCCCAAATATTCTACTTTGGGGAGACACCACTGAACTTTGTCCTTCGAGATCTTATGACCTCTTTTGTGCAATTCCAAAAGAAGGTGTTTGCTATCTTCTTGACATGTTTTTGCATCTGTTGAAGCCAAGAATAGATCATCTACATATTTGATTAATTTGCTATTTTTAAATGTTATATTGTCTGTGTCTTGGCTCAAAATTTGCTCAAATAAGCTCGGACTTTTGACATAACCCTGTGGCAGCCGACACCAGGTATATTGTGAGCCCTTCCAGGTGAAGGCAAAAATATGTCTGGAGTTTTCATGTATTGGTATTGAAAAAAAGGCTGAACACAAGTCTACTACTGTAAAGTATGTAGCTGTGCTAGGAATAGATGAAATAATAGTATGTATGTTAGAAACTACGGAGTGTCTCTTTATAACGTGATTATTTACTGCCCTTAGATCCTGTATAAATCTATAGATGTGCTTGCCATCGGGCCCTTTTTTTGGTTTTTTAATTGGTAGGATGGGCGTGTTGTATTCAGATTTGCAAGGGATTATTATTCCCTGTTCTATTAATGAGTTAATAACTGGTGTAATACCCTCAATTGCCTCCTTTGAGAGGGGATACTGAGGGATAGAAGGAGGTGGGCTAGATTTAGTTTTTATCTGCACAGGAACAGCAGATTTAAGCAAGCCTACATCAGAAGAAGATGTGGCCCAAAGAGACTCAGGTATATCTTTAGGTATTTCAAAAATGGAAGGCTCTTTTGCGTCCTGGTTTTCCGAGAGAAGTACAGGGAGTAATTTTAAAGATTCCTCTGGTACTTCTAATGATAATGAGCCATCTGGGGAGCAGGTTATTGTGGCTCTGAGTTTGCATAGAAGGTCCCTCCCCAGCAAATTTAAAGGGGAGTCAGGCATCAAAAGGAAAGAGTGTTGTACCTCTAGGGGTCCTACAGACACCATTCTAGGAGGAAGTCTTTTAACTCTTTGGGTTATTCCTGATACTCCCATTACATTCTCTGAGCCAATAGAATAACATTGTAAATCAGGTTTTCTCTTCAATACAGACCAGGAAGCTCCGGTGTCTAATAGACAATCATAATAGGTGTTACCCACCTTTAAGGTAACATGGGGTTCATTAGTATGGGGAGGGCAGTGGATAGGGACAACGGGTAGTAGGACATCAGGGTCCGGGAAATCAAAGGTTGTATCCTCTGATTCCTGTGCCCTAGCCCCCCCCGGGCACCATCATTGTGTTTGGGATATTCCTTGGGCACCCCCCTGAAGGGCACCTCTCTGAGAGTCATTAGTACCTCGAGTAATTTTTGGACGAGCGCCATTTCTCATATATTGTTGAGTATTATCATTAAAATTTTCTTCAATTTGAGCATTGTCATTAATTTCCCAATTCCTATTTCTATAATTCTGGTTTCTAAAGTTCTTATTTCTATATTCATTATAGTTATTATTTCTAAAACTATTATTAAACTGTGTATTCCTTCCAAACATCTTAAGAAAGGTTCTACATTCCATCATTTTGTGGCCCTTCTTCTCACAGAAGTGGCAAGTAATGGATTGATAATTGGATTTCTGGAGAGGGGCAATTGTCGTTGGTTCATTACCCTGCCCACTTTCTAATTTAGTTATCCTATCTATTAAATATCTCATTTTTTTCTTCATTTCCTCCATGTCATCATCATTTTCTTTCTCCTTTTCTTCGTTTCCCTTTAAAACATATATAGCTGTTTTTCGCAATTCTTCAAGGTCCATATCTGACCATCTTGGGCATTGTGTTTTGAAATAATTTTTAATTGCTTTGCAAGAATTGTTTACAAAGATTCTTCTAACTTGTCTTATACTACTCTCTTTAGTTAAGTCCCAATCTAAGTATCTGTCCCCAAACTCGATAATTCTGTCCATAAATCTGGAGGGTGTTTCGTTTTCCTTTTGCTTAATTTTTTCCAGTTCCATCCACTTATCTGTACTGTCCGCACATTCCTTCATGGACGTGAGGATGGCCTCTCTACAACGGTATAGTTGTAGATAATCCTCAGGATTGTTATAGTCCCATTCGGGATCCTGAGATGGCCAATGTGCTGCATTACGCCCCCTGGTTTTGTTGACATGAGCAATTATTTTATTTTTTTCACGTTCACTTAAAAAAGCCTGGAGTAAGCTCTCAACGTCCTTGTAAGACGGATTATACTGAAAAAATATGTCTCCCATCTTTTTTGTTACTAGAAAAGGATCTTGTTCATATGTGGGAATATTTCGTGTAAATTCATTTATTTCTTGGGGAGTAAACGGTATCCTATGTCTTAAAGTCACCACATCCCCATTTCGTCCTATTTCAGGTACTTCTCTTAGAGGAAACAGGCCTCTAGTTGGATTTTGCACCTGTGGGTCAGTTTGACAAGGACAGGTTTTTCTAGGGGGACAAGATCTCTCTTGCATTGGAATTTGGTTTTCTGTAGGAGAAGGAACATGAGAATCTGGGATTGCCGGGGAAGGGTTTTGGGGATTAAATTCAGACAAGATTTGCACTACACGAGAGAAGCAGTCTGTTAACTTGGCTATAGGAAAGGTATTTTCCATCTCTATTTCAGGGAAGGAAATTTCCTCATTCAAAGTTTCAGAAACAGGTCTATTTCTGGTAGAGTGGTTGTTTGTCAATTGATCCTGTAAGAAACTTTTTAGATCTTCTAATTGGGCTTGCATTTTATCCTCAATTTTTCCTATTTTATCTTCCATATTTCCCATTTTATCCTCAATATTTCCTATTTTATTCTCAATATTTCCTATTTTATCCTCAATTTTTTCTATTTTATTCTCAATATTTCCTATTTTATCCTCAATTTTTTCTATTGTATCCTCAATTTTTTCTATTTTATCCTCAACATTTTCTATTTTATCCTCAATATTTTCTATTTTATCCTCATTTTGCTTTATTTCCTCCTCATTTTGTTTTATTTTCTCCTCATTTTGTTTTATTTTATCCTCATTTTGTTTTATTTTATCCTCAATTTTTTTTATTTTTTCATCTCTAAATATAGTATTGAGGAGTACAAAAATGACAGTACCTATTAATATAAAAATTTGGAGGTATCCTTCATTCCTCAATGCCCCTACTTCTTCAGCTGCCTTATAATTGTCAAAGGATATAGTACTCATTTTTATATGTATATTTTGTAATTTCACAAAGCAAGTGGGGAGCAGGGCAAAGCAACAAACTTTCCACAGGCTTTTTCTTTTTACAATAGGTGGCTCTGAGTCTACAACCCTATACAGGCTAAGGGCCTATTGTATTGTAAATTCTCCTTCTTTACAAAGTGTATGTGGGTGGGTCCCAGCAATCTTCTTTGGCCCTCAGGCTAAAGCCGCTATGACCATGTGCTATCTTCCTTGAGCAAAGCCCACTTAAATTTTTAAGACTAGAAAGGCCAGGAAACAGAAAAAAAAATGGGTTTTAAGTTAGCTCCCTAGCTGTATTCAGCTGTTTTTTGCGGGCTAGGAGCTCCTAAGAGCTCCTTCTCCTGAGGTTCCTCCTTGCTTAGTTGATTAGGTAAGCCTGGCCTGCCTCTCTCTACTGAGCCACCTCCTTAAAGTAAAAGGAGATGGAAATGAGAGACAAAGAGGAGAAGGAAAAAAAATCCTGTTGACCCCAATTTAACTTAAGGGGTAAAGGGAAAAGAGAAAAGGTGTTTTATACTCACCTGTTCTGGCAGCTGTGTCTTTAAGCCAAGGTATTTGGTAACAGGACTGACGGAGTGAGCAATAAGTGGGTTGAAAAGGCAAGAAAATTCAGGAAATTTATTGAGGTTCTAGAAACCTTCCAAGCACTAAGGCAGGGCCAAGAGCCAGAGGGGGTAGCCGGGGTGGGATTTCTCCCAGGTGATAGTAAGGAGATCAGAAGACTGATAAGGTTCTTTTTCCCTTCGTGGTTAGCCAAACTGTAATGGGGAAATTTAAGGCTTCTGGGAGAAGGTTATAATATAGTAATGGTTACAAATGTGGCTACAAGATTTATATAATATTTAACAATGGCCGCCAAGGAATTTACTTATGAAATTCCTAAAATGAAACACTCAAGTCAGAATGAGGTTTATGGAGGTTTAATCACACTGGGAGTAGGGAAAAGGTTAGGGAGAGAAGGAGAGAAGAGAAAAGGGAAAGAGGCTACTCAACTTCTGACCAAGGCAGGGGGAGTTTAGGCCTAAAGGCCCAGGTGGAAAGAACCAGTCCTTAACTCACGTGACCGATCTGAAGGAAAGCTGTCTGCGGGCGTCCTCTCTCTCCAAGCTCCTAACACCCACCTCCCTCTAGCTCTCCCCACAGGAAGTTCCGCGAATCTCAGAGGCTGTTCCCTACCTCACTTCCTGTGTCTCACAAATCCAATGGTTGGCTCTAGCTTGGCTTAGGACAGCCCAGGTGGGCAGTTAGTTATTTCTGATTTGTCATTGACTAGCGCATGCCCGTGTAGTGTGGGTGTGCACAATTTTTGGGTGCTAGACCAAAATGGAGACTTTTAAAATTCACACAATGCAATGATCCAGAACAATTCTGAAAGACTTATGAGAAAGAACGCTATCCACATTCAGAGGAAGATCCATGGGAGTAGAAACACAGGAGAAAAACAACTGCTTGATTACTTGGGTCAAGGGGGATACGATTGGGGATGTAGACTCTAAATGAACATCCTAGTGATGATCAGTTCCATCAACAACATGGAAATAGGTTCTGATCAAGGATTCATGTAAAACCCAGTGGAATTGTGTGTCAGATATGGGAAGGAGTGGGAGAACGGAGGGAGGGAAAGAATATGATTTTTGTAACCAAGGAATACTGTTCTAAATTGATTAAATAAAATTTTCAAAAATAAATAAATTTTAAATTAAAAAAAGTTATATTTTGTTGAAAGCCATGAGGAAGAAATATCACAAAGAAAGATAAATGGGAAACAGTGAGAAAAATTAGGAAGTAATTTAAATAATACAAATATATCAGGGCTCTGTGATTAACCAAACTCAAGTTTTGCCTTTATTATCTTTACTTTAGTATCTTCACAAACTCCACATGGAATAACAGTCAATCTTCTTATAGATGAAAGTGAAAAGAAACTCTTATAGTTACAGAACTTTTCTGTAAACTGCTCAAATTTTTCTAACCTTTTAAAGAGATAGTAACAATATCTAAAGTCTCTGTGGGAGAGGCTACTGAGGCTAGTGGTAAGTAAATAACAGGCAATGAAAGCATTGACTAAAATGGTACCCAAGTGAGGGGAGAAAAGAAGGCAGATGGAAGAAATGTTGTACAGTTAAAACCAACAAGTTTTAGGAAATGACTAGATATGGAGCATGACTTGATCAAATCGATAACCAATCAAATGAGATAATAATTGTAAAGTACTTAGCACAGTCTTGGAGACAATGCAAGTGCAATATAAATTTTAGTGATGCTGATGATGATGTCATGATGATGAATAATAGGAAGAAGAATGAAGGATGATATTAAGGCTGTCAACCTGGAAAGGATGGTGACATTCTCAAAAGAAGTGAATTAAAAAAAAAGAAATGAGAAAGTTTGAAGAAGTAGGTTGGGAGATAAAGGTTATAAGGTTTACTTTGGTTATAATTATAATTACTTAAGATTATTTAGATACGGATTTTCAGCAGATTGTTGAACTAAAAATTTAGAGAGAGATTAGACTCAGGAATTAGAGGGATGAAATTTTATTCCTTAGGAACTAGTGTGATCAACAAGAAAGGATATATAAGAAATGGGTCTAAGAGTATTTTAGGGGACACATTTCATGATTGACCAGGGAGGTTGGATCTGACCAATAAGAAGTATTCACATAGGCAGGAGGGGAACCAGAAGAGGGCGGTGTTAGGAAAACCCAGAGAGGAGAAAGTGTCCAGTAAAATGGAACAGTTAAAAGTATCAATAATTAAAGAATGCTCAAGGAAGATGAAGATATAGAATGAGCTACAGGATAATGAAATAAAGAGATTTTAAAGCCTCGTTTATGTTGTAATGTTTACAAAGTAATGCATTTAAACATATATGTTAAACCTTAATTTCCTGCCTGATACAATATGATTCAAGATTATTTCCACACCTATTTGGGTATTTTATTTTTGGTTTGCTTCCCACCTTGAGACTTTGTTAGGAAGGGAATACACATGTGCTGAGCACCTACTATGTGTCGTGCTGTGTTTAAAAATATTCCATTTTATTAATTCTAACACCAACATTGAGAGATAGCTGTTATTATTCTCATTTTCCAGTTGAGGAAACCTTGGCATACAAAGGTTAAAGGACTTGCCCAGGGGCACACAGTTAATAAGTGTCAAAGGCTAAATTTGAACTCAAGTGCTCCTGACTTGAGGTCCAGTAATCTATCTGTTATGACCTAGTTGCCTGACTTTCTTTGAGGATTTGATGATTTAATCTAGATGTCCCCATATTCAGCCTAAGAAATCTTTCCCTCAAAACAACACTAGGTCCACATTAAAAATAGTATTTCCTCCATTATAGAAGTCAAGAGACGAAGCCTCTGTTAAGGTGACTTGCCCAATGTCAGGGTTTTTAAGGGCTTAAGGCAGTATTTCATACCTGGTCTACATCAGTATAAGTGCTAGACTCTTGGAACTATATAATTCTGAATAGAAAAGGTCATTTTTATTTAAAACAAACTATCCTTTATATAGCCAAGGTCTGAACTGATAAGCAAACTTCAGGATTTCTAACTCCCAAATGAATCAACTTTTCAAAAGGTACACTCAGAATAAGAAAAAAAAAAGAGGGGAAACTTGATGCCAAAGGGTAGAGAAGCAGCACAAAAAACCACCTCCCTGACAAGTCTAATTAATTGTTTCATTTTCAAAGAAATGCATTACATGAAGTTGTTTATTTGGACAGACTTGGATCCCTCTGATAGATTGTCTCTGCTTCTGATCTTAGAATGTGATCTTTTCTTTATAGCACCTGATATTAGCTTCCATTTCTGCAGACTGGATCATTCCTTGCAGTCTGAGGGATACCGTAATTTCCCTCTGTTTTTCTTGCATCCTACATCATCATGGTTGCCATGGAACAGCTTTACATCAAAATCCAAGCTGTGTTGAAGTCTGAGGACCTCCAAATTCTACATTCTGCTACTCAGTATTGTATGTAGCATATTTTCTCTAACTCTTACCCACCCAGGAACAAAATTGATTTCTATTGCCATAAGGGTTGAGAAACCTCCCTCTAACCAGTGTAATTATTACTGGCTTATATTTTACATCCCCTTATGAATAGTTTAGCATTACTATGAAAGGGGAGGAAGTTATCTCTTCTATTGTAAAGTTTTAAAAATCACATTTAGTCCAAATATCCTAAGTTTTCTTCCAGATGATTTTTAATGAGAGTTTAGAATGTATAACTCTAAGACTGAATTTTCATTTGAAAACTAAGAAGACATTTAAAAGTTAAATGTTCCTTCTCCCTTCCTCACATGGGAAAACAGGTGTGTGAATCTCTAAAATCAGTCTGTCTTCCTCACAGCTTGGGGCTTAGTGAATCTCAACAGCCTTCAGACTCTGCTAAATTCCAACCTGCTCAGAGTGACATTAGACAAAGAAATATCCCATTTACTGACATTAATTATCCCAATCTCTGTTTCTATTTAATTCATACAATAACGGCATGCTTAATTCAGTCTAAACTCTATTAGTCTATCCTTTCTCCCTAGTAGAATGTGCTACATTTAAAAGGGAATACGTGTATGAAAGTCTCTATGTAAAATTAGTTTTGTCATCGTGAAGAGATATATTCCCGCTACGATGCAATTAAAAGCAATAGGCACACAATCATTTATCATCTAGTCCAAAAAGGAGTGTATTAGAAAACTAATGAAATATGTTAACATTATAAAACAATTAGGCTACTCTGTTTCTGTATTTGTTTCAGGATTCTCTATTCCAATGTGTATTCAGTATCATTTCCTTGAGAGAAATAACACCACTGTATATGGAACAATGATTTCTTTTTAGCAATATTAAAAACAGTTGAATTAAAAAGAAATATTTAATACATACAGATTTATTCTCTTTATTTACTAGATGCCATCCATACCATTGAGGCCTTAGCAAGATTTATAAAATAACAATAATTACTGTATTTCTTTATTTTAGAATGATATTTAGTCTAGTTATAGAATTAATATATGTTAATTATGATATTAATTAATTTACACATTATTTAATATATTTATCTATTATATTATTAATATAATTATGTTCATTTTAAACATGCAAACTATATAATGATTAATAATTTTCTCATATTAAATAAATGTATGTTTATGTTTGTTGTAGTTATGTCTTCATATTTCTCTATTACTAAATGTTTACAACTTCCCAATGGCAAATATCATCTCTAATAGTGAAACAAAAACTTCTCCTTAATATCTGAGACTTTATTTAAGTTGCCAGTTTGGAATGATGCCCTTTATTTTCCACCATGTGACCACTTTTGTTGGCCCTTTGGCATCCACCTAATTTAGAGAAATCAGCGTCAGTGACAACAGTGTATAGAAGGGAAATATGACCTCAGTTAGTGCTGTCACAACAGCCTTTAAGTTCAATCACAAGGTGATGATGTCCTACACCTTCAATCCTCTCTGAGATGCAGATCCCTTTCAGCATGAATAAAGAAGAGAATGTCATAACTAGCTGGCAACAACAACAGGACTTAAATAAATAAGCCCTTCATCAGTTTCATCAGTTGAGGCTTTGACGCCATCATGAAGAACTTTGTGCCAATACTAGAAATAGGTAAGGTTGAAGGCAGGGGGAAGGAATTGTCTTTGCCTTCCAATAGCCACATTGCTCTAAATCAAACACCCTTGACCACTAAGAGACCCAGAGAAACAGAGACCCAAGAGAGAAAGCACCTTGATGGAGTGTGAGCTTTGGTAGTAAAGATAAAAATCAGACTATGAATGGGAATTGATTTGAACAATTCACCCAGGAAAGATTCTGTACCCAAGGATAGCTATCAGGACACTATAAAGAGAGAAATCCCCCCAAAAAACCTGTAATAGCAGGAGTGGTAAGTGACCTTTACTCCATGTGATTTCATCACATTTGACTCATTACTACTATCCTCTTGATTTGAACCTTCTCTTTCCATGGATGCTGCATGTATTTATGGAATAGCATACCCCCAAGTATTGCTAATAATAAGGGTATTGGAGGTGACTGGATTCCAGTTCAACTTTATAAAATACTAAAATATGATTCTGTTAAAGTGTTACAGTCATTATACCAGCAAATCTGGAAAACTCAAGTGACCAATGGATTGAAAAAGGCCAGTTTATGTAAAAATCCTAAAGAAGATCAATGCCAAAGAGTGTTCAAACTACCAAACAATTGTAAATGCCAGCAAGATCAGATCATGCTTAAGATTTTGCATGCTAGACTTCAGAGGTATGTGGACCAAGAATTACCAGAAGTGCAGACTGGTTTTGGAAGAGGAAGAGGAAGAGGAAACTAAATTTTAACATTTTGCTGGATTACGGAGAAAGAAAGGGAGTTCGAGAAAAATATCTACTTTTGCTTTGTCACAATAAAATGGCAGATCTTCAGACATGTCAACCAGATCATCTTGCGTGTTTCTTGAGGAACTTATTTGTGGGTCAAGAAACTAATTGGTTTAAGATTGGGGAAGGAGTATGATAATGCTGTACATTGTCACCTTATTTATTTAACACATATGAAAAGTAAATCATGCAAACTTCTAGGCTAGACAAATTAAAAGTCAGAAATAATGTTGCCAGGATAGATACCCATAGTCAGACACAAGGCAGAAAGTGAAGGATTAAGAAGTCTCTTGATGAGAGTGAAAGAAGAAAGTATAAAAAGTATAAAATCTGGTTTGAAGATTAATTTTTTTTAAAAAGCTAAAATCATGGCATCTTGTCCCATTATTTTCTGGTAAATAGAGAAGAAATGGAAGAACTACAGATTTTATATTGATGGACTTAAAGTTCCTTGAAGACAATGACTACAATCCTGAAATTAAAAAGATACTTGCTCCTTGGAAGGAAAACTTTGGCAAAACTGAACAGCATACTAAAAAGTAGAGACCTCACCTTGTCAACAAAGGTCTGTATAGTCAACACAATGTTTTTGTTTTTGTTTTCTAGTAGTAATGAATAGCTAGGATAAAGAATTGATGCATTCAAATTGTGGTTCTGGATAAAACTTTTGAAAGTTCTTCAGACAGAAAAATCCATCAATATTTAAAGAAATTAACTCTATTCATTGGAAAGACACATGTTGAAGCTAAAACCTAAATACTTTGGCCATTTAATGAGAGAAGAAAACTAATTGGGAAAGATTGATTCTGGGAAAGATTGAAGGCAAAAAGAGAAGGGGAAGGCAGAAGATGAGATGGATAAAGTGTCATGGAAACAGAGAACATGAGCTTGAATAGACTTTGTGAGACAGTGGAAGACAGAAGGAGCTACCACGCCCTTCATTCCCTAAAACATACATACAATGATGAAGAATTATACTTGACTGAACAACAGTATTATGTATATGTATTTGTGTGTACAGGAGGGGGAAGCTTGTAACTACCATTCTAGCTATGCTCACTGAGGAAGTATTTTTGTGAAGTGCTACTACTGGCAGATTACTGATAGAAAGTACAATGGTAGAAGCTTGTGAATTATGCAGGAATTTTATACACACACATACACACATTCCATTAATTCAATAGAGGAAGAGAAAGAAATTGGAAGACCCTCTTTGGTCCTCAAGTTTTATTGAAGTTGCTTAGATAGTAGTTATGGACTTGCTGACTGATACTGTTGTCATTATTTCTCTTACACAAAAATCCATTTCCCTTTTCCATGCTTTCTACTGGATATTCTCCATGCCAAGAATTTTCTTCTCTTTATCTTTGGCTCTTAGCTTCCATAGCCTTCCTCAAGACTCAGATTGAATCTCTAGGAGACCTTTCTTAGTGCTCCAGCTGCTAAAACTCTGGGATTCTCTTCTATCTATTTTGTCCATATCTTGTGTGTACTTAGTTATTTACATGCTGTCTTCTCCTTTAGAATGTGAATTCCTTGAGAAAAAGGAAATTATTTTGCCTTTCTCTGAATCCCCAGGGCTTAGACATTTCTTGGCACATAGCAATCCCTTAATATATGTTTATTAACTGACATAATAGATTAAAAATTGCCTTAAAGAACCATGAACGTAATGTATATTAACAAATTTACATAAATGCAAAGGGAGATTAAATTTTATTGGGAGGGAGATTTTTGTCCAATATAGCAGGAGTTTTCTAAACAATTAAAATTGTCCAAGAATAGAATGTTTTGTCTTTGAAAATGATGATTTCAACATACTTTATCATGAATATCTCAGAGATCTTGCTTGTAAGAGCAGAAATATAAACCCTTGGAAGGCAAGGGCTGTTTCTAGCACAGAGTCAAAAGCATAGTAGATGTTTAATAAATACTTATTGGAATCAGGCAGGAGGTTGGAATGTATGCTCCATGAGATGTTTTCACCCTCTGAAATTTTCTGCTCTGACATAAGTTAGCATATCATACATAACTTGATAAGATTTTTAAGAATGATAAGTATTTACATTATCAGTTCTGAAAGCTTTCAAATCCAATTATGTCAGATGAGTATGCATATAGATATGTGTGGTTTATCTATATATACACACATATATACATGTACTTTTGCATATGTGTATGTGTGGATATTTATATATAAAACCACATAAATATCTATTCTATTTCTACTGAGCTTAAAAACTGACAGAATAATTCTTCAATGGTTTGAAAAGCAAGCAAACAGACTAGAAAAGCCTTATTGCTGATGTCAGTCTCTGATTGGTGAATGATAAATATAGCCTAAACATTAAATTGTTTGGAAAGTACCATATCTGTAGCATTTAAGCAGAAAATGGCAGGATGATATTGACTAGAAATGGCAAATGGTTAGCATCCAAGGATTCAGAAAAGTACTGATCCCCTAGTAGGATTGAGAAATAGTTTCATTCCAAGCCCCAAACACCCTGAAAAATGGACATATAATTATGTTTGGATTTGGCTTCTTCATGCCTGTATTATTTTGCTTGGCTCCGATACTCTTTGAAAGTTAGAAGTTCTTAAGCCTGTTATTTACTTATGATGCCCAAAATTGGCAGAGTGAATAGATTTAGGAACTTTAGATGTCTTATGGTCTCTGAAGTATTAAAGATTCTTTTTGATTGTTCAGGATATAACAATTCATCTAATCTTTCTATACAAGTAGGCAGGAAATCCTTTTTATGATTTCATAGAAGTGTGATGCAAAATGAGGGGCTACACAGGATAGTATAAAGAAAGCTAAGAATGTAATCAAGAAAACATGGGTTCAAATTTTGTTTCTGACATATAACAGTTATAAGACCTTGGGAAAGTTACTTAATAGCTTTGTGTCTATGAGAAGTTATAAGTGGAATACCAAAATTCCCTCTCAAAAAGTAATAAGCAATTGTTTTAAATTGAAACCATTTCAAGAAATATTTTCTCATCATTATCAGGTCTCCTGATGGAACTTTAAAATTTCTTAAAGAAATTACAGTGAATCTGGATCAAAGTGGAACATCAAATATTTTAGATACCAATAGATCAGACAAATAAATAGGTTCAGGATAAGACCAAATCCAGGTAGGGAGAACTAAATAGGGAAAAACATAAAGTCTTACGCTGGGGTTAAAAATTTTAGTTTCATAAAAACAAGATGATCAGATAACAGTTCATGCTAAAAACTTGTGGGGATTTTTCTGATCTGCAAGTTATGTTATGAATTAAAATGTGCTATTATAGTCATGTAATTTTTCATTAAAATTTTAGGCTGTATTAAGAGAAGTATAGCTTCTAGAGAAATATAAAGATGATAGTTCCCCTCTCCTATGGTCTGACCCATTTAGAATATTGTTTTCTGTTCAGTTCCACTAAGGAAAAGCATTTATAAGCTGGAAAGTGTCCAGAGGAGGGCAACTAGGATATTGAAGGGTCTTGAGTTCATGGCAAATATGAGTTTTTTGAAAGAACTGGGAATGTTAGCTCTGGAAAAGAAAAGTCTCAAGGGGGATGTGATAGCAACACCCAAGTATTTGAAGCCTTGAACTGGGAAAAAATGTTCAATTGATTCTATTTTGCCTCAGATGGCAAAACAATGAACAATGGATAGGAATTGAAATGAGGCAAAATAGGCTTTCTGTCAGAAAAAAATTCTAAAAATTAGCACTATCTAAAAGTAGAATGGGCTATTTGGGGAGATGGTGGGTTCTGGGTTTCCTCTCAATAATGGTCTTCAAGTGAATGTTGTTTGATACATTTTTATGGATGTAGATACCCATATATTTGTGGACATTCCTTTTGCAATATGGGTTAGATCTTATGACTCCTGAAGTCACTTTCAAATCTAAAGGTCTGGAATTCTGGGACTGTTATGTCATGGGAACTCATCCAAGGAACACCTAACTGTAATGTGCTGTGGTTTAACAACTGATAAATTTTTGTGACCCTGATTCAATGACAGAACAGTAAAAATGGAGTTAGTTGAAATTTAATAATATGGTCCAGATTGATAAAAGTATCTAGACATAGCCTTAGAGGTTGGTAGGAGATAATTGTTAAAAATGTTTTTTTTCATAACTAGAATTATTCTGTATTGTATTTCATATGAAAAAATTCTCACTTCATTTCTTTTTATTTCCAGTATTTTTTTTATTTCAAAGTACAAGCACTTTGGAAATGCCTTGAATTTCCTATTTTCTCCCAGGTTGAATGTTTTAATATTACTTTTTAAATACAAATGAAATTACTTTATGGTCTTCATTTTAGATGGACTAAAAACTGGCATAATTGTCAATGGAGGAAAGGATTACTTGTCATACATCCCTTATAGAACAGACCTCAAACTAGGAACCATTGCTCCTAAAGTAAATTTAGTTGAAAGGGTAACTAATTCCTCATATTCCATCCCATACTATTTGGCATAAGCCCTGGTCCATATGAGAAAGAACACCGAGAAAGTGAACCATAGAGATGTGAAATCATAATTATGAGACCATGCCAGTGGCAGCTTATGGTAGGTAAGAGAGTTGTGGTTGCACTGTACTCAGTTTTCCCATTGGTATAGCACCCAGGTATCAGAAAACCAGCACAAAGACCCAATCACAACACCCTAGTTATAGGTCTGTTGAAGACCCAGAATTTCTAATATTTTACCAGAAATACCATTTTGTTTCTTGAGTAAACTAGAATACTCAAAAGCAAAGTCACAAAAACTTTAACATTCTGACCCAGTGCTTTTTTTTTTTTTTATATAGACTCTTTTGCTTTAAAATCTTCTACCAAATTTAGAATAAACTTCATGAAAATGCCTGAGAAAACACCAAAGGAAATGCATTAGAAAAGAGAGAATGAAAATAGAAATGTCTAAAAACAGTCATCCAAAAATTCAAACCCTTGAAATAGTTGATGCATGTGTTTCAACTTTTAGGCAAAGATATGGAAAACACTCATGTTTTCCAAATCAGTATTCTCATTCCAAGTTATAGAAAATTATGAATGTGGAATTACTATACTAAGCTTCAGCCTGAAAATATATATCTAGGAAATATATTATATGAATAATTGGAGGTTCAGTTTAAATTAACCCATATTCCAAAATAGCCTGACTTATTATGCCCAGATTATCATAAAAATTTTAACTTATATTATCCGCATTCAGGGGAAGATCTGTGGGAGTAGAAACACAGAAGAAAAACTGCTTGATCACATGGGTCAATGGGGATATGATTGGGGTTATAAACACTAAATGATCACCCTAGTGCAAATATCGATAATATAGAAATAAGTCTTGACCAATGACGCATGTAAAACCCAGTGGAATTGCACATCAGCTATGGGAGGGTGTTGGGGGAAGAAAAAGGAAAGAACATGATTTTTGTAATTCTGGAAAAATACCCTAAATTAATCAATTAAATTTAAAAAATCCCTTCAAAAAATTAACTGTCATTTTCCCCTAGTTGTTTTCAGTTTTGGTTAGTAATACTATATAGAGATAAGAGATTTTATATTTTATCAGTGTTCTTTCAAACACTGAATGTTTTCTGAATATTTATAAAAGAGGTCCAAAATGTCACAAAGTCATTAAAAAAGAATTAGGAATGAGCTTTTATTAAGTACCTACTATGTGCCAAATACTATGATCATCTTACAAGTATCTCACTTGATCCTCACAACAACATTTGTGGTGAGGTGTTATTTTTCCCATTTAACAGAAGAACAAACTAAAGCCAGAAGAGGAGTTACCTTATTTAACCTGATTAACACAGCTAGTAAGTGTCAAAATTGAAGTCCTGCCTTCTTTTCTCCAAAAACAAAACAAACAAAAAAAAACCTGCCTATTTACTATACCACCTGGCTGCCATAATGCCCTGCTATTAAACTTCTATTATTTTAAGCCAGGAGACAAATATTTTGCAGGCTAAACATATCATAAATAGTTTGGTATTATAATAAAATTAAATATAATAAAGTCAAGTTGATGCATTTGATGCTATAGATACATATTGTAATTCATGTTAATTAAACACAAATAGTTTACAGTTAACATCAATAACTATAATAAGTTCCACTTTTACAAAGCTAAACCAAGAATGTTGGAATCCCCTGGGAAGAATTTAGAAAATAAAAATGCTATTCTGACACCTCTGGGAAGACTCCTAGATTCGGAACACCAGACCCTCAACTTCTCTAGTGGCATCATTCCCTGGACTCTAGGAATTTAGGAAAAGGGATTCTCCTTTTCTCTCCATGTCCTTATATGGTCTACCTCAATGGTATTAATCATATAGACCTCACTGCCTGTCTAGCTGAATACAACAAGCATAATATTATGCCAGTGGTATTTATGTCATATGTAGCATTACTTTCTATGTCTTAGAGATATACAACAAATACAGTATGTATAATTTAAATTTTGTGTTTAATTTATATACAACTGGGAAAATAATCTTTACATCAAATTTTTCAGAAAGAGCTTTGGTATCCATATTAAAAAGCAAACAGAATCTCTAACACCCTTCCCCCCACCAGACTTCACTGAAAGCTCCCATAAGAATCCTGCTGACTCAGATCCCAGGGTGAAGGCTACAACTGCAACAAAATACATTGATAACAGGGTGGGAAGCACAGCTCCCTTCAGCCTCCACACCTTCACATGCATCTTCAGCTTCTGCTGCCATCTGGAAGATCTAACCTCAGGGTTCATTAATACCCCATCAGCCTAATCTAGTCAATCAGCAGAGCAGAGAAGAAGCCCCTTCAGTACAGAATAGCCCAAACCCACAGACCCAGCAAATAATCAGAGGAGCAAGATTACAGCCAATGATAGGGGGAAAGAAGTAAAAAATGTAAGTAAAGAACAGAAAAAGAAAAAAAAAAGAAATTACAATCCACGGTTTCCATCCAGGTAATTAACAAACAGAAAATGGAGCAGAGGAAAACCGAGGAACACCAAGCAAAAATGCAGAAACTCCAGCAAATTGGACACAGGTTTTGGAAGAACTCAAAACACAGTTTAAAAAACAAATAAGAGAGGCTGAAGACAATTGGGGAAAGAACTTAAAAAGCAAAATAAGTCATCTGGAAACAGAGGCGCAGGAACTAAAACAAGAAAATAGTGTCTTGAAAGCCAGAATTGACCAGCTTAAAAATGAGGCAAAGAAAGTGAAAGATAACCTATAAAGAAAAACAGACCAGAAGGAGAAGGATGATCAAAAAGACAAGGATGAAATTCAGTCTTTAAAAATTAGAATTCAACAACTAGAAGCAAATGACTTCACAAGGCAGCAAGAGTCTATTAAACAAAATCAAAAGAATGAAAAACTTGAGGAAAATATTAAACACCTCATTGACAAAACTACAGACAAAGAAAATAAATTTAGAATAGATGATTGAAGAATTATTGAACTGCTAGAAAATCATGACAAAAGAAAAAGCTTGGACATCATTCTACAGGGAATGATCCAAGAAAACTCCTCCAACATTCTTGAACAAGAGAGAAAAGTGGAGATATAAATAATTCATGGATCGCCTCCTGCATTTAATCCCCAATTGAAAATGCCCAGGAATGTTATAGCCAAATCTAAGAACTACCAGACTAAGGAAAAGATACTACAAGCTGCTAAGAAGAAACCATTCAGACATCATGGAACCACAATTAGGGTAACACAGGGCCGGGCTGCATTCACAATGAAGAACCAAAAGGCATGGAACATGATATTCTGGAAAGAACTGAATCTACAACCCAGGAATCAACTACCCAGCAAAACTGAATATATTCTTGGAGGGGGAAATATGGTAATTTAATAAAATAGAAAATTTCTAAGCATTCCTAAAGAAAAGACCTGACTTAAACAGAAAATTGATGCCCAAACACAGAACTCAAGAGAATCATCAAAAGGTAATAAAGAAAGGCAAAAAAAAAACATTTTAAGGGACCCAATAAGTTCAAATAATTTGTATTCCTATAAGAAAAGATGATATTGATAACTCTCAAAAATTGTTATCATCAGAGTAGCTAGAAGAAGTATACTTTGATGGAACAGTGACAAATTGCTATATGGGATAAAATATAAACATGTATATGTATATATATATATACATATATATATATATATTTACACCTAGTTTTATATATATGTGTGTGTGTGTGTGTGTGTGTGTGTGTGTATGTGTGTGTGTGTATACATACGTATATAATCCTCTTTTTTACACCCAGTTACTGGGTATAAAAAAAGAGGATAATACTAAGAGAAAAGGAAAAAGCAATAAAATTGGGTAATTTTATATTTTGTAAAGAAGCACATGGGGGAAGAGGGGAAGAAGACCAATAAAAGGATATGGTGAAAGAGGTTAGAGATAGTCTCCAAGAAAATTTTAATCATTATAGTGGGAAGGGCCAGAAAGGTTCGAATGGAAGGAAAACCTCCAACTCCAAATTCAGTCATCGTTGTCATTATTATCATCAACATCTTCTATAACATCATTGTCATCAACATCATTAAGAACATTAGCAACATTATCATCAATAATATCAACATATCATTAACAACACCATCAATATCCTCAAGAATATCATCTACAACATCATCATCTTCAACATCAACATGAAAAACATTATCAACATCAACACCAATAACTACATCAATATCAACATCATCAACAATATTGTTATCCACATCAACATAAATATTATTGATGTCACCAACACCAGCAGCAGCATCAACATCCACATCTAGCTAGCCATCTTTTCCTGGCCCTGGAAAGATTTTTGCTGGGTGGCCTAACCTAATAGCATACTATGCAGAGTACTGAATGAGAGCCAAAAGACTTAACTCTAGGCTTGAGGGGCCACTATGTGTCCTTTGGGAGTAAAAATAAAGCCTTCTTTTTCCTGGACTCAGTTTCCTCATTTATATATGAGTGAAACTTACCTGGACTCTGCATTAAGTTAATCATTTAAATCAAAGAATAAACCAGGTATAAAGAAGAAGAAAAAAGAACATTAAAAAAAAAGCAAACAAACAGGCAATACTGAAAACCATGCTCCAATAGAGGTCAAAACATCAAATTTTTCTTTTAAAAGAAGAAATGTAAAGTATTAATAGTCTTAATAATATAAAAATATTCCAAATAACAATTATAGAAGAAATGGGAATCAAGTGAACCCTGAGATTTTATCTCACATCCAAAAAACTTATAAAGATAACAAATGAGAGAATAGTTAATATTGGAGGAGTTGTAGAAAGATAGAAACATTAATGAATTGATGATAGACATGTGCTTTAAAACAACCACATGATAGGAATTAGGAATTATGTAAATGAGTAAATTATATAAAATGTAAACTGAAAAGTCTGTATGCTTTTTCCTACAGATTCATTTAATAGGCATATACACCAAGCGCAGGATTCACAAAAAACAAACTGAAAGAAATGCCATTCATGTGAAAATAGTTGTAGCAGCACTTTTAGGGGGCAGCAAAGAAATGAGAACAAAGTAGATATCAGTTGATTGAGAAATAATGTGGCATATTTATTTTGAGAGGAAAAAACAAAGAGAGTCCTATGGAAAGATTTAATTGAACAGATGCAAACTGAAATAAACAATAATAGAAAAAACAATATACAATGACTTTTTGCTGTTGTTCTGCCATGTCAGATTCCTGGTGACTGTTTTGCAAGGATTTCTTAGTAAAGATCCTGGAATTATTTGCCATTTTCTTCTCCAACTCATTTTATACCAGAGGAAACTAAGACAAACAGAGTTAAGTTACTTGCCCAGGATTGCATAGATAGTAAATATCTGAGGCCAGATTTGAATTCATGAAGACAAATCTTCCTGATTACAAACTCTATGCTCTATTCACCACAGCACCTAACTGTCCACACAAAGATAGGAAAATGCAAATGAAAACAACAATCCGAATTGAACAATTGAAAATGAATACTGTATAATTATAAAGAGCAAACTTTGCTCTAAACAAAAAAAATGTGAATTTAACTCTCTCCCTACCATCCATTCTTTTGCAGAAGTAGAGGGTCATTGGGTTTGGAATGTTACATTTCTTTTTTGGTGAATTGACAGGTCTTGCTGAATTTGGGGGGATCTTTTGGGATTTTTTTCTTGTTTATTAACAATTTACTTCGGTGTAAGGAATGACTGTCTGTCTAGGAGGGGTAGAGGGAAGGACTCGGGGGAAATTTAAGTGGTGTAAAACTATGAATAATAAAGTATATTTAATTAAAAATAAAAAGGTACATGATGCAAGATTATATGAAAGTGAACCTATTTGACCAATGAAAATTCTAACAGCAAATTAAAATAATATTGAACTTTAAAATTTATAGAGCAGTGCAAATACTTGATCTCACTGATACTTAAACAATCCTGTGGAGTAGGTACCATAGATATTATCTCCATTTTACAGTTGAGAAATGAGGGTGTATGAGGTTAAATGGCTTATCCATGGTCACACAGTTAGCTTTGTTAAAAGTAAGATTTCAACTTAGATCATCTCACTGCAATTATAGAACTTGACTCTAATAAGTTATTCACTTTCCCAGGAAGTTAAGAAATTTATCTATAAATGGCATACCTCTCACTTAAGCATATGTCTAAGAGGGATGTTTCATGGATCTCTGGTGCCAATAATGACTTGGGGAAATTATAATTGAACTTGATTCAAACTGGACATTGGGGGGATTTATTCCCTAAATGATTTTAAATATAAATTTCCAAAGTCAATTAGATATGGCAGAAAGTAGAAATAAATCTAAAGTAATATATTCTCCTATGTAACCTACCCTCATAAAGAGAGGATAATTAAAATTTAAAATTATTTAATATTTGTAATTAAATATACATATAGTTTTGAATAATTATGATTGTTTAGCCTGAAAATTAAACTTGAACTTCCTCTACACACTAAACATACCACAGAAACTTTATAAAAGACTCACGATATCAAAATAACAGATGACATGTATTAAGTGCTTTCAAATTTCCAAAATGGAAGGATGAGATTTAATCCTCTCCATATCCCTTTTGGCATTATAGCCATTATCTCTATTAGACAAATATGGAAATCAAGACTGAAGTTTCTTGCAAATCTTTGATAAATACTGAAACACTTTAGCCTTAGCTTCACTAACCTCCAAAAAATGTGTTCTTTCCACCACCTCTTCCATACTAGGTATTACTCTATCATATAGTTTGAGTTAATCATATAGTTTGAGAATTGTCGTGAATAAAAATAAATAAAAAGAAGTACCTGATGGACTATGTTCTAGTAAGATTGATCTCTAAAACTAACTATTTATATATTCAGTTCAGTAATAAAGTTTCTTACTTTTACCATACTCAAAGTTTTTCTACCTTGATAATACACAATAGACAGAGGCTATTAATAAGTTATGATGTGTAAGGCATTGTAGAAGGACAAAGAGAAAGATAGATAGAATTATCAATTGTGAAAGCTTCTATAGAAGAGAAGGAATAGAATTAACCTATAGGCAGTAGTAGTTCTGGTTTTAATAAAAATCAAGTCTATCTCTTTATTACAAATAGTAGCAAAAGACAAAAAGATAAGAAGAAATTGACAATTGTGAAAAACAGAGTCACAGAACCTTGGAGGCTTAAAAAAATCATAGGTCATCTAGTCCAGGTAGTACCTAAAAGGACTCCTTCCCACAGCATCCCCTGAAAGTTTGACTCTAACCTCATATTAAAGATCATAATATTTCTGACAAAGGCTTCATTTCTCAAATATATACAGAACATATTTTAAGAATGCAAGTCACTTCCCAACTGATAAATAATCAAAGGTTATAACCAGGTAGGTTTCAGATGAAGATTTCAAAACTATCTATTGTCATATGAAAAAATGCTCAAAAAACTGTACCAACACCTCTGTGACATCATACACTCCAGAGGCTGCTATGGAGTGCAATCCTTGCTTGATGAAATCCATTGCTTTTGGGTTGCACCAGGGATATCTACTAATGCTCTAAGAATTTGTCAGGCATGTGACCTGTGTAGAAAGGTCAGTCAAGGTCATTTAAAGTGCTTTCACTTTTTAAAGTGCATTGAGAGGGAGACCTTTAGCTTATTCACCCTTCCAAAGTCTGCAAGTTGATTACATCAACATGCCAACTGATAGAGGATACAGGTATGCTTTAGTGATAGTAGACAGAATAAATCATACTTTAAAGGATAGAGGGTAGCATATATATATATATATATATATATATATATATATATATATATAATGATAAAATTGTTACATTTTAATGAGCATTATATATATAAGTCATAGGATAGTTTACTTTTTACTCAATAGTTTCACGTTGTGTTGTTTAAAATAGGAATAAGCATTGTACTTATAGTTACAAACTTGGTTGAACACAAAAAAATTGTTACAGTGTACAAAACCCCTCACAACACACATTTGACCCTAACCCTCCTTCCCACAGCTCAGACCTTAGCATAAAATAGATTTTAATATAGCAGAGAGGTTAGGATAACATTTATTATTTTGGGAAAGGGATAGTAGGTGAAATAGCAAATAGAAGAGATATAATAGCATAGGGACATAATTAAGGTAAGTAATTTGCATGGGATCAAGTTGACACCATGTGGATGAGACAAAAATGAAGGGGTTGTGATAGGGGAATAATCCAGGGACATGACAGAGTCTAGAAGAAATGCAAAGGTTTCCATCCACAGCAGGGGATGGGTGAGAAGGCTTAGAATTCTGAGGGAAGAGAAGATTCCAGGGGAGAGGCTGTTATTCTCTCTGAATTGAGACAGCAAAGGGGAAAGTCCTACTGGAGACTAGATTCTGAGCAAAAACTCTCATCCTTCCCTGAACATGTTCATCATCCTACCCAAACACCAACAAATAGTGGTAGAATCCTGAAGAAAAGAATAAGTAGTCCTAAAGAAGAAGATCCCTTCACAACCTCTTTATACCCTGGATTTGAACATTGTTCTGCTGTGACAAAAACCAAGGTCCAATAATCTGAACATCTCTGAGGCTTAGGATAACAAACCTAAGGCTCTCAGCCTTTGGGGGACCAGAAGATCTAGATATATAGGGATCACCCTCACCTTCTTTCCTCTAGACCCCAACCTGTCAGTCATCTTTCAGGTTTTCTCCTTGTCCTTAATACAAATAGACACGTGAGGAGAGACCATGCCCCCTTTGCAGGAATTCACAGATAAATCAATAACATGCTTTTATTGTGGACAAAGAGGACATATAATGATGATCTGTAAAAACTGGCTATGGGGAAAAAATAATAACAATTTTAGAAACAATAACTATAGAAATGATTATAATAATTATCATAGAAATCATAACTTTAGAACTGATAGAAATAACTGTAATGTGTATAGGAATCAAAATTTTAGAAATCAAAATTATAGAAATAGAAATTTGGAAAATGACAGTGCTCAAATTGAGACAAAAGAATATATACAACAAAAACCAAACAATAAATAAAAAATGGAGCTCATCCACGCTATACACAGGGTGAAAATCCCCATCAGCGTGGAGAATCCCAGAAAACTGCCTAAGCATCTTTCTGATGGTGTGATGTTTGGGGGGTGGGGGGTGGGGAAGGGCAATGGAATCAAAGAAGGAAACCTTTGATTTTCCAGACCCTGATATTTTAGTGCCAATTACCCCTGTACATTTCCCCACACACATAGTAAGGAACCTTATGTCACCTTAAAGGTGAGGAATTCATACTACAATTGCCTCTTGGACACTGGAGTCTCTAGGTCAGTCTTGGTAACCAAACCAGATGAAAATTGTGACTCTATTGGCTCTCTAAATGAAGTAGGTGTATCAGGAACACCTCAAAAGGCCCCAAAACTTTCTCCTCACATGGTATGCATGGGACCCCCCAACCATTGAACAATCTTTTATTTTAATGCCTGGATGCCCCATAAACATGCTGGGGAGGGATTTACTATGCAAACTACAGGCCACAATAATTTGTGCTGCAGATAGCTCTTTATCATTGGAAGTACCTGAGGAATCTTTAAATTTGCTCCCTCTACTTCTCTCAGAGAGCTAGAAGGTAAAAGAGCCTCACACCCCTGTAATACCTGCAGATATACCAGAATCTCTTTGGGCCACATCTTCTTCTGATATAGGCTTACTTAAATCAGCTCTTCCTGTGCAAATTAAAACTAAATCTAGCCCACCTCCTTCCATTCCTCAGTACCCCCTCTCAAAGGAGGCAATTGAGGGGATTACCCTGGTAAATCTGAATACAATATGCCAATCCTGCCCATTAAAAAACCAAAATTGGGGCCCAATGGCAAGCACCTCTATAGATTTGTACAAGACCTGAGAGCAGTGAACAATCGCATTATAAAGAGACACATTGTAGTTTCCAACATAAATACTATTGTTTCATCCATTCCTAGAATAGCTACATACTTTACAGCAGTAGACTTGTGCTCTGCATTCTTTTCTATAGCTGTACATAAAAATTCCAAGCATATTTTTGCTTTCACATGGAAGGGATCCCAAAAGGCATGGACTCTTATGCCTCAAGGTTATGTGGAAAGTCCAGGACTTTTTGCACAAGTTTTAAGTTAACGCACTGACAATATAAAATTTAAAAACAGCAAATTAATAAAATATGTGGATCTACTCTTGGCTTCAACAAATGCTAAAGCATGCCAAAAGGATAGTAAGCACCTCCTATTAGAACCACATGAAAAAATGGGCACAAGATCTCAAAGGAAAAGTTTCAGTGCTGTCTCCCAAAAGTAGAATACTTGGCATTTATTCTAACTGCTGGTACTCGTGCAATTTCTCCTAAGCATATAGAAAATATCAAAAAATTAATTGTTCCTACCACTAAAAAGAAATTAAGGGCGATTCTTGGAGCAACAGGATTCTGTCAGCAGTGGATCCCTTGTTATGGGGAGATCACTAAGTCCCTTGTATCACTTACAAAAAACTCAGTCCCTGAACCACTTAAATTAAAAACAGAACACCTAACAGCTCTTTCAAATTTAAAACAGGCTATCCTGTCTGCCCTGCTCTAGACATCCCAAATTATGATCAACCATTTACCATAGATAGATAGATAGATAGATAGATAGATAGATATGAATGAACAAAAAGGGGTAGCTTCAGGTGTTCTGACTCAACTTTTGGGACCTGCTCAAAACCCAGTAGCCTATTATTCAGCCAAGCTATATCCAGTAGCTGCTGGAGCACCACCATGCCTTAGAGGAGTAGTTGCCATGGCTTTAATAGTAACTAAGTCAGCTGATCTGGTATTGGGATGCTCTCTGACCATAATGTGCCCACATGAGGTTGAGGCATTGTTATTAAGACATAAGACACAGGCATTTACTGACCAAAGGATTACTAGGTTTGAAATAACACTACTAAACAATGAACATATCACACTAAAAAGCTGTGGAAGATTTAATACTCCAATATTGCTTCCTGATTTGCCAACTTCTGGAGAACCTTTACACAACTGTACATATTTCGGGCCCATTGCTAATAAACCTTGTAATGATTTACTAGACACTGCACTGTATAATTCAGATTTAATATTAATTACAAATGGTTCTTCATTTATGAAAGATGGTGTGGACTATACAGGAGCTACAGTAGTTAATGAATTTGATACTCTGTGGTCAGTTTCCTTACCTTCAAATGTAAGCTCACAAGGTGAAGAACTGACAGCATTGAAACATGCCTATATCATTGCAAAGGATAAAAGAGTCACAATTTACCCAGACTACTGCTATGCCTTTGGCATATGTCATGCTGTTGGGATGTTATATCTCCAAGGAGAATTTTTAACCTCAGCTGGAAAATCTATAGCTAATGCAGAAATTATTAATGAAGTTCTTTCTGCTCTCCAGCTCCCTGAAGCCATAGCTGTAATTAATTACTCTTTATATACAGGTGGGAATGACCCTATCACCAGGGTAAATAACCAAGCAGATATTTTAGCCAAATTAGCATCCTTAGAAGGACCTGAATTAATTTTGTCACTAATAATTACTGATGATTTGGATCTATCCCTTTCCTATAATGGCAAGGAAGTGAGAAAATGGAAGCAAAAATTTAAAGCGAAACAGATTAATGGAGTATGGGTGTCATCTAAAGGAAAACCATAGCCCCCTAGAAGCTTTTATCAACAAATTTGCCAATCTATTCATAAAAATAGTCATTTTGGCACCCAGGGCATCGTGAACTCTGTTAAAAGAGTATGTATAGTCCCTGGTATAACTACTATAGCTTCTAATGTAGGTACAGCCTGTCTTACCTGCCAGACCTTTAATCAACATGCCTTTTGTGGCAAAGCCTTTGGTGGATGTCCTCTTGCTTAAGGACCATTTGAACATTTACAAATTGATTTTATCTCTATGCTGAAAGCTGGACAGTATAAATTTTGTCTTGTCATAGTCGATCACTTGACTAGGTGGACTAAAACATTTCCTTCTGCTTTGGCCACATCTGCTTTTGTTGCCAAAGTCCTTTTAAAAGAAATTATTCCCCACTTTGGCCCACCAGCATGTATTGACTTGGATTGAGGAACTCGTTTTACCAATTCAGTCTTATCACAAATTTATTTATGTTTGGGGATAACTCCTAAATTTCATACACCATATCATCCTCAGAGCTCTGGCCAAGATGAACAAATAAATAAAGAACTTAAAACTGTTTGGAAAATTGTGTGTGGAGACTCATTTGAAATGGCCTAAAATTCTACCTCTGGCCCTATTTTATCTCAGAAGCAGACCCAGAGTTGATTTACATATCTCACCATTTGAGATGCTATTTGGACATCCACCTATTCAGGCACAACCATTTACCCCTGCCTAAACCTCATTGTTAGGAGGGGATACATTGCTACATATATCAAACAATTACAAACAAAATTGCGAGAAATCCATGACTCTGAAGCTTCTATTCAAGCAGGCCCCATATACTTCTCGCTTCATGATTTAATCCCCACTAATAGTGTGTATATAAAGAATTTCAAACATACTGGGTTGACTAAATCTGTTTATGACGGACCATACCAATTCCTATTAACTACACCAACAGTTATTAAAATTGGGGAGTGGAACTAATGGATCCTCTTCATGGGGAATTGTATTGTAATTTTATTTTAAAAAATTCAAGATTTAAAATTTTGCTTGAGAAAATTTTCAGGAAAAGAAGTTTGCCAACTCCTTGAATCCATAGAAATGAACTCTTTGAAGAAAGACACTTGCAGAAACTTTCACTATATCAAGAAGATCCAGAATGAACTTTTGGGTACAATCAATTGAAAAGAAGAGGATTGAACGTTTATTGTAAATGTACACTTTTATGCCAAAGGGGACTGCCACCTAATTTGGCTTTTTGTCTATGCACCTAGCAAAACATTGATTTTGCTTTCTCTCTTTTCTATTTCCCTCATATCTCTAACTATTGTAATTTCCTCTTAGAAAGTAAAATATTGTATACATCTGCAGTTAGAAGGTTTTAGGGGTATAAAATGATTATGTCAAATGATCAATGGGGAGAATAGTCTCCCAATGTTCATCAGGGGTTTTTGTGAAGATTGGATTTAGCTCTCCCCTGATTGTAACAATTAAGGTACTTAGCTCTTCCTTTATTGTAAAGATTAAATTATAATTCCCTGTCCATTTTTAGATTTTAATCTCCAAAGGGTAAATCCAGTATTTAAAGTAGATCTACCCATTTTAATCACAAAAAGTATGAAAGGACTACAAAAAGGTGTGAACTAAGCACAAAAAGGTATGAACACCCATTTCATACAATGAGTGGGAGTTCTACTGAGACCCACATGTGAAAGAGTGGGCAGTCCTAGAGAGGAGCATTGACTGTGATTGGTAGACATAAAATTTAGGGGAGGTGACACAAGAGAAAAAGGTCTTTAAATACTGGAAATAGAGACACGGATTCATCAACAGTCACTCAGACTTAGAGTGAGGTCAGTCACTCAGAGTTGGACTGGATAGATTAGTCACTCAGAGTTCGACTGGAAGAGAATCACTCAACCTTGTAGTGAAGAACAGTCACTCAGAGTTGGAGTGAAGAGAGGCACTCAGACTTGGAGTGAAGACACTTGGCTGTGGAACTGGACCCCTGAAGAAACTTCTGCAGGAGACCTCAGACTGCTTTCCTTTTAGATAGTCACCCTGGTTAGTGTAAAGGCTGACTTCCTTCCTTGCCCTTTCTAGAGGTGTGAACCTCTGAGAAAGGCCCATTGTCTTGAGACTCCTTTCCCCTGACTGGTATCTTGGAATTTCTACCTGACTCAGAGCAAGCCAGGGCACTCTCTCTCTCTTTCTCTCTCTTTCTCTTTCTTTCTCTCTGTCTCTGTCTGTCTGTCTGTCTGTCTCTCTCTCTCTTTCTCCTTTTCTCTCTTTCTTAATATCTTCCCTCTATTGTAAAAATAAACTACCATAAATTCCAGTTTACTTTAGTAATTCATTTTGGGATTTAGAAATTAAATTCCTGGCAACCACCAATTCAATATTCAAGTCCAACCATAAAGTTAACATTATCTGCCTTTCAACTGAATCCAGTGTGAGTGAAGTAAATAATTACAGCTGAAAGGGAGAGAGAACTGATTTTTCCCTCTTACCCAAGGGAAGAAGTGCTTCTTCAACAATAGTTAAGAGAAGGGAGTAAAAGGCAAGTTTGGTGAGGAAACATAACTGGGACACATACCATCAACTCCTCCTATCCCTTGTTTTTACCTTGAGGGAGGGAAGAATCCATTCTCTCTCTTCCATACCAACAAAACACCCTCTATTACAAAATGCAAATCAAAACAACTTTGGGGTACCATTTCACAACTATCAAATTGGCTAATATGCCAAAAAAAAAGAAAATTGATAAATGTTGGAAGAGATATAAAAAAGTTGGAACACTGATGCACTGATGGTGGAGTTGTAAACTAATTCAACCATTCTGTTGTGCATACCTTTTGATCTAAAAATACCACTACTATGTCTATATCCTGAAAAGATAAGAAAAGGGGAAATGACATATTTGCACAAAATATTTATATAAGTTCTTTTTTGCAGTAGCAAAGAAATGGAAACTGAGGGGATATCCATCAATTGGGGCATGAACAATTTGTAGTATATGATTGTGATAAAATACTATTAAGCTATAAAAAATAATGGCCAGGAGGATTTTAGAAAAAAAAATCTAGGAAGACTTACATGAACTGATGCATAATGAAGTTAGCAAAACCTGGAAAATATTATACATAATAACAGTAATAATACATGATCAACAACTGTGAATTTCTTATATATTATCAGCAACACAATGATCCAATACAATCTTAAAAGACTCATGATGAAAAATTCTGCACACCCCAGAGAAAGAACTGATGGAGTATGAACACAGGATGAAGCATACCAATTTTTACTTTATTTTCTTTATAATTTTAATATATGTGCCTTTTTCCAAAACAGGATGAATGTGGAAATAGGTTTTGTACAATAGCACATGGTTAATCAATACCAAATTATTTACCATCTCAGGGAGGAGGCAACAGATGAAGGGAAGGAGAGAATTTGGAATTCAAAATGTTAGAAAACATGTCAAAAACTGTTCTTATATATAATTGGGGAAAAGGAAAACATGTCAAGGAAAAAGCTGCAACAATAATAAAAATCAATATTTTTAGGTCAACTAAAATTGAGGTAGATATAATTGTTAGGAATATGAATCCCAACACTACAACCACCTACATTTATTTGGTCAAATTTCATTCATTCTGCCTACTGAATTAAAAAAAAAACAGATGAGAAAAAATATCTATTGCATCTTCTATGTCAGAAGAAATGCTTCTTCTCTATTGCAGTCCTTTAAATTTTTGCAAATTGCTATGACCAAATCTTATCAGCCTACTGTTCACATTATTATTTTTATTATTTGGGTCCCTATTATTTCAAGTCTTTATTTTGTAGAATACTTTATGTGCATCTTCATATACTAATTTTAAAATGATCACAGTATTTAAATCAGAAAGGTACCCAATGCATTTATTATATTAAGACAAGAAACAAAGGCCCAGGGCAGTTAATGATCCTTAGGTTAGCAGTAATGTTACCAGCAATTAGGTGTATTTTTATGCTTTCACTTGAGAAACCAGCTGGATTTGAACCAATATTGGAAATGTTATTTGTAATTGTTATGCCTACTGATCTTTTTTATTTTGTTTTGCTTTGTTTGTCATTATGAATGGTTGGAAAACATCTATTTTCTTTCTCAATCCCATGTTATAGGCATCAAATGGCACCTTGAAAGCACATATCCTACCAACATCTATTATTTATTAAAGATCATCTGGTGGTAAAAGATCTCCCCTCTGTGATTCTTGAACTGCCAGAATAAACACTGCTCCTCCTCAAATACGAATCTTGAGAATATTGCCAGAAAGTGGAGCATGCACACACACACACACACACACACACACACACACACACACACACACACACTCCCCTCGTCTGTATTTAGTAAAACAGTCCAAAGTCTGTGAACACTTGTAATATATTCTCAAAAATATCAGATGCCCACATTTTAACATGGCCATTCTTCCAAGGAAAAAGTAGCTGAACTTACTGGGGCAGTTTCTTCCATTTGACTGCAAGAATTCCCTTGTGCTTTTGGTTCATTCAAAGCCAGAAGTATCACTTTACAAAGTTTTTCATTGTACTCGGGGGAAGTTTATGGAAATTTTACAGCAATAAGCTACAAATGGGAAACTGGCCTTATGCCAATCTACATCACTCTCATACCACCACAGCACATTTTCTTTTTTGCTCACCACTTAGTATGTTATATATTATATATGAAATATTTGTTTAAGATTTTTTAAAAGATATAAAATATAGAAGTTGGTTTCTAACAGGACTTTTTAAAGACTTCACTTATCAATTGCCCAGTAAATTTGAATCAGTCAGAAAACTATTGAAAATGAGAGACTGTATGGATGGTATTTGTTTTTGTTTTTTGGCTTACTTTGTTTTATGTATTTCTTAGTTTGTGATTTTCATGTGCTATAAGTGTGAAGGTTTTTTCATTGATTTTTTTAAAAAAGGATAATCATCTTATATTTTGCCATTAATATTATTTCACTGGCAATTATTTCAGAAATTAACCATTAAAAATAAGGAGAATGAAACACATGTGGTCTCATTTTTGTATGATAGGAAAGAATGAAATTACCTTGAATGAGAAATTTTCATGAGAGAAAAATAAAACATAGTGGAAAGACTAGACTTCAAAGTTTACATAAAAGACAACAATAATAATAACAACAAAAGTTCCTTGCTATGAAATGAGCAAGTTTTCAACAAATGGAAACATTGGATAAGATTCAAGGACCTGATTCACAGAATCACTCCCAAGTAGAAGGGCCCATGTTGTACTTAGCATAAGGTATACATCACCCCCAAATTGACTGAAAACTGATCAAGACAGGAACCATTTCTTATGAAATACTGGCACTGCCAGGTTTATTAGGAAATACAACATTATTAAACATTCTCTCAAGATATTCCCTTTTGTCCCTTATAATTATCTAAACAGAGGATTCCTGAGTCAAATTTCTCAAATCATTGACCTTGCAAACGTTTGTAATTGTTGTTCATTCATTTTTCAATTGTGTCCAAATCTTTGTGATCTGATTTTGTTTTTTTGTTTGTTTGTTTGTTTGGGGGGGTGTTTTTTTTTCTTTCTCCAAAATACTGGAGTGGCTTTTCATGTCCTTTTACAGATCTCTTTACAGATGAAGAACTAAATTAAGTAAACATTTAAATGACTTATCCAGGTTCACACAGCTAGTATCAGGCCAGGTTTAAATTCATGAAGATGAGTTTTCCTCACTCCAGGACTGGCACTCTGCCCATTATGCCACATATCTGTGAAATACTTGCAGTGATCTAGACAAGATGCTAAAGGTAAAATGCTAATTCAGAGGTATTTAATTTGCATTTCTCTAATCAATACTGATTTGGTACTTTTTTATATGACTATAGAGTTTTTTATTTCTTCATCTTACAATTGTCTCTTCATATCCATTGATTATTTGTCAATTAGAAAAAGACTTTTTATTCTTATAAATTCAACTCTGTTCTCTAAATATCTGAGAGAAGAAGGCTTTATTGGAGAGACTTGATATAAATTTTTTTTCTAGTTAATTGTTTGCCTGTTAATCTTAGTTGAATTGATTTTGTTTGTGCAAAACCCTTTTAATTTAATATAATTAACATATCACTTTCAACCACCATTTATTTATCTGTTTTATCTGAATACTATTATAGTTGCTACCTAATTTTAGGAACAATATTTTCACTAGAGTAGGTAGTCCTTCTATCAGTGAAGATAGATAGTCTTCAAGAATTGAAATGACTGAAAAAATTTATCACCTTCTGGACAATTTTATACTGATTAGCCCCCACAAATTTAGTGACTCTGAAAATCCCTTGACTTCTTTCACTTTCAGTCTCCTCTTTAATAAAATAGGGATGACATGAATACTTATCTACTGGAATAGACTGATACACTGTGGTACAATAGAATGTAATGTACTTCTCCATTAGTGGCAATGCAGTGATCCTGAACAACTTGGAGGAACCTACAAGGAAAACCACTATCCACATTCAGAGGAAACACTGAGGGAGTAAAACCACCAAAGAAAAACAACTGCTTGAATACATGGGTTGAAGGGATATGGCTGGAGATGTAGACTAAATGAACATCCTAGTGTAAACAACATGGAAACAGGTTCTGATTAAGGACACAAGTAATACCCAATGAAATTGCACATCAGGAAGGGTGGGTAGAGGGGAGGGAGGGAAATAAAGTGAATATTGTAACCAGAAAGTGGCATTTAACCTTTTAATAGGTTAGAAATCAGAAATCAGAAATAGGTGCTGATCCTTTAAGATAACATTAGTAAATACTTGATTAATAATACTTTGCTTTTCTAGTTAACAATTATAAATAAAGGAGGATGAAGAGGTTTTGATTTTGCAGATGAAACTATTTTTTTTTTCCTCCAAGGTGTTGAGTTTAATGGTAATCCACAAAATATCCATCCTTGCTCTCTTCCCCTTCATTACATGTTTTTATAAGGGGAGTTGATCCATATGTTTCTTATTAATATAAATTTAACACAACATAAAATTGTAGGTATTGTTTTATAACTGTAGCAAAAAAAATCTTTTAAAACCACAAAAGATGTATTTTGTTAAAACTAAGCTTCATTCTAAAATAGAAACAAGGAAGCAATTCCAGCCATAGGTCCAACTTATTCCTTAGGATCCAAAGTCTTTGCATTTAAGAAAACATTACTTAGAAAACATGATTCTGAGATAATTTGTTTAACTTCCAAAGCCTGAGATTTTAAAGTAGCTTCTTAGTTTCGAATTGAACATAAGAAAGCATTTTTGTTCAGATTTAGAGCTACATGAAACCTGAGAAATGACCTAGTCTATCTCCCTCATTTTGTAGTTGAGAAAATTCTGCTTCTTGAGAACAGCAATTATGTTGTGCCAGCCTTGAGTTAGTAAGGCTCGTTGTCCTGAATTTTATTCAGTTTGAGTCAATTACAAGTCAGGTGATTCTTAACAAGTTATTTAACCCTGTTTACATCAATTTCTTCATGTATAAAATGACCTGAAGAATGAAACTGCAAATCACTCCAGTATCTTTTCCAAGAAACTTTGAATAGGATCACAAAGACTATGATATTACTTAAATGACTGAACAACAAAAAATTTCTTTTCCTTCCTTCTTCCATTCTACATGCTTATCCTAAGACTTGGTCCATACTAGGGACTTTAAAATGTTTATTGAATTGAATTCAAAATAGTAATCTTATTGTAGGCATTGTGGGAAAATGGCAGAGTAGTGCATGAAGCTTCCTCATCCTCCTAATACTCTCCACAACCAACCAAAAGTAATTCCACAGAATCAATGGTAAAAGCAGCAAAAACAGACAGGAATTTGAAGAGCCAGTGACTAGGGAGGGATATTTCTGACTTTCCTGGACTTGGTCCTACATCCACAAGCCAGGAGCAGAGTAAACAGAGTGATGCCCACAAGGCATCCCCTTGGGGAAGGAGGCAACTTCATCTTGTTTGCTGATCCCCAGAATTTGTATTCTGGAGGATACAACTGAATCCACAAGCCCTGGAAGCATCTGTATTTACTGCAGTCTCAGCTCTGGAGATCCCCTTTGGTCCAAAGTAAGGAACTGAACGAGTAGATACCTTTGAGTCTATAGGCACCTGCTAAGAGCAGGAACTCAAGCCTCACTGCTAACAAACAAGGGAATTTGGAGACCTGAATAAAATGGACTGGCTTCATCCGAGGGAGTAGCAGCAGGAGAGAAGGTGTAAAGATTAAAATTAATATAAAATAACTATTATATTTTATGAAGTTTTATTAATAATAACTAAATCAAAAGAACTGCCTGAATTCAGCCTGGTCAGGTCAAAAAGAACATGGGAGGAGCATACAGCCACTTAAATACCAATAACCTGATCTTGCCAACATGGAGACACAGGAGAGATTATAGGGAATTTGGGGAAATACTAAAGACTTCTGGGGAATGAAGTCAAAGGTTCAAAATCTCCACTTATATGTACCCCACTGTGATCCTTTGGGAAACCAGTTTCCCCAAAAGGATCATGGAAACATAATCAACTTAAAAATTGCAATAATTCATGGATGAAAGGGAAAAAAAGAACAAAATCAATGATTACTAGGTTGACAAAAAGCTAATTTAGGGGCCATCCCCTTTGGCATAAGAGTATACATTCAAAACAAAGGCATTTCAATCCCCAGTAGTTCAATTCACATCTCAAAGTTCACTCTGGATCTTCTGGAATAGCATGTGGTCTCTGCAGGCATCTATCTTCATGGCACATTCTGGATTTTGGGAGGTATCAAGTTTCTTTTCCTAAAATTGCTCAAATTTAAATCAAAGTTCATAACAATAACTTGGCCCATGTTAAATTTATTATGGTTGGACTTGAATTTAATTTGGTGGTCTCCAGGGATTTAATTTCTAAATCCCAAAATGAATTACTAAATTAAAATGGAATTTTATGGTAGTTTATTTTACAATAGAGGGAAGATATTAAGGATGAGAGAAAAGGGAGGAGAGAGAGAGAGAGAGAGAGAGAGAGAGAGAGAGAGAGAGAGAGAGAGAGAGAGAGAGAGAGAGAGAGAGAGAGAGAGAGAGAGAGAGAGAGAGAGAGAGAGAGAGTTCTGGCTTCTTCAGAGGCAGGTAGAAATTCTAAGTCTGATTCAGAGGAAAGGAGTCTCAAGATGATGGGCCTTTCTCAGAGATTCACAACTAAAGTCAGCCTTTCAGTCAACAAGATGATCATCTAAAAGGAAAGCAGTCTGAGGTCTCCTGTATGAGCAACTCCAGGGGTCCACAGCCAAGTGTCTTCACTCCAACTATGTGTGCCTTTTTCTAGTCCAACTCCAAGTGACTGAATGATCTTTACTGATCTATTGATCTGATCTATATCCGTGTGTGCCTCTGTTTCCTCTAATTAAAGACCTTTTTCTCTTGTTTCAACTCCCCTAATTTTACATCTACCAATCACAGCAGACACTTTTCTCCAGGACTTCCCATTCTTTCACACATGAGTCACAGACCTCCCACTCAGTGTATGAAATGAGTGTTCACACCTTTTTGTAGTTAGTTTACACATTTTGTGATTAAAATGGGTAGATCTACTTTAAATACTGAGTTAACATTTTGGGGATTAAAATCTAAAATTATACCAGGGATTATAACTTTATCTTCATTATCAAGGAAGAGCTAAGTACCTTCATTGTTACAATCAGGAGATAGCTAAATCCAATCTTCACCACCCCCCTGAGGTGAATAATAATAAACACAGGGATCACTGGGGATGCATGGCTGAGTTATGAGTTATATGAATCAATTTGCAAAAGAAAATTTAAAAAAAACATGAAAAAATCCAAATAAAAGAGAAAAATAACTTGTGGATGAAATACAAAATGTAATAGTCTTATGTCTAAAATAATCTAAGTAAAGGGAAAACAAATCTATGACAGGTCCTTGAATCAGGGCCCAATTAAAATGATTTAAGCAATTATGCATTTACACAATCAGTAGCCAGGACTATAGAAAGTTTGACACACCATGAAAGACAGAAAAGGGACTAGATTTCAGTAGCAAATGGGAGCCTAGATGGCAGTGAAAAGTGGGTGCTTGATAGAATGTGGCTCAAGGAAGTCCTGCATTTAACACAGGCTAAATAGCTGCAACCTCAAACCCCAAACAAGTTCAAGTCCTCTTGTCTTGGCTCAAAATTACATAAATCCCACTGGGATCTGGTCTCTTTGACCCTGTGCTACATAGATACTGTTCAGGTGCTCTGTGCTTCTTTAGCATTGTACAGTGGCTTTTTTGAATATTCCCTTCTTCTGGAATCAAATACAATCATGAAGCAAAGTCCTATAATTATTTTAAACAATCAATGGAATCAGTTTTATAGTCTAAATCTTTTGGGGTATGCATTAATATTATAAAAATGTATTTTAAACTTATATTACTGCAAAATAAAAAAATTAAATAAAAATTTTCTCAATACTGTTGACATGTTCTTCAAATACAAAAAGGAGAGAAACAATAAAACTCAGATATTATATTGCACATGCAAGGAAAAACAATAATAAAAAAGTTTTAAAGATCAAAAATATATAGCTTAAAATCAGTCAGTCATGTATGAGTACAAATAATTTTCAGAATAAAATAGTAACACAGTAGATAATTCACAGTCAAAGAAGTACCAAAGTCCTCAAAATTCACAATAACCAGTTAATTACAATAGGAAACAAACCCACAATCATATTTCACTTAAGTTTCTGTATAACATAAAAAACCTATGAACTGATGGATATTTGTCACACTTTTTACAGATGTAACAAATCTTTCAACCTTGGCAAATATATTTTTAAATAAAGTAAAACTTATTTGGGTCTAGAACATTACTAAGAAATCTAGATTGTTCTGGTGGAAGTAAATTAAACTGAAGACTTTTGCAGAAGTTCTTTTTGGCTTCCTGATTCATAGAAACAATTTGGTAGGAACATGACTTTTTTTCTCTACCTTTAACATAACATTCTTTTATATATATATACATATATATGTATATATATATATATACATATAGAGAGAGATATTTTTAAAAGTCATCCATTCAGAAACTGCTAGTTACTAAAATTATTTCTGAAGACCCCTTAGAATTACCATTTAAATTCTTAGTGCATTAAATTCTCCAAAGGTTGCATATAATTTAAACAGTTTTGTTGAAATCCATCCATCATCATCTATATGACATCTATGAGGCAATTAACAAAGGTAACATGTAATCTCTAATGGATCTAGTGACAAGGGTTTTGGACAAGATGTTCATTGGCTTATGCAGTGAGAGTTTTTTCCCTTTGTGCTCTCCAAAAATGTAAAGATTAAAGTTAATATACAATAACTAAATATTATATTTTATAAAGTTTTATTAATAATAACTAAATCAAAAAACCACCTGAATTCAGCCTGGTCTCAAGTCAAAAAGAACATGGGAGGAGCATACATTCACTTAAATACCAATAAAGTGATCTCACCAACATGGAGACACAGGAGAAAGTATAGGGAAATACTGTGGGAAATACTAAGGATTTCTGGGAAATGAAGTCAAATGTTCAAAATCTCCATTTATACAGAGGAATGAGGAAGGAGTGTGTAATGGTGAGTGTGAGTGAGAAACTGAGACCACATCAGCTATGATCACTCTCAAGAGAGTGGAGTCCATGGTTGCAAATTGGCTGCTTAAAGTTGCAGTGGAACTGCTCATGGGCTATGGTTGGGATACCTGAAATCAATCATGGACTGGGGAGAACATGGGGTTATGGACTATTAAAACTAGAATAACTAAATAGAACACATTTAAATAGAATTTAAATGTGCAAGCTAAGGAGAAAGAACCAAATTATTGGTAGCTATTATGGGGACAGAGAAGACCTTTTCTCAAACTCGGAGGACAGTGAAGTAAAAACAAGTATTTCAAAAACAGTAAAGAAATATAATAAATGGCCACATGCTCAAAAGGTGCTTTTTTGGAGGGAAGAGATTTAAAAACACTTCAAAAACAAGAGAGAGACTGAGGAAAAGATAGAAAAAAAAAGCTTAAGAACAGCTAGGTGGCTCAGTGGATTGAGAGCTAGACCCATAGATAGGAGATGTTGGGTTCAAATATGACCTCAGACACTTCCTAGATGTTTGACCCTGGGAAAGTCATTTATCATCCATTAACTAGGCCTTACCACTCTTCTGCCTTAAAACAAATACAGAGTATTAATTCTAAAGTAGAAAGTTAAGGTTTAAAAAATGAGCAATGCAAAAAAAAATCAACAAAATTTTGAAAGAAAAATCATCCAAATGGAAAAAGAGACTCAAATAGTCACAAAATAAAATAATTTATTAGAACAAAATTGGACAGGAGGAACCCATTGATTTCATGAGATAGCAAGAAATAAAGCATATTCAAAGGAATGAAATGACACAAAGGAATCTGAAACATTACAAAAATAATGGACCTGGAAAATAGATCCAGAAGAGACTATAAAAATAGTTTGACACCTTGAAAGTCACACTTTAAAAAAAAAAAGAGTCTAGACACCATACTCCAAGAAATCATCAAGAAAAACTACCCAGAAATTCTAGAATTAGATGGTAAAATAGAAATTGAAAGAATACACTAAAGACCACCTCAAAAAGATCCAAAGAAATTCTAAATGTTCACTCTATTGCAAATATTGAAAAAAAACACAAAATTGCATCATAAAGTGTCAGATATGACTTAAATAAATGGACAACAAAAAGGGAAATTGGTCCTTTGTTACCCTGAATAATATGCCAGGTGCATGAATATGAATACCTCCAATCATTTTTTAGCAACTGGTCCTGTGGAACTCAAAATGCTTCAGAGGCAATGCCAAGCTCAGGGACAGGTTAATTGTCCCCTCCTTTTTTTTACCCTACCAAAGGACAGTTCTGACTCCTGGGTAAACAACCTAATATAATAAAAGCTAGCATTTATATAGAAAAAAAGATCCAAAATTAAAATACAGAGAACCAAATCTCTCTCTCTCTCTCTCTCTCTCTCTCTCTCTCTCTCTCTCTCTCTCTCTCTCTCTCTCTCTCTCTTTCTCCCCCCTCCCCTCCCCCCATCCCTCCATAATATTTAACCTTAAGTACCATGGATATATTCCAGGTCCTTAAAAGGTAAGCAGAATTAGAGAATCTGATGTCTTTTTCTATCCAAATGCTTGCTATTATATTATTTTGCTCTTAATAATGTTTTAATATGATCAATATCCTCCATCACCTCTAATAATTGAAGAAATTGTTGAGGATTTAAGAGGTACAGGGAATAAGGAAGGGTTTATAACTGGAAATGGAGGAGTTGTGGGGACAGAGGGAATATGGCTGCTGGTGAGGTAAAAGGAGAGAGGTATACCCTACTGAGAGGTTATCTTCAAAAACTGGGGTTACCAAGAAATGGGTCATCTATGATAGCCTGAGTAGATGCCTTCTCTATTGATTGATGTTGAAGATACCTAGGGCAGATAAGCATGGACCCTCCTGAGGGAAAAGCCTCCCCCTGACCAAGGTCATCCAGCAGAGGTCCAATCAGGACTATTTATGGTTGAATGGCAATCCTTAGGTTCTGCTCCCTCTATTTACCCTTGAAATGAATAGTACTCTTATCTGATTAAGGGTTATTTAAATAAAGATGAATTTAATAACAAGTTTGGATTGGGAAAGTATCAGGGAAGAGGGAATTGGGATTGTCCTATACTTTTCCCAGACTGGCATTGAGTTTCCCTCAGCTTTTGAGCTGAGGTCAGGCCTTGAAGGCTTGTGGAAGGTTTCTTTTATTCCTGTCTATGTTAATCTATGCTAACTTTCTTAAGTTCAAAGTCTTAGCAGTAGATAGTAAGAGGAAGAAAAGGTTCTTTCCTTCAGAGCTGGTTGGGCCTGTCTCTTTGGGCTAGTATCCTAAAGTCAGGCCTTAAATTCAAACTGCTCCCCTTAAATCCCTTTGTTAGATTACAAGATCACAGGAATCCAGGTAGAGCACACAGTTGGGAAAATCCAGGAATAGAGGTAGTTCTATCCAGAGACAGGGAGAGAGAGTGTTCCTTCCAATTCAAGGGCCAGGAAAGAGACCCCTCAAGAGCAAATATCACTCTCCAAGTCACCCCTCCCTCCACCAACTGTCATTGTTGTTCATCAATTTCACTCCAACCTTCCAACTGCTGTTTGCTCCAACTCAGTTGCAGAAATTCCAGAGCTTGATTCAGTTTTCCTTTCCATGATTGCCCCCCTTTTTTTGTTGTGACCTTCGGAATATCACTCATATTTATTATATTTACCATGCTACTAAATCTAATCTCTAACTATTCCCCCCAAAATAATACACTTCTTTCAATTACTCTATCACTATTCTATGTTAACTTTATCTACTCTAAGGAAATCTATGTAGGAAAATTTGGTTAAGGGTAGTTTTCAGGTTTTACAGTAAATTCAGTACAATAAATGTTTGAACAAAACCACTACAAAGAAATTTGAGTCTTAGTGCTAATACTACTTACTCTTGCTAAGTTAAACTAATACAAACATTTTTCCTATTTTATATAGCTATAATTATTTGCAAACTATGTTATCTATATATATTTCCATTAAACACAATATCAACATAAGCTTTACAATAAATAATTAAAGTTACTATCTGAAAATGCAGCTTAAGTCTATTTTAGTTAGACTATTTAGATAGACTATTAAGTCTATCTAAGTATAACTGTCTATGCTATACTTAACTTACTCCTAATCTTTTCCCAACTTATTATAACTATTCTCTAAGTCCCTAGTCTAATATATACCCTAATCTTATGTACAATGTATGTACATATGCTATGTTACATGTTTACAGACCCTATCACTATGTTACTAACCTAATTATAGTATATACATTATTTATGGAGATTATTCACATATAATACAATAATATACTTATTTCCATATCCTGATGTCTGTCAAATAGAAATATCTATTGATCTTTTTATTTGCCTAAGACCTTATGGAAGTAACAATATACATATTTACATTTTGCATAAATGCAATTTCAAACACTCGTTTATTTACACAAGGTCTCCCAATATGTCAGTTTGTGATTTTGTGTTTTGAGTCTAATAGTATTGTGTTGAATGAATACTTATCAAGTTTCTTCAGATTTCCACTTCTCATGTTGACTGATGGATCTCTTCTTTCTTTCAAGTTATGTAGTGTTGCATGCTATTTCCCTAATATGTGAAATTCATTTTGTTTTATGATTTTGCCACACTCATTCTCACATATAAGTCCTGTTTTCCATCTGTCCTCTTATATTAACAAATTTACAAAATTCAAAGCCTTAGCTGTCCATTTTGGCCTTTTTCTATTTGTTTCTTTTCTCTTGTGGCTATAAAACAAATTACAAAGTTCAAAGTCTAAGCTCTCCATGTCAGCTTTTTCACTTTATTTCTTTTCTCTAGCAGCTTTCCTTGATGCTTTTCCTCTGGGAAGCTTTAAAATCTCTTCCTCTGGGTTGGAAAGTTGTCTTCTCCTTGTTGCTGTGGTATGTTTGACTGCTAGGATCTTGTCTCAAACATCATGCGTCATTATTGTTTCTTTGTGGTGTACTTTTTGATGTTAATCAGTTTTTATTTTCATTTCTCAGCACTATCTTTGTGTAACTCCCTTCTTCTATGTCTATTACAATGATGTTGGATTTTTCTGGTTTTATGTGAGAACATTGGAACCATGAGTCTTTCCCTGCAATTTTTATAGCTGTTGGGGTAGTAAGCAATACTTCATGTGGTACAGTCCATTTTATGTCTGTAATCAATTTTCTATTGAAATGTTTTAAATATACTTTGTCTCTTGGTTTGATGTTGTGCAAATTTTAATCTAGGGATATTATTTGTTGTATCAAGCCCGCACTCTCCTATTCTTGTTTGTAAACCTTGTATACATTTTGTTAATTGACAATGTCCTCTTTATGTTTTTGATTTGGCTATCTTCTAGTTGCTCCTGAATTGATAAGAGCTGGGTATACGTCATTACCCACTTTGATCATGACCCTTGGTTATGTGTTATCATTTTGTTGTCATACTTGGACCATAGGTGCTTGTATTTTTATTTTGTTCATACCCCCTGTACTTCTTCAATTCCTACAATTCCCTTTAACTATTACAGTTTTGACAGAGCCAGCTAGGTTTTCCAGCCTATTTTGCCAAGAACTTGGGAAGAAGAAGGCAGTTGTAGGTTTCAGGGAAGTTTCAGAGAAATCAGGCTTTTATTACTTATGAATTTTAGATTTTCTCCATTTTGCTTAGTCTTATAATTTTAGCAACCAGGAATGTATACACCCCTACTTAAGGATTAAGTGTTGAGGAGACTGGACTATGACCAACATGTGCTAGCACATGACAAATAAGGAACAACTGACAGAACCCCTGGGATGTCCTTAGTTAAGCTTAAGTTACCATTGGTACATGTGAGATGCAGGAAGTAATGTAAAGAATGATCTATATATTTCAAATCACTTCCTCTCTCCGGGCTCTGTCTCAGAGATGTCCTCACTGGGTGACATTGGTCTCTCTTAACAGCATGGGGAGCTCTAGGTGATGATTTGGCGTGCTTGTAGCTCTTGGTAGGTTTTGGGGTTTTGCTGTTTGCAGCTTGGTGGTGAGGTTACTGGGGAAAGCTTTGTAGGATGGTTTAAGTGAAGTGTCTTCCCTGAATGAACTTGGTGAGTAAACCAAGGCTGATTCCTCTTTTCCTTTGCCTCCTGAAAGGAGACCCCCTCATCTTGGAGGAAGCCTTGTGGCTAGGAGCTGATCTAGAATTAATCTTCTGAGAAGGCCCCTTGGCAGAGGCCTCTGAACTCATGCCTGGCTCAGACAGGGCCTGAGCAGTCCAATTCTCTTTCCTCTCTCTCTTCTTCTTAATTTCTTTCTTCTATTGTAATTAAACCACCATAAAAATCCCAAAACTCACTTGAGTATTTTATTGGGATTGAATTTACATCCCTGGTGACCACTAAAATAATATATTCAGTCAACAACCCTAATTTTTACCCTTAATATACTTATATATTACTTTGTTCTTAATAATGTTTTAATATTATCACAACAGCCTTCTTTTCATCCCTCCCCTCCCCTCAAAAGACCATTCTCAAAATAGTTGCCAAATTAATAGTGTTATCCAAAATATTAATAATTAGAGAAATGCAAATTAAAACAACTCTGAAATTTTACCTCATCCCTACCAGACTAACAAAAAGGAAAAGATAAATATTTGAGGAAGAAGGAAAAACAGGCACACAAATGTATTGTGTGGGAGGACTATGAACTGGTTCAACCATTATAGAAAACTATGTGGAGTTTTGATCCAAATTATTAAACTGCCCTCCCCTTTGAGCTAGCAATACCACTAGTAGACCTATTCCCCCAAAGGAATTAAAGAGAGGAAAAGAATTAATTTGAACAAAAATATGTATAGTAGCTTTTTCTGTAATAGCAAAAACAAACAAACAAAGAAAAATAGCCCTGGAAAAGAAAATTCTGCTTACTTAATGGAGAATTGCTAAAGAAATTATGGCAAAAGAATGTAATGCAATATTGTCGTCACCATAATGCAATTAGAAATGATTTTTAAAAACCCAATCATTTTAAAGTTAACTGGTGTAAGGGGTAAAATTAGGGTTGTTGACTGAATATATTATACTAGTGGTTGCCAGGGATTAAAATTCAATCCCAATAAAATACTCAAGTCAATTTGGGATTTTTATGATGGTTTAATTACAATAGTAGGAAGAAATTAAGGGGAAGAAGAGAGAGAAAGGGAATTGAACTGCTCTGGCAAGTCAGATAGTAGTTGGAGGTCAAGGAAAGGAGGAAAGGAAGAATCAGTCACCTCACCAAGGTCTCTCAGGGAAGATGCCTCACATAACTCAAGCTACAGGACTTCTCCCAGTCACCTCACTGGCAAGCCTCAAACGCCAAAACCCGATAAGAGTTGAAAACATGTCAAAATGCAGCCCAGCTCTCCCCATGCTGACAGAGCCCAAAGTCTCTGAGAAAGAGAGAGAGAGAGAGAGAGAGAGAGAGAGAAAGAGAGAGAGAGAGAGAGAGAGAGAGAGAGACCAGAAAGAGGAAGTGATGCAAAATATATAGACCATTCTTTACATCACTTCCTGCGTCTCACATGTACCAATGGTAGCTTAAGCTTAACTTAGGACATCCCAGGGGGGTCTATCAGTTGTTTCTTATTTGTCACTTGCTAGCACATGTCATCATAGGCCATCTTCCTCAACACTTAATTCTTAAATAAGGGTGTATACATTACTGGTTGCTAGAATTTCCAAAGACTAAGCAGGGTGGAATAAATATAAAATTCACACTGGGAAGACTCATGAAGTAATGTAGAAGATAGTAAAGAGAAACAATTGAATCAGTTAACAATGTAAATAATATTAAAGATTAAATAATATTATTAAATATTAATTTTGATCAATGCAATAACAAATCATTATTCCAGAGCATCAAAGATTAACTTTTCTACTAACCTCTGTAAATCTTGAAATCTCTCAGACTTGTGAATGTTAAACATTTCCCCATCAGGGAATTCTCAATTGGAACAATTCCCTACTGGGAACATTCCCCATTTTGACTGTGAGAACTCGCCAGGATCAGGAATGGGAGGACCTCTACTCTACCCGTACTTAAGACTGCTTTAGGGGAGAAAACTACTTGCTAAACAATGAAAGTACTTAGACCCATACTTATAATGAGACAAGGAGTTCTTTGAGCCATGCCTGTTTTTAGAATTGATACAATGGGATGCTAGGTACCTATAAAGGTCTGGCAACTTGTAAACTTGCCAGGAACAAAGAGGTGAAAACTTACTCAGAGGTTTTTCTCTTGAGGGGATTAGTCGACTCAGCTGTGTTTTCTCTGGTTCAGACTTACTGAGGGGATTAGTCAACTCAGCTGTGTTTTCTCTGGTTCAGACTTACTCAGAGGTTTTCTCCTAAAGGGATTTGTCGACCCAGCAGTGTTTTTAGAATGGGCAGTCCTTTAGAAAACATCTACAGTGATTGGTAGATGTAAGGACTTAGGGGACGTGACATAGGAGAAAACCCCCTATATAAGAAAAAGCAGACTCTCTTGAGAAATCCTTTTGGAGAAATCTCTTATGAGGATCGCTTGGGAAGAATCTCTTGAGAGAGGCTCTGGAGAAGGGAAGCTCTTGGAGGACAATCTCTAAGGAGGTCTCGCTGGAGCTCCTCTGAGGGGACTCTGTCCCTATGGAGGCTCTGGAGAGAGGCCCTTTGGAACAGTCTCTGGCTGGAACTCTCTCTGAGGAGACTCTGTCACTAGAATCCTTGCTTAGACAGATCTTGTGGTGAGTGATAAAAGACTGACTGACTGATCTCTCTCTCTTAAGACTCAGGTCTAGGCCATGTTGGCTTAAGGCCCTTCATACTTATTCCTTTCTTACTCTTTCTCTCTTTCTTTAATTCCTCATTGTATTATTAATTAAAATCTCTATAAAACCCAGTTGACTTGGGTATATTCATAATTGGGAATATTTCCCTGGTGACCACTTTATATTTGATTTAAAACCAAGACACTGTAGTGAAATATATTTTCTGCACTCACAATTTACTCACCCACCTTATATCTATTACAATTTAAGTCTTCCACTATTTTACTCACTTACAATTTATGACCCCACTCTTTTATCTACAACAATTTAAGGCCTTCAACTATTTTAAATGTAACAGTTTATGGCTGATCACAAAGTTGGTGAGAAAACCCTCAAAAGACTTGTGTGAAATGCTTTCCTTTCTCTCTTTATTACTTGCTCTATCAGTCAGTTTTGTTTTCTTTTTTTTAATTTGACTTCAAAAATACAGCTGCAAGAACGGGTGAGTAAAAAACCTTTTTGATTCTCCTTAAATTTAAGCTGTTTTAGATCTTAGCAACAGGCCCTAAAGTCCTGGCTAGGAGAACTTTTTCTAAATCCTTTCCTTTAGGGAACAACTGCCTAAATTAAGATTAAGATAAACCTGGGGAAAGTTCTGGCTTGTCCTTCTCCCCACGTGTTTACTTTAGAAATATGGAGTCACAGACAGTTCAGAACTTAATTAACAACTGGTGTTTCAGTAAATACTTTGTTCTTTTCTTAGTACAAGCATTGGTCTGCAGCTTACTTAACAGCTGGCTCATCAGCCCCATGACCAATCTTATAAATACAGAATTCCTTGTCTCTCTGAAAGGGCTCATCCCATGGAACTTATGGCAAAATCTAATTGACATACTACTTTCCCTTGAGTTTTTGATTGTTGTAATTTTAATATTGTATTTCCTTGAAGAACTCAATTCTCAGTCAAACCAACCAATTGCTCCCTCTAATATTCAACAAATTGAAGAACTAAATACTCGACAGGAGCTTATAGAAGAAAGTCAGGGAGAGATTGTAACTTTTATAAGAAGCAGTAACAGAGAGTTAAGAACATTATCAGAATCTCTGGCAATGGACTCAAAATGAAGAATGAGATACATATTTTTGAACATAATCATTAAGGAAATTTGTTTAACTAGATATATTTGGTAGTAGGGTTTCCATTTCCTTTCTTCCTTTTATTTAGTTGATGAGTTGAAGAAGAAAAAAAATGCCTATTGATTGAAAAAATAAAAAAAGAATTCAAAAATTTATATTCCTAAAGTATGTCTGATCATGTTATTCCTCTGTTTGAGTGTTCCATTCCTCCTTCTTTTGCAGAAAGTATTCAATCCTCTATTTAGCATTTGAAGCTTTTCTCATCATGGTTCCAAATAATTCTAAACCAATTACCTTCTATTCTCTCTAAACACACTACATTTTCAATCAGGTTGCCTTTTCCTGGTCCTCTCACACAATATCCATTTTCTAATCTTGTGTTTTTTCATAGATTCTTTCCCTTGCTTAGGATTCTTCTCAATATCCCCCTCACCCCCAACCCCCTAATCACAGATCCTTTCTTCAAGGATCAATTGCTAACACCTTCAAGAAGATTTTTTAATTATAGTTCCCAAAATGTTGTGTATATCCTATATAACTTTGACTTTATTATCTGACAACATGTTACCCTCCTCTAGGAGAATTGTGTTTCTTGAGGGCTGAGAATCCCATCTTTGTCCTTGTATTCTCATAGCACCTAGTAAATGCTTGGAATATTATATATACATATATAATATAAAATGCAAAATATAAGTCCATTGACTGATGCCTCTTTACAAAATATTTTTATTAAATTATCTAGAACACTGTATTGTATTCACATTTTATAAAAGATATACACTTTCAGGTTGGTTTTTTTTTTAACCTAGTAAAATATGACCCCATGTCTCAACCTTTACAATTCCTGATCACTTGCAGGGGGAAAAAGGGAAAAAAATAGTGAACTTTGTAACATACTTATTCTGAAGCTTCCATGAACACTGATAAGCTAGAATTTCTAAGGGAGGACAGCCAAGTTTAATGTAGATGAGAATCAATTGATGGAAATTGGACTATTTAGACTACAGAAGAGAAGACTCAGTGGAAACACAGTTTTTGAAAGATTTTGAATATTTGAAAGGTTGTCATATGAAAAAGTCATTAGATTTGTTCTTTATGATCCATTAGGGAACAACCAAGAGTAACAGGTTCCATAATAGGCTGTGAAGAATTAAATTTAGGCTGAATATTCGGAAAAACTAACCTGAAATGGAAGAGTTTTTTTTTCAGGAGATAAATTAATTTCTTGGGATAAGTTGGACTAGATGGATGATTGCTGAGTTATATTCTAACCTTTGAAATTCTGTGATCTAAGTTAGTACTGCCAGGTGAACAGAGGCTTAGCCCAAGAACCAGATTTTGAATGAATTAAAATAAACATTTCTCAAACAAGTTCATATGTTTAAATACAAACATTTCTTTAGACATTTGAAGAACATGTTATTCAGAATAATATATCATTTTGCTGCTATACAAAAAAAGTGAAAAATAAAAAAAATGCCACTAAACTAAACACTGGGTTTCAAGTAGGCAAATCTAAAATCATCAAATAAAACAATCACTTAATAAGTCAAGCTCATTGTGTATATGCCTTTAATCCAATATCGTTGGGACTGAGTTTGACCATGATTTTCCTATGCATCCATATAATTTTTCTTCAGGCAGCTACTCCTTTTCTTCATAAACCAAATTATATCTACCCACCTTTCAATAAACTCATACTTAAGACCATCTCTCTTGGGACAATTTAATCTGAAAAATATTTGGCTAACAGATGCATAACTAAGGTTTTTTCTCTGAATTCTTTACATGTGCCTCAGAAATTTGGGCTGTGCATCAGACTATATCTAGATTTCCTGTCTTCTCTTATACTTTCTGTAGAATTGTTATTTGCCTCCGTAGTTGCTAGTGTAAAAGTTAAAATTAAATCTCAATAATAAAAATATTATATTTTAGAGGTTTATTAAATGATCATTAGAAATCAAGGAATAAAGAAGATACAAAATAAAGACTACATGCCCATGGCTAATCAGCCAGTTCAAACTCCCACCTTACCACCCCCAAGCTAGGGACCAGAAGTAAAGAGGTGGGACCTTCCACATCCCCACCTAATATCCCCAATCTACAGGAAGTACATAATGATAGGAAGTCAGTGGGCTCCTGGGAAATGCAGTTCTTCTTTAGGGTAACAAATTTTCAATTATACTCCACCCCCAAGATCCATAGAGGGCTGGTCTCTCCAAAGGATCTTGTAAACATAAACAAGTTTGAAATTGCAATGATTTGAGGATTAAAGGAAAAGAGAACAAAACCAATGTTTGCTAGATGTATTGACAAAAAGCCAGTTAGGGGGAGGTCCCCTTTGGCACAAGAGTATACATACAAAACAAATGCATTCAATCCCACACAGTTCAAATCACTACATCCCAAAGTTCACTCTGGATCTTCTGGTTCAGCGTGTGGTCTGTACAGACATCTTAATGGTGCCTTCTCCAAATAGTTCACTTTCTGGATTCGGAGAAGTAGCATGTTCCTTATCCTAAAATTACTCTCAAAAAGAATTTTAAACTTTGCAATTTAGAATAATAATAATAATAGTAATACATCCCCCCCCCAAAGAGGATGTTGAAAAACCCAGGTATTACTTAAGAATGCATGGCTGAGTTATGAAATATATGAATCAATTAGCAAGCAAAATCAAAAACATAAAAATATCCAAACAAAAAAGATAATTTCTGGATGAAATATAGACTATCAAAGTCTTATGTGTAAAAGTTCTAAGTAAAGAAAAAATAAATCTATGACAGGTCCTTGAATCAGGGGCCAATTAAAATTATTTAAGCAATTATGCATTTACCCAATCAGTAGCCATGACTATAGAAAGTTTGCCACACCATGAAAGACAGAAAAGGGAATAGATTATAGGAGCCTAATAGGAGCCAAATTTGAGATACTTGCTAGAATGAGGGACAAGGAAGACCTGTCTTTAACACACATTAAATAGCCTTAACCTCAAACCCCAAACAAGTTCAAGTCCTCTTGTCTTGGTTCAAAATTTTCATCAATTCCTTTGGGATTGGTTGGTCTCTTTGACCTTGTGGTCAACTGGCACTATGCAGTTTACTTTGTGCTTCTTTGGCACTGTGCAATGGCTCTTTTTGTATTCTCTTGTCCTGGAATCAGACAGAATCATTAAGCAAAGACCTATAATTATTTTTAATAAATGGCAGGTTTCCATAGTATAAAGCTTTTGAGTATGCATTCATATTATAGCAAATATATTTTAAACTTGTATTACTGCAAATTCAAAAAAAGTTAAATATTCTCAATACTCTTGACTTGTGCTTCAAATACAAAAAAGAGAGAAAAAATAAAACTGAAATAGTATATTGCACATGCAAGCAAAACCAATAAGAAAAAAGTATTAAAAATCAAAAATATATAGCTTACAATCATTGACACTCTGTGTCAGCTAAGAAAAGGTAAAATACAAAGGTTTCTCACCAAAAAAAAAATGAGACCCATTTCCTTTTTCAAATCTGGCTATGATCCACTGTGAGTGCAAAACAAATGATTTTCACAAAGTAACAGTTTTTTTTTAAAATAAATAACAGTAGTACAGAATGTAATACTAATTCAAAAAAGGTATCAATATCCCCAAAATTATAATAGCCCATTTAATGAAAATAGCAAACAACTCACTATTATATTTCATATAAGTTACTGTATGACAAAAAAATAACAACTATGAACTGATGGATATTTGTTACAATTTTTACAGACATAGCAATTATTTCAACATTGGCAAATATACTTTTAAAAAAAATTAAACTTATTTGGATCTAGAACCTCACCAAGAAATCTAGATTGTTCTGGTGGAAATAAATTAACTTGAAGAGGTTTTTCAGGAGCTCATTTTTTCAGTTTCCTGACTCATAGAAACACCTTGGTAGGAACATTACTTTGCTTCTCTACCATTAATACAGAATTCTTTAAAATACATACATTTTAAAACTCATCCATTCAGAAACCACTAGTTACTAAAATTATTTCTGAAGACCCCTTAGAATTACTATTTACATTCTTAGTTCATTAAATTTTCCAGAGGTTGCACACAATTTAATCAGTTTTGTTGAAATCCATCCATCATCATCTATGTGACAATTTACAAAGCCAAAATAGAAAAAAAGGCTGTTTTTTATATGGGCTTATTCAATAATATTTGTTCAGTATAGTTATAGGGGAAAGGTAACAGAATATAACAGTAGTTAAAACCCAGTACATTAAAATGATTCAGTGTAACAGAATAGTATTGAATACATTTACATATGAACTTAAAATAACAAAATTAAGTCTTAAACAAAACAATCAGCAAAATACAATGAGATACAGAAACTTTCATTAAAAAATGGAGTCTGAAAAGCCTTAAAATGTTCACCCCCAGTCTCTTTAAAGTTCCTTTCTCTATCCATTCAGATTCCTTTTGTCAGTACTGTGGGATCTCCCATAGGGAGGGAGAACATTGAATTTAGGAATTTCAAACTGGGCAGGCCCAAATGGCAAAGAGTTGCAGGAAGATAAATTTCTCCCCTGAATATCAGGAAAGATAAGTGAAAGGATCAGTGCTCTCATGAATGGTAGAAGCTGTTTGAAATAGGCAATGCACTGTTCTTTCATAGAATATGCCATGCTTATAATCAACTTCCTGTTTGGAAGAGTCTCTTCCTTCTCCCAGTCCCCCTGAGATAAATGGTAGTTTCCCCAGAGGGAGTCAAGAGGCTGATCATTGCCTAAGGAAAAAGACACTCTGTTTTGTTTTGTTTTTTCACTATCTGCCCTGAGGAGGGACTCCAAGGATTCCTAGCTTCTTGGTGGCAACAATCAGCCCAGCAGGGGCAGTAACAGCAGTCAGTCAGTTCAAATACCTGCCTTACCACCACCAAGCTCAGGACTAGAAGTAAAGAGGTGAGACCTTCCAAGTCCCAGCCTAATATCCCCTATCTACAGGAAGTACATAATGACAGGAAGAACCATTACACATTAAAATAAATCAGGTAGGGCTTTTTGTGTAGATAACATAAGCATAGAAACCATATTTTAATACCATATTGGCAGACAGGGAGGAGGGGAAGAATTGAATTTAGCACCACAATTAACAATCTGGGTTTGGCTGAATTTTTCATCTTTCTGCTGGCTTCTTTAGCATCAAGTCTAGGAAATATATAACATAATAGTGCAAATATTTTAAAATGTACAGTAAGAGTGGGAAAATATACTAAATAGTTTACTTTCCACAAAATTGCAAGTTTTTTAAAAGTACATCTACAACAAATTCTGAGTTTGTGTATTTTCTAGTGTCTACTATGAGTCAGAAGATAAACCTAAACTTTTCTAGTCCCCATATTCTTGCCACTTACTTTTTCTATTACCATGCAATTCTGATTCAATCAGTTATATCATAATTGAACATCAACTTGAGACATTTGTTTGGAAATAATCTGTATTTTTACTTAAGTACCCTGAAGTTGGCTGATTATTTTATCAAATGACAAATTATTATGGTGGTGGTTATTGTTAGTATTTATAAAGAGTTAATTTTTGAAATGTTCTTTGCATTTCATTTGATTCTCACAACCATTTCACTGATGAGCAAATTGAAACTGGTAGAAGTTAAATGATTTCCTTAAGGATTCATAGCCAGTGAATGTCTAAGGTAGTATTTGAACTCAGACCTTCTTTACAAATCCAAAATTCTATCTATTATGCTATATTTTTATGGACATATAATGTGTACATATATTATATCTATATAATAATTTTCATATTGTTATCTCCTTGAGAGTCAGTACTGTTTTTTTTAACTTTCTTTGTATCCTCATAACTTAGCATAGTACCTGGAACAATGTAGTGACAAAATCTTATTGACTAGACTTGAGTAGAGTTACAAAGTATCACTTGGGTCTTGTTATAATTATTCTTGAAAATAAATGTGAAATTTGTTAAATATAAGACTAGAATGTACATACTATTTGGCCTACATATTCCATCATTAATTATGTGCCCCAAGGAAATTAAAGACAGAACTATATAACATATATATGCAGGTATTTATATATGTGTATATAATATTATCTTTATTAAGGAGTTTTTCTTTGTATGTTCCCCTCTCCTTTTATTTTTTACTCTCTAACAAAAATAATACATCTTTAGGAAGGGAGTGTGTAGGGGTATATTTAGAATAAGATGATATAAAAGAGAAATGGAGAAATTAAAAATTATAATCTAAAATAATAAGAAACTACATCCCTTTTCATCAATTTCTACTCTGTAAATGTTGAATATTGACAAAAAAATAAATTTAGCACTGAGGAGACATGTCTATCAGATGAATTTTCTTTAAATGTGGACAAGATATATTCCAGTTTCATAGCTGCAAACTCATTCTGTCAATCTTGTTATCACTTTTCCATAGTTCCTATCTTAATTCTCAAATGCTCCTAGAACACTATGTCCACTATGTCTGATCTCTCCTTTGTGCCAGGTATTCTCCTTATCTATGTCACAATTCTTATTGTACTTACTGTATTCCCTTCATTTAGTAGCTTATGAGAGCATAGTTAAATTCATTTTGTCTTTATATTCCCCAGCAACTAACAGAGATTTAAACCTAATAGGCACTTGATTAATGTTGAATTTAATTTTTTTTTATGTTCCAAAATGCCTTGGATAGAAGATCCTTTGGTTTTTTTTTTAAGTATGCATACAAAAACCTATGTGTGTGTATATATATATATATATATATACATGTAAAAACCATATTCATATAAACATATATGTAAATACATAAAGGTATGAATGGATGTGTATTACTTACAGCATTTGATTTTTGCAAAATGCTTTCATACCAATCATTTGAACTTTCTGCCAAATCTTCAGCATAGTCAGATAAAGTATGGCTGATTAACAGAAACTTCAAGTTAGGGGGCTCAGAGACTAAGTAGAAAAATTCATCTATCTATCTATCTATGTGTGTGTGTGTGTGTGTGTGTGTGTGTGTGTGTGTGTGTGTAAAGATGGAGGAAAAGAGAGAGAAGTTGAGTGGATAGGAGGGAAGAAGAAAGAGGAGGGGTGGGAATGAGGGCAAGAGAAAGGGCATGAGAGGGGAGGTGGTAGGAAGGTGAAGAGAAGAGACAGAGACAAAGTGATGGAGAGAGAGAAAGCTTCATAACTATCCTGAGGGAAGTGATAGAATTTATTATCCCCCATTTTATAGCATGTAAATATCAGAGGCATGATCTAAATCAGATCTTCCTGACTCTCAATTTTAGCTCTGAAGCCCTGGCCATCACTCCCATTAGATGTAAATCCTTTGAGAGAGTATTTGTATCTTCAGCACTTAGCACAAAATTTAATTTAAATATGCTTTGTTAGTCTTTTATTCCTTCAATATGCTAAACTGCCTTCTACCTTCCAGAAGCAGCCCATTCACTTTTAGCTGTTTTTTTTAAAATTAAGTAGTTTTCTTTGACAATTATTATTATTTCATTTCAGATATTAACATCATCACCACTTAATAAATAAAGGAAAATAAATAGGGAAAGAAAATTGGCTAACATTACATATTTGTTCATCTCAAAGATAGGACAACAATGAATATCTCTTTAACAGTCAAAGAGCACAATTTCTAGCCAACCTTGACTAGTTAAGTCATTCCTTTCATTTTTCAATTTATATTCCTCAAAACTATTTGAAGCTCTCATCCTTGTGTGTCTTGAACACTGCTAAGTCTCATGTAAAGACACACAATCCAGCCAATAAACTGAATCTGAAAGTTTACTTGTAGAGATTGTTATTAATAGTAAAAAGCAAGTGAAATAAATCACTTTTGCAGGGAGCTTTTTGGGGAGGTAAGTCCTGTTAAATATCTAGTCTACTCTACTTGTCTGATTTCTTCCAGTTAGAGATTGAGCAGGGTTATTTCCCCACCACTCCTAGACCTCAGCATTGACCTTTGTGCTTTTTTTTAAGACTAGGTTTTGATTTATGACTGATCACCCATCTTAAGACAGAGGACAACTGAAATGCTTTCCAAGGCTCTGTCTTGGGTTAAACAGTGCTACAAATTTAGTTAGCGGCACTTTTAAAACCAGTTGTCCAATATCATGATTTTCTTTACCAAAACCATAGAAATATTGGTAAGACCCTGATTAATGAGGGGAAAAAACCCACTGTATCTCTTTTTCTCCTATCTGTCTTATTCTCAATTAAAAATGCTTTCCTACCTCTGAAAACTGAAAAACAGACAAGGCAACATCTTAAAGTTACCTTGACACCCTAAAATCTATGCACTTTAAAAAATATGCTGGTAACTACATTTAATTATAATTGATTTTCTTTCTAATTCCTTGCATTTTATTTTTTTAATTTAAAATATTATTCTAAGAAAGATTTCCCAAACTTCATCAGACTGACAAAGGGTTTCATATATACACAAAAAGTCCCACATACCTAGGTATATACACACATGTTGTTATTCATTTGTTTCAGACTTGTCCAATCCCTCCTGGCCCCATTTGGGATTTATTGGCAAAGTTATTGAAATATTTGCTGTTTCCTTTTCCAGCTCATTTTATGAATGAGGAAACTTGAGCAAACAGGGTTAAATGATTTGTTCAAGGTCATACAGCTAATAAATGTCTGAGGCCATTTTTGAGCTTAGTAAGATGAGTCTTCCTAACTCCAGACCCAGCACTCCATCCACTATTTCACCTGGCTGCCCATATGCCAACATACACGTTCATAAAGTATAAAAATCTTGCATTAATAATCACAGGTCTCTGCACATTTTACAACTGCACTAAACCACTTGTAATTGCTAGAACAGGGCACCCCCTCTTCTGTTTTCATTACTTTGTACTGCCTATCCCTGGTACATTTTCTGACCTCTCAGCTCAACTATTTCCTTCTGAAGTCCTTTTTCAGGTCCAGACTGTAGCTAGTGCTGTCACCTCTGAGATTACTTTCCATCTTCTCTGCATATATCTTGCATGCACCTAGTTACTTATAATTTGTCTTTTTCATTAGAACATAAACTTCTTGTGGGCAGGGGCTATATTTTCCTTTTGCTCTGTAACACGGTGCCCGGCGTATAGTAAGTTCTTGGTAAATTCTTGTTCACTGACTGACTGGGAGGCCAAAATGATATAACCCAGAGCTGAAGGCAGAAGCTTTTTAGGAAAAAAAAAACATAATCCCATGTGCATTAAAACCGGCCAGTCATGAATTATTGTCTTTTTGCTAGGCTAGATATTCTCAGTAATAAAAATGGATGTTTAAAAGTCATTTGGTCTGGTTTGGGTCACCTGTCAGAAATCAAAATATCTGAATGGATAGGTAATGTTATAATTATTTTCCTTCTTTTTGACTTTCCCATTTTTTGAATATTTCTCAATATTTTGAATATTCTATGCTGTGATATTCCAAGTGCTATTGCAAGTTAAGTAAAGATTTAGAAGCTACAGATAATAGCTGGGATTGCTATGTGTTTGTTGCCAAGTATTTCTTATGGCAACAAGGGCTGCCATTGTTTAGTCAACAGAAATTCCTCAGGAACAGATCTGTAAAATGCTTTTCTGGAATGCAGATTGACAAATACTAGTAAATACACCAGGCTTTAATCAAAACATGAAAGTCCCCTTTGGGGACCACGTAAGGCTGACAGGGTTTCTTAACTAATACTCTGCTTGGGATAGGATTATTGTGGGGAAAAGAGAGCAAACATTTCTAAGTCTTCAATATAAAAGGTTTAAACCTAAATTTGTAGTTTTAGAAGCATCAATGGAAATTTCAAGTTTCCCTAAAATACCAGGTTCCCTTTTAGTGTTTTCCTGGGAAAGAATGGTTTTCCTGGTAAAGATGACATAATGCCTAAGGCAATGAGTCCAAAAATAATCTTCTACCTTATTTTAGCCAATTAAGTCACCTGTCCAATCAGCCATTTATTAGATGCTTTAACAAATAACCAAACTGAGTTATCTGAGTTTTGTTCCTTTGCCTCCCTTCTGGGAGATGTGCTAATTATAAGAAAAATGATCAAAAGGATGGGTGGGAAAGGAAGAAAAGAAGTAGGTCCCTTGGATTTTTTTAATCTAGTTAATCAAAAGGTGGAAGAGAATAGAAGTGGTATATTTCAAAGTGGCCCCATCACTGGCGGCTACTAAAGCTGATGTGCAATGCTCAGCCAATTTCTCCTATCATCCCCTTCTGACCTTTTGAATCTTATACATCTGTACAAGAAGACTGCCCATCAATTAACTGGGTCACAAAGTAATGGGAGACAACTATTACTTCATTGTCCAATTTCTCCATGCTCAGTTTCTCTCCAGAACAGGGAATCACTTTTGATATCTTCTAAAAAAGGAAACTGCTTACCATAATAATTTCTTTCCCTTCTAAACATTATGCTGTCTCCAAGCTTCTAATTCACTCATGCCAGTTATTAATAAATAAAACCAGACTTAACTCCCATTATCATTGTGATCTCTTACTCTGATTCAGTTTGGTTCCTCTCTTTAAGCATCCAATGTGAATTGGCCATCAAGCCTCTTGAGAACATTCATCTATTTCATTCTTTTACAAACTTTTCTGTTTAGCTTTAAAAGTTCTTTATAACCTGACTCCAACCTATCATTTAAGCTTAATTGTACATTACTCAGATACCTTCACTTCATGACCTTCTCTCTGTTCTGTATACATTACTTTTGTCTCTTTGCCTTTATACTTCTCTTGTTTGCAATAAATTTCCTTCACAGTTCTGTCTCATAGGAACCCTCTTTCTTCAAAATATAGAATAAATACCACTTTCTACAAGTCTTCCCTGCTTCCCCCAAATGCTGGTACCCTTTCTTCTATACTACTTTGTATTTAATTCCCTTCTATGCCTTCTCATAATATTTCTTCTTTGTATATTCATATGTATATTTGCTTTCTCTCTCATTCAAATTTAAGTTCCTTGAAAATACAGATCATTGATTTCTTTGCACATTTATCCATAACTCCCACACTAACAGTGTCTGACACATAGTAGATGATAAATAAATGTGCTTATTTATTCCATTAGTAGATTCAAAGTGCCTTCTATTCTCAATTCTTTTTTTTTGTCCTTGCTTTTTGCCTCCTAATTTTTTCCCCTAGATCACAAATGTCCTGCTTTTATCTCTCTTTTAACCAGGACATCCTTCTCTTCTCTTTTAAAATTATTAAGCTAACAACACTCCTGCTGAAATTTCTTCATTAATGGATTCTTTTTCACCTTTAGTGAGAAAGAAAACTTTATTTAAAAGGAAAAAAATTCTGATGTGATTAATGTAGATATTCTTCCCATTGATAATTGTGGTAGAGAATAAATAGCATGACTACTGGGTAGCCATAACATTGGCAATGAGACCCTTTGAACTTAGGCTGATTCTCACAAGTAAAAGGAATAATTTTAGGGTCCTGTTCAGAGAGGCCTCCATAAATGTAAATAATGAATCTCACAAACTGGTCTCAATTGAGTTTACAATGCATATTTTCATTGGACTAGAACAAAATACCCTATTTAACTGAATTTTAACTTTGGAAACTGTGAATTTGAATCCAAACATCCACTTTGCAAGATTCTTCATTTAGACTAATTGGGAACTATTGTACTTGGAATCTTTTTAGAGAAATCAGTGCCCAGCTAGGTTTCTATTATCTTCACATAGCCTCAAACAACTCAGGGTCATTTCCATAGCACAAAGAGGTATAAGAGTAGGGACAAAAACTACTGAAATACTATTTTTCCCTCTTAGTTTTGCAAACACATTGTAAGTACTGCTTACTTCAGAAACACTTTCCCAATAACCCATTCCCTTCATACTCCTTTCTTCTTAAGATCACCTGAAATGGTGATTATCTGTGGCACAGACATAGCACTTTACATTGTGAACTTTTTTAACTTTTTTTAAAGCTCTTATTTGTTTATTTATGAATTGCATAAAAATATTTTATTTTATTTTTTAATTTTATAATATTGTATTTGATCATTTCAAAGTATCATTCATTAAAGACAAAGATCATTTTCTTTTCCTCCCCCCCACCCCCCATAGCCGACGCGTGATTCCACTGGGTATTACATGTGTTCTTGATTCGAACCCATTGCTATGTTGTTAATATTTGCATTAGGGTTTCCTTTAGAGTCTCTCCTCTGTCATGTCCCCTCAACCGCTGTAGTCAGGCAATAGCTTTTCCTCGGTGTTTCTACTCCCACAGTTTATCCTCTGCTTATGAATGGTGTTTTTTCTGCTGGATCCCTGCAGATTGTTCAGGAACATTACACCGCCACTAATGGAGAAGTCCATTACATTTGATTATACCACAGTGTATTAGTCTCTGTGTACAATGTTCTCCTGGTTCTGCTCCTTTCGCTCTGCATCACTTCCTGGAGATTGTTCCAGTCTCCATGGAATTCCTCCACTTTATTATTCCTTTTAGCACAATAGTATTCCATCACCAACATATACCACAATTTGCTCAGCCATTCCCCAATTGATGGGCATCCCCTCTTTTTCCAGTTTTTGGCCACCACAAAGAGCGCAGCTATGAATATTTTTGTACAGTCTTTTTGTCCATTATCTCTTTGGGGTACAGACCCAGCAGTGCTATGGCTGGATCAAAGGGTAGATATTCTTTTGTCGCCCTTTGGGCATAGTTCCAAATTGCCCTCCAGAATGGTTGGATCAGTTCACAACTCCATCAGCAATGAATTAATGTCCCTACTTTGCCACATCCCCTCCAGCATTCATTACTTTCCTTTGCTGTTATGTTAGCCAATCTGCTAGGTGTGAGGTGATACCTCAGAGTTGTTTTGATTTGCATCTCTCTGATTATAAGAGATTTAGAACACTTCTTCATATGCTTATTAATAGTTTTGATTTCTTTATCTGAGAACTGCCTATCCATGTCCCTTGCCCATTTATCAATTGGAGAATGGCTTGATTTTTTGTACAATTGATTTAGCTCTTTATAAATTTGAGTAATTAAGCCTTTGTCAGAGGTTTCTATGAAGATTGTTTCCCAATTTGTTGTTTTCCTACTGATTTTAGTTACATTGGTTTTGTTTATACAAAAGCTTTTTAGTTTGATGTAGTCAAAATTATTTATTTTACATTTTGTGATTCTTTCTGTCTTGCTTGGTTTTAAAGCCTTTCCCCTCCCAAAGGTCTGACATGTATACTATTCTGTTAACCCAATTTACTTATGGTTTCCTTCTTTATGTTTAAGTCATTCACCCATTTTGAATTTATCTTGGTGTAGGGTGTTAGGTGTTGATCCAAACCTAATCTCTACCACACTGTCTTCCAGTTTTCCCAGCAGTTTTTATCGAATAGTGGATTTTTGTCCCCAAAGCTGGGATCTTTGGGTTTATCGTATACTGTCTTGCTGAGGTCTCTTTCCCCCAGTCAATTCCACTGATCTTCCTTTCTGTCTCTTAGCCAGTACCAAATTGTTTTAATGACTGCTGCTTTGTAATATAGTTTAAGGTCGGGGACTGCAAGGCCCCCATCATGTGTGTTTTTTTTTCATTATTTCCCTGGATATCCTTGATCTTTTGTTATTCCAGATGAATTTTGTTATGGTTTTTTCCTAAATCAGCAAAGAAATATTTTGGGAGTTCAATGGGTATGGCACTAAATAGATAAATAAGTTTGGGTAGGATGGTCATTTTTATTATATTGTCTCATCCTATCCATGAGCAGTTAATGTTTTTCCAATTGTTCAAGTCTAGTTTTAGTTGTGTGGAGAGTGTTTTGTAGTTGTGTTCATATAGTTCCTGTGTTTGTCTCAGGAGGTAGATTCCTAGGTATTTTATTTTGTCTAAGGTGATTTTGAATGGGATTTCTCTTTCTAGTTCTTGCTGCTGAGCTGTGTTGGAGATATATAGAAAAGCTGATGATTTATGTGGGTTTATTTTGTATCCTGCAACTTTGCTAAAGTTGTTGATTATTTCAATTAGCTTTTTGGTTGAATCTCTAGGATTCTTTAAGTAGACCATCATGTCTTCTGCAAAGAGTGATAACTTGGTCTCCTCCTTGCCTATTTTGATGCCTTCAATTTCTTTTTCTTCTCTAATTGCTACTGCTAGTGTTTCTAGTACAATGTCAAATAGTAGAGGTGATAATGGGCATCCTTGTTTCACTCCTGATCTTATTGGGAATGCATCTAGTTTATCCCCAATGCAGATGATATTAGCTGATGGTTTTAGATATATAATGTTTATTGTTTTTAGGAACGACCTTTCTATTCCTATGCTTTCTAGTGTTTTTAATAGGAATGGGTGTTGTATTTTATCAAAGGCTTTTTCTGCGTCTATTGAGATAATCATGTGGTTCTTGTTGGTTTGCTTATTGATGTGGTCAATTATGTGGATGGTTTTCCTAATATTGAACCAGCCCTGCATCCCTGATATAAATCCTACTTGATCATGGTGGATGATCCTTCTGATCACTTGCTGGAGTCTTTTTGCTAGTATCCTATTTAAGATTTTTTCATGTATATTCATTAGGGAAATTGGTCTATAGTTTTCTTTCTCTGTTTTTGACCTGCCTGGTTTTGGAATCAGTACCATGTTTGTGTCATAAAAGGAGTTTGGTAGAACTCCCTCTTTGCTTATTTTGTCAAATAGTTTGTATATATTGGGATTAGCTGTTCTCTGAATGTTTGATAGAATTCACTGGTGAATCCATCAGGCCCTGGGGATTTTTTCTTAGGAAGTTCTTTGATGGCTTGTTGGATTTCATTTTCTGATATGGGATTATTTAAGAATTCTATTTCATCTTCTGTTAGTCTAGGCAGTTTGTATTTTTGTATATATTCATCCATATCACCTAAATTGGTGTATTTATTGCCATATAATTGGGCAAAGTAATTTTTAATAATTGCCTTAATTTCCTCTTCATCGGAGGTGATGTCCCCCTTTTCATCTTTGATGCTGTTCATTTGCTTTTCTTCCTTTTTTAAATTAGATTGACCAGTACTTTGTCTATTTTGTTTGTTTTTTCAAAGTACCAGCTTCTTGTTTTATTTATTAAATCAATCGTTCTATTACTTTCAATTTTATTAATTTCTCCCTTAATTTTTAGGATTTCTAGTTTGGTTTTCTGCTGGGGGATTTTAATTTGATCACTTTTGAGTTTTTTTATTTGCATTTCCAATTGATTGATCTCTGCTCTCCCTAGTTTGTTGATATATGCACTCAGGGATATTAATTTACCTCTGATTACAGCTTTGGCTGCATCCCAAAAGGTTTGAAAGGATGTTTTGCCATTGTCATTTTCCTCGATGAAATTGTTAATTGTTTCTATGATTTCTTCTCTAACTAAACGATTTTGGAGTATCATATTGTTTAATTTCCAATTAGTTTTTTATTTGGTTTTCCATGTACCATTACTGAACATTATTTTTATTGCCTTGTGATCTGCAAAGGCTGCCTTTATTATTTCTGCTTTTCTGCATTTGTGTGCCATATTTCTGTGACCTAATGTATGGTCAATCTTTGTGAATGTGCCATGTGGTGCTGAGAAGAAGGTGTATTCCTTTTTATCCCTATTTATTTTTCTCTATATGTCTATTAATTCTAATTTTTCTAAGATTTCAATCACTTCTTTTACCTCTTTCTTATTTATTTTTTGATTTGATTTATCTAAATTTGATAATGGTTGGTTTAAGTCTCCCACTAATATGGTTTTGCTGTCTATTTCTTCCTTCAATTCTCCTAGTTTCTCCATTAGAAATTTGGGTGCTATATTATTTGGTGCATACATGTTGATTAGTGATATTTCCTCATTATCTAAAGTCCCTTTTAAAAATATATAATTACCTTCCCTATCCCTTTTGATCAGGTCTATTTTTGCTTTGGCTTCATCAGATATCATGATTACCACTCCTGCCTTCTTTCTGTCAGTTGAGGCCCAGAAGTTCTTACTCCATCCTTTAATTCTGACTTTGTGGGTATCAACCCGCCTCATGTGTGTTTCTTGAAGACAACATATGGTAGGGTTTTGGATTCTAATCCATTCTGCTAGTCATCTACGTTTTATGGGTGAGTTCATCACATTCAAGTTCAAAGTTATGACTGTCATTTGTGGATTCCCTGGCATTTTGATATCCTTCCCTAATTCTAACCTTTTCTTCTTCAGCTCTACCTTTTAGTCCAGTGATTTACTTTAAATCAGTCCCCCTTGTCCCCTCCCTTGATATGTTTCCTTTTTTAGTCCCTCCCTTTTTCTTCCCTCCCCCTTCCCCCCTCTCTTTCCCTCCCCTTTTGTTTTCCCTCCTCCCCTTCCCCTCTTGGTTTTCCCTTCTCCCTACCCTTGTTGGGTAAGATAGAATTCAAGATCCCAATGGATCTGGGTGTTTTTCCCTCTAAGAGTTGATTTCCTTGAGATTAAAGTTTAAGTAAAAATTCTCTTGCTCTCCTTCTTATAGGAGTTTCCTTTCCCTCCCCTTTCCATGTGAATCTTTGTGTGAGAAAGATTATTCTATTTGGTCTTTCTTTTCCCCCCATTTACACATTACATTTTCCCCACATGTTAGTATACATAGATTGATATAAATGTAGTCCTTATAGAAGAGAGTTTGAGTAAAAGAAGAAGATAACATTTTTCTCCTTTTCCCTTTTCTTCATATTTTCCTTTTCAGGTATTCCTTGCTCTTTGTTTTTTGGTGTCAAACTTTCCACAGAGCTCTGGTCTTTTCATTGCAAAAACTTGGAAATCTTCTATGGTGTTGAATGCCCATACTTTACCTTGGAAGTATATAGTCAGTTTTGCTGGATAGCTGATTCTTGGTTGAAGACCCAGCTCTCTTGCCTTTCTGAAGATCATGTTCCATGCCTTACAAGCATTCAGAGTAGAAATTGCAAGGTCTTGTGTGATCCTGATTGGCATTCCTTTATATCTAAATTGTCTTTTTCTGGCTTCTTGTAGGATTTTTTCTTTTGTTTGAGAGTTTTGGAATTCGGCAATTACATTCCTGGGAGTTGTCTTTTGGGGGTTTAGTGTAGAGGGTGTTCTGTGAGCTCTGTCAGTGGCTGTATTGCCCCCTTGTTCTAGAATCTCTGGGGAATTTTCTTTGATTATATCTTGTATTACGATGTCGAGTTTGCTGTTTATTTCTGGCTTTTCTGGAAGTCCAATTATTCTTAAATTATCTCTTCTCCCTCTATTTACCAAATCTGTCACTTTGTCAGTGAGATATTTTATGTTCTCTTCTAATTTCTTGGTCTTTTGGCTTTGCTTTATTAGTTCTTGCTTTAAAGCCTGGTTTTCCTTTTCAGTTTGGTCAAACTGGTTTTGTAGATGTGTGAATTTCTTTTGCATTATTTCCCATTTTTCCTCCCAGAAGGCTTCCATCTTTTTGATCATTTCTGATTCATATTCTTCATGTGTTTGTGGAGAGTTTCCATTTCCTTTGGAATGTTTCAGAGCATTTGCTTGTGTTTCCTCTTCTATCTCCTCTGTGTTTTGTATTTTTGCTCCATAAAATGTGTCCAAAGTCACCCCCTTCTTCTTTTTTTTTTTTTTTTGGAATTTTGGGCTTTTTGTGCTTCTGTGGAGTTTGCCATCTCTATCTGAGTGGGGAGGATTAGCTTTTCTTATCTCTGTCTGGTGTTCAGAGGTTTTAGCCCTAGGCATATTGTCCATTCTATGGCTTGGCCCTTATTTCTGTGCCTCAGCAGGTGGGAAGAGCCAGCACTCTGAGGGGAGAGGTGCCATGGCTTCCTGGAACTCTGAGGGCTGGTGATAGGATTAACCTCAGACTGAGTATGCCCTCAGGCAGCGACCTTCAGTGAGACCCAGATGGAAGGTTCTGGTCAGGGGGCTACAGACTCCCCCCCCTCCCGTCTCTCTCTGCCTCCCTGCTGTCTGGGTGCCCCTGCCACTGGCTCAGGTCATTTTCAGGGGGCGGCCCTCAGAACAGCCGGCTCCCAAGGCCCCTCTGCCTGCCCTGAGGTTCCTGCTGCTGCCTCGGACTCAGCACTCTGGGTTGGGGGGGATGGGTCCTGGGACCTTCCCTTTGCCTTCCCCTTAGATGCGAGTGATCTTGGGCTCAGACTCTTGGGGGGAACATACCTTTTGATCCAGGTCCAGGAGGAGTGTTTCTGGGGTCTATTCTGCTTTTTGTTTTGAATTTCGATGCCCTAGGAGCATTCCGTTTGAGATTGGTAAGGAAGGGTTTCTGGAGCTCTGAACTTTAGCTTTCTCTAAGCTGCCATCTTGACCGGAAGTCCCACATTGTGAACTTTTTACAGACATGGAATATCACTCTAATTATACTATTGGCCTCTCCAAGATAAGGTTTGTTTCTGTTGTTTAGCTCTATAACCAATGCCTACTCAAATTTAGCACACCCAAGTACTCCAATATTTGGTAGTTATAATTATATGGCACATAGACAAATCTAATCCTTAATACAGGGTAGAGGTTGAAGAAATATAGTAAATTCTGGTATGTTTAAGGATACACCTCAGGAAAAAAATAATCATTATAGTTTTGATTTACCTTCATTTGCCGTGTGTTTAAAATATAAATATGTGCATAGATATACATTTATTTATAAATATATGTACATATATTTCTTCTTTTCCCTTGATCTGCCCATCCACCCAGGCTATCTCACCATGTGCCTTCCACCAATGACCTTCTCTTTCCACATCTTACCAAGGACCTGAGCCTCTTTACCTGTGTCTTCCCCAATCCATTTCCCTGTATATTAGGAAGCTCATATACTCTCACTCTGGGGCAAAACTCAGGTGATTGGTAACTGAGATGTAAAGTAGCAATTTACTATAACTCCTGGAAGGCTCTAGACACCAAATTATTCTTTAACTTAACATCCCAATCACCCACTGAATCATGGGGTCATACATTACCTATGTGCTCCTCATGCCCAAACCCTACCCTTTCTATTTCTACAGAATCCAACTCTCTTACCTGGTCACTTCTTTCCTATATAGTTTGTCTTCCTTATTTAGAATATAAGCTTCTTAGGACAGGAACTATATCTTTTCTAAGCTTTATGTCCCAAGCACATAGTATAGTGCTCTACATCCAGTAAATGCTTAGCATTTTCTTTTTCATATCTTCATTTGTTCATATATAAAGTAATTAAAAAGGAGTTCACATTATTGCCCCCAAAGGAGTACTTACCAAGGTTATATAAATGCTATTCAAACTAGAGTATTTATGAGCGCTTTATATAACTGAGTTTTCTGTTCCTTTATCAAAAGGTCATAGGAAAGAGATTGGTACAATCCAAAAAGCATTCATTTTGGACCAAAAGATTTATGTTTGAATCTTGGCTTTCCCACTTAACTCCAGTGTGACCTTAGACTAATCATTTAATTGCTCTGGGATTGTCTTACCTCATCCATGAAAGGTTGTAGGGAGGGGAGAATTGACCAAAATTATCCTTAAGGATTTTTTACACCAATTTTAGTTTCCTACAAAGTAGGAGAAAGTATGAAATCCAAGTTTATCCTCTGTAGATTTAAAGTATATTTTGCTCATCCTTAGGTATTGGCTAAAGTACTCCAGGGGAAGAATACAGGAAACAAATATCTTTAGAAGAATAAATGGGCAACAGGAAACAAAAGGAATTTATGTTTGGCTCTAGAGCTACAAGATTCTATGTCATGTAAGTTTTTCTGAACAATTATAGACTTTTTTCTAAACCCTGTTAATTGTGAATTTCATCAGAACCAATCAGTGATGACAAAATAGAATACAATAGAAGGATGAGAACTTCAGAAAATGTTGTCAAGTGGAAAGAGAACTGGGCTTGTGGCCAAAAGGCCTACATTCTAATCCCAGTTCTGTAATTCACTACTCATATACATAAGGGGAAGTTATTTCCTCTCTTGAATTTACATTCAAATGTAAATTAGGCATAATACTCTGACTGGCAGATTGGTAGAGTTGTTAAAGGATCCCTTTTGAAATCTTGAATCAACTGTCTGTTTGACACTGTGGTAGTGCACTGGAGACACAAATACAAAGACTAAAACAATCTCCAATCTCAAGTAATTTGCATTTTCATGGACATATATAACTATATAACCAAAATACAAAAAGTATAAATATGAATGAATACAAGGTAGTTGAGGGTGGGTTGAGGGGAAGACACAGAGTTAGGAGAGTCAAAGAAGTCTTCATGGAGAAGGTACTGTTTGAGAATATGAGGCACAGGTAATAATGGAGTACATCCAGTGCCTGGTGGGTGGGGATTGTATTGTCTACACAAAGAACATTAAGAAGAGGTTGACTAGATAAAGGAAAGGTTGACTAGATAAGCGAGATAATATATAATAAATCTGGGATATTAAGTTGGAGTCTTTTATGAAGGACTTTAAAAGATAAATGGAGTATATATTTTGTCACAGAAGTTAGAGAGAGCTGCTGAAGTTTATTGAGTAGGGGACTATCATAGTCGGATTGGAACTTGAGGAAAATCCCTTTGGCAGCTGGGTAGAGAATGGAATGATCAAACTAGTGGCAAGGAAAACAGTTAATACACCATTACATAGTCTAGGTAAGAGGCACTGAGAGCCTATACTAAGGTGATGGTTGTGTGAGTGGAGAGAAAGAATTAAATGCAGATCTTTTGAACTTAGAAACAGCAACATTCATTAACTCATTGGATATGTGGAGTGAGAGTAAGAAATTGAGGATAACAACAGGGAGACTGGTGGAATGTTTGTAGCTTTAATAGATTCAGGAAGACTTAGCTTCAGGTGCTGCCTCTCTCTGATCCAAATTAGCTCTGTGACTATGAACAAGTAATTTGTTTCCTCTTAATGCGTCAGCCTCTAGGATTGTAAACTGGAAATCGGTTCAAAGCTCTGAATCAGTAGGAATATCAATCCTGGGAGCTCCTCAGAAAGAAAATGACTCAGATCTGGACCCAGAAAAAAAAAAAGAAATGACTGATTATATTTCAAAGGATTATTTAGAGAAAAACATTTTGTAAATTAAAAAAGGGTTATGATATAAAATATGAATGATGCTGCAAAAATGACACCATTTTTAATAGGGATAAGAATTATATATCCAATGGTATTTGAAAAATTCATTTTGCTGTTATAAGGAGTTTTCCTTGCCCTGGAAAAATTATCCTTACAAAGAGTACTTCACCCACAACCCTTCTCTCTGAGTACCTGAATGTAGGTTTACCAAAAGAAATTTCAATTGTTTGTTGCAAAGCCTTCTCCAATAATTTATAATCCACACAAACTGTACTTTCACTTAGATTTATACCCATGCATTCAAATTAAGACCCACTTAGACTGATGCCTCAGAGTCTAGCTGAAAGGATGCCAAAAGTTTGACTTTCAAGTTTGCAATCTTCTAAGGGATTAATTCGTCTACCAGAAGCACAATAATTCCATATGTTCAAGTGGAGATGTATTTGCTACTTTAAAGGAACAATGATGACACTATAGAATGACATATGCTGACTTTTTAAATGAATCAAGTAGAAAAATAGAAAGGCACCATTCAAAGCCAAATTTGGATTCATTTGCACATATTTGGGACTTAAAAGATTTCTGAAATCAGTTTGTCTGGAGCCCTGTTGAAAACTATTTATGAATCACTTTTAGAGAACTCTTTCCAGGATGCTCAGCTTTGAATCATGCCAAAGCACTGTTTGGCTCTCCCTCATCAGAGTATCAGCAGACCGGCTTCACTGGAAGAATATCTCTGAAGCTCACATCAGTAGAACTATTGTTAAACTTTTATTTCATTTAAGCTTTCATACAAGTTTAAACATGTGTCTTGGGTTGAAAATTGTCATTTGAACTCAGCTCAAGTGTCTGCTTTTAAAGAGCAAGCAAAATGGAAAGAATTTGGACAGGTACATGAGAAGGAAAGACTATATTGTACTAAAATGATTGAGACATAGATTCCATATATATCCCCCTTTCTCTACCATCAATGTCTTGAAATAGTTAATAGTAGCAGCAGAAATGTTTAAAGTACTTACTTAGAAGTCCTATTTAAAATTTAATCCTTAATTGGAAATTAATCAAACTGAATTTACTGATTTAAGTATTTAAATTATTCTTTCTATTAATAAGGAACTATGCTAAGTATGAGTGATGGGGTGGGATAAACGATTATTAAGACAAAACTCTAACTGATTGTGTTCAAAACTTACTAGAAGAGGGGCATCAGAACAGCTCAGTGGATTGAGTGCCAGACCGAGAGATGGGAGGTCCTAGGTTCAAATCTGGCCTCTGACACTTACTAGATGTGTGACCCTGGGCAAGTTACTTAATATCCATTGCCTGGTGCTTGCCCCTTTTCTGCCTTGGAACCAATATATAATATAGATTCTAAGGTGGAAGTTAAAGGTTTAAAAGAAAAACTTATTAGAAAAAAGAAGAGAGAGATAGGTAAATAGATGGATTGGTAGATAGCTTATATAGATAGATGTAGATGAATGGATGGATGGATGGATGGACAGATAGGTATATAGATAAATGAGGATGGAAGGATGGATGGAGAGAGAAAGATGAATAGATATAGACTGTTAATACACAGAATGTAATAAACAAATAAAAGAAGTGCAACATGCAATGATAAAGAAGGCATGGTTTCTTCTATCTGAGACCAACAGAAAAAATTTCATAAAGATTAAAACATAATATGGCATAATGGTGAAAACCACTGATTTGGAGGGAGGAGACATAGATTCCAATTGTTTCTCTAAGACTATAAGTTACAAAGGTAATGTTGAAGTGTTTTAGTGGAGGGACTTTGAACACTGGAAGTCCCCTGATGATAATTAAAACACAATTCCATCCCTTCCTCCAAATATTAATTTAGAGTTGGAAGCTCAAATGAAGCGAGAAGAAGCAAGAGAATGATGTACACAGTAGCAACAATTCTGTTTGATGATCAACTGTGAATGACAACTATTATCAACAAGGACAAGGATCCAGGATAACTCCAAGCGACTCATAATAAAAAGAGGCTGTCCATTGGCATAGAATGAACAGATTGGTTCTGAATGCACATTGAAACATTCCATCCTTCAGTTTATTTCCTCCATTAATTTTTCTTCTATGTAAGCTATATGTGTTTTGTTTCATAATATGACGAACATGATAATATGTATTATACCATAAAATATGTACAACCTATATAATAGTTCCTGCCTTCTTGGGGAAAAAGGGAAAAATAATGAGAAAGATTTTTGATATAGTTAATATAAAAATTATTTTTTCTCTTGGATAAGCATATTTATTAAAATTTATTAAACATTTATAACAAATCATTATATTGTTGTTCCATCACAAAATTATAGATAAAAATAAAAATAAATGGCAATGCAAAAAATGATATTAGATACATTTTGTCCATAAGTGAGAATCAGTAACTCCTAAGGTAAAATAGAAGACACAAAGAAAAACTATATTTTCAAAGGATAGAGAAGTATAACAATAGAGTTATAAGCAAAGGGGAAAAGGAACAATTGCCCATATCTCTTTTCCAGCACAAAGAGAGAGGCTCTGATGGTAGCAGAATAACTGTCACCTAAGGATTGATCATACATCATACTGTGTCCACAAACAAAGTTTCAGATATTGTCCACAGACTGTCAAACAGCTCCTGTAATGGGGAAGTGGGGGTGTTTAGAAAGAAAAAAAGAAAAGAACCTAAGAATTTGCTAGGCACAGAATATTTAAGGGTAAAAAAGCACAAACAAAAATCCCTAAAGGCTCAGAAGCTGCTCCAAGAACCTGATCTCCTCAGAGGATGAGAAAATGGTAGATTTGTTCATCTAAATCTAATTCAAATCTATTATCTAACAGTAATAATACAACTGGAAATGTACACAATAGAGGACAAAGTTCTGGATTTTGAAAACAAAAACCTAAATTCAGGTTCAGACTCTGTTTATTCAAAAACATCTCTGGGTCTCAGAATCTCCATCTGAAAAATGCAGTCCAACTAGATTATTTCTGAAGTTCCTTTCAGCTTGAGATGTGGCAAATTCAATAGATTTCTGACATTCTGTTACTTGAAAAAATGATTTTTTTTAATTTGCCAATGACTGATAGCCTACTCAGCACCTCTTATTATTTTATTTTCTCTCACTGAGAAACCTACAGTGCTATGCTAATTATAACTTGTCAGACTTCCAACTGATTCAATGAGTTCTTTAACCATATCACTATGATATCTACCCTTTTAGTAGGGAGGAGATGGTCGAGACAAGTGACTTCACTGATGTAGATGAAATCCCTGGTAAAAAAAAAAAATCCCCCCATGGCAGAGTCAACCATCTTCTGCAGGTATAGTTCTCAATTCACTGTGTTATTCAACTTACAATTAACTAACAATGACAAATGTTACAGAATTATATAAATATAAACTCAGTGTTTTCCTCACAATTACCTTGGGAGTTAGGAAGTAAAATGTCATCTTTATTTTAAAGACTACAAAACTTGAACCAACACTGTTTGAACAAGGTCACAAGCCATGATAGGGTGAGACAAGAGCTTATCACCTAGAAAACCTTCCTTGTTTTGCAATATTTATGTTATTTTTAAATTGCCATTTATTTTTATTTTATATAACAGTAATAATATACACATAAACTGATAAAAATATATTATAATAAATATGCTTAGTCAAGAGAAACAAATTCTCACTTTAGGTATGTCCAAAATTTTCTAAATCTTTTTTTTTCCCTTCCCTTCCCTCCCAGCCCTATTCCCTCCCCATGAAATCAGGCAAAATAAGTTGTACATGTATTATCATATAATACATATATTCTGGTTCATCGTGTAAGAAGTAACCCAAAGGAGGCAAGTTAATTTAAAAATATGAATATATGTGACAGTCCTTTGCTATTAATTTTATTTTCTACCTTTCAAGTACTCTAAAATTTATGTTACTTTAAGAGTAAAAGACAAAAATCAGTTTTTCTCAGCAGTGAAATATAAACTTTCCAAATAATTTGAATCTAATCAGTTAGAATCACTTTTACATCATTGTTCAAACTGTTCAAACCTTAAAAAAATGAGTTTGATTTGAAAAGTAAATAAATTCTCTCTCTCTCTCTCTCTCTCTCTCTCTCTCTCTCTCTCTCTCTCTCTCTCTCTCTCTCTCTCTCTCTCTCTCATTCTGGCTCTCTGTCTGTCTGTCTCTGTCTCTCTCCCCTCTACTCTTCTCCTCAGTCTTTCCCTCCCCTTTCCTTCTATCTTCTTTTCTCCCCACACCTCCTCTGTAAACTAAAAGTTAAATCTGAAATCTAAACAACCAGTTTCCATAATACCATATCCCAAGTTTTTCTTATGAAATTCTGAACACCCACTAATGAATATTTTCCATAGAAATTTACATTCCTTTGGCTTACAATCTTTTTCTTTAAAAAGGTTTGGGTTTTTGAGCTAACCAAATGGCCAATGCATCAGGGAAAAAAATCAGCCTTGGTAAAATAAAAATCCTCAGACTTCTATTTAAAAAAAGAACTCCACACACTGATTTTCTGTGAATTCTTCCTTACTCCACACACTAAATAACAGAATTACAGAACTGAAACGAACCTTAGAGATTACTTAACCTAAAGTTGCTCATCTTATCTAAGAGAAAAACGAGATTTGGATCCATGAAGAGATTCATTTTAATCATTGTTGTGTAATCAAAGTATAATAAAGTCAAGAGAGGAACTTCTTTCTCTGTATTCCTAGGGCAAATTCTTAATTACTCCTCCCTGTCTCTTTTTCTCTCCCACAACTCGGCATATATCTTAGGAAAACATATAAAATGAAGTTAGGTATCACCAAGGCAAGAATATCTTAAATTAATGAATAGTAAAAAGTCATTTCTTGATATTTCAGAGTCTATGATCTTGATATAGATAATCATTTGGGCTATGTAGGGAATACTCAGTGTGAGAAAGCTTTCTTCCAGTAGCTCTTAACCTGAGTAAGACAATAGATAGTCAGGAACAACCTAGTAAAATCCAGACATCCACTATGAAACCCTTCCCAAGTCTCATAACCTCTGACTGGCTCACCCTCTTCAGCTGTAAAATAAATATAATAATAGCATCTTCTTCCTACAACTTCTGCTTTTGTAAGGATAAAACAATATAATGTGCTTACACAGTGCCTGGCACACAGTAGGCATTTAGTATATTTGTCTCCTTTCTTCTCCTCCCCAGGAGGTTTCCTGAGTCACAGAAGTTTACTAACTTGTCAGTGTTTAGCTACATAGCCAAAACTGAAAAGCTGGTTCTGAGACCATCTTCCAAACTCTATTAAGCCATGCTGCTTTGAATTGGCACATATTTGCCATAATATAGATAAGTGCTGAGACTGAATATCACAGTCTTCTTCTGTACTTGTGTCATAGAGTTATCTGTTGAAATAGATTGTTGTTCACAATAGGTGAGGAAAAATAAAAGTGATTCACTCAACTCGTGGAAACCTTGGATGCTATGCCAGAGGAAATATACTAAATAACTTTCTTCTAATGAACTAGAAACATCTCCAACATTTTTCATACAATTAAAATAATGTGAGAGGCAGCAAGACATAGTGTATTGATTGGGAGCCAGTTTCAGTGACATGAAAATCTTGCTTCAAATATTGCCTCTGAAAAATACTGATTATGTGACATAGAGCAAATTAACTTCAGCTCTCACACCTTACTTAGATAACCCTAAGGATTCAATTTGCAAGAGAGGTAATGGAATATACTGAAACAAAGGTGGCTTCATCATTAGAGTAAATGAGCAATGAATTCACAGTTTCATTGGAAAAAAGTCAATCCATCCACAAGCATTTATTAAATGCTTTCTGTGTCACATAGGGATGATATAAAACCTATTTGATATTAACTTTCATAGGCATCTAGAACCTAAATATTTCAATTAGACATTGTCTGGCCACTAAGAGGCAAAGAAGATCAAATGAGCTCATTTAAGATAGCCATAACAAATATAGGAGTTTTAAGGACATCAATAATTTCATGACTTCTCCACTGTGACTTCCAAAAATATGGTGTATTATCTAATTTTTAAGAAAATGTCTATGAGGCCTGAAAATATCAGGGAATGCCCATTATGTTGAGGTAAGTGTTTTGGGACATTCCATATTTGATTTTACACTTCTATAGGGCATAAAGTAAAATATCTCTGAATGGCTATATCTGATGGCCATCAAGTAAGCCTTAGATCACTCTTCTTATTCTAAGCAACCTTGTGGTAGTTCTTGGTTCTGGGATCCTAAGAGAAGGTGAAGGAAGTGTCTAAGTTGTCTACAATCCTACTATGAGATCTCCTCCATGACTTCCTAATCATAAATCTATGTTCCCCTTTGTTATTAATATTTTTAAGATTGGTTTATCTTTTTTATGCTGAAGGTCTTTAATTGTATTTATTGACCTAAAGATCTATGATAATGTCATTCGTCTTTCCTTATTTCCCCTTAGTGCTCACTTTTTTACTTCCTCCCTCCCTTTTGATGGAGTTTTCCTTTGGGAAGAGATTCAAAGTATGTCTCATGATGAACAATTCATGATTCACTAGCCTCAGTCTCTGCTCCAACTGACTTCTGGGGAAACAGAACTTTCCCCAGATGAATGCTAGTCTCTTTCCACAGGCTTAGAGAAGAACCACATAGTCATACATGTGTCTTGCCCACTTGACCTCCATTCCCCAATTCTCTGCATTAGTATAATATACAGAACACTGCCATACTGCTGTTATACCAGTCTGAGCAAATCTCTGCCATTTGGATTTATGTCCCTGGGGACAGAAGTAAGGTTTAGGGTATAGAGTTGAATCCTGGAGCAAGCAACTGGGTAATCTAGTGCTTCCCACCTCCAAGAAACACAGTGGGGAAGGGTTTGCTGACTGAGATGTACATGTTAGGGATTCTTAGACTGTGGAGACAGCTAAAATTATATTATATTTGTTGCATAATTCCTTTTTTGGAGAGGTTTGGGAATTTTTAAGGATGAAAGGAAACATCTAGTCTTGCATCTTGTTGGTCGTGATCCTGAAACCTCTTTACCCACCTAGGGCTAAGAGAAAAAGAAATTTAACAACTACATCCATGATGAGAAATGAACATTTTGGTGAAAATCTCATCTCATTGTGTAAAGGTGTGAATTTCTAATAATGTTTTTCTCCAAATATTTCTCTGGGCAAACTGACTCTATCATGACACTGTCACCCAAACTGTCAAAATACATTCCTGCCATTCTGAAGTGATGATCCTAGAAATACACTAAGGAAATCAGTAAAAAGAATTTCCTGAACCTTATTTGACTACAAGAAATCACAAATTACTTATAGATTAAAAAAAAATCTACACATAAGAGTTTGCAAACATTCCTCTCTCTCTCAATCATTCATTACCACCTTTTGTCCAGTATCCACTAGAATACAATCGTATCCACTAGAATATAATCAAATGAAAATATTGTTAATGGCAGGTGCCACAGCTGGAAAGTCTTCTCTGGGGTGGAGGCATTAATGAAATCAACAACTAAAAAATGATTCAAGAAATGATCAAAGAATCTAAGTAAAATGAAAGTAGAGAGAAATTCAAGTCACCATTAAAAAGGTGACAACATTTGAGTTTAATATATATATATAAACATACATATGTTTATATATATATGTATATATATATATATAAATTATGGTGTTTAACAAGACTAAAGGAATGGTGGTATGTATATGTGCATACTTCATTTCTCATTTCAAATCTGGAAAGACTTGAGAAAACAAAATCAGTGGCCCCAAAGTAGTTTGCAAATGGTATTCATTTTAATCCACTTGACCACAAAGACTTTATTATAAACTTTCAAATATTATTATTACTGATTTAGAGTTTTTTACCAGGATAATACTGGGCATTATTAATATTTATCCATACTTTGGAATTGCCAAGCAAATGAACTTTCTCAGGACAGGGCTCTGAGGAAAATGAAAGCACCTATGTCTACTTATTGTTCTTGATCTGCCCCAAACTAATTGTTTAAGGGGAAATCATTTAACCTCTCATCTTCAAAATGAGTGAATTAGACTGAATACTAAGGTTCACTTCAACCTAATGTTTCCTGAGTTTATGATTCTAAAGTAGAAAATGCTGGCTTTTAACATTCAAACTTTTCCATCCCTGTATTTTTTTCTACCTAAGTATTCACTACAACTGCAAGTTCACAAGATTTTTATTTTGTCTTTTTTGTTTTTATCATTCTTCATTTTAAAGAAAAGCTCTGAAGAGCATGGATTCACACTAATAATTTAAGTCTAAATGAATTATTCTTCATAAGGTAATCACTCTTAAAAAGATGATCTCTTGAAAGGGGTGATTTACTCAAAGAAAAAATCACGAAGGAATGAATTTCTGTATCATGGGTGATTTTATGGAGTCAGAAGGTCTTCCTTCTAATTCTAAACCATATCAAGTGGATAACCATTTACTCTGTCAGTCAATAATAATTTCAAAATAAAACTCTTAATGTTTACCTCTAATTTCTGTTTATTATTTTCCCTCCAATAGAAGAATTTGTTACTGTAATCTCTCAACTCCATTTCTTAAATCAGATTAGGAATATCTAAGTGATGAATGGATAGACAAATGAAGACAAACAGGCCACAATTATATGGATTATAGATATGAAAGCCATATTATAAAGGTGTTGGATTTTGGAATTCCCTGGGGATACTAAATATGTCTAGACTCTATAGCTACTTTAAGGAAAAATGATAAAAAGATTTTCCTTCTAACTCTGTTGTGCATCTTGCTAAAGATACAGACTGGAACTGGATATTTATTGATATGTAAAATACTTAAATAAGGAAAGTCTCTTGATCAATGCATGTAGTTAGCTCCTTTGTAATTTACAATCCTAGAAAACAGATCAGAACATTGAAAAATTAGGTAACTAGCTCAGTGTTACCTAGCCAATGTGTATCAGGGACAGGACTTGAAGTCCATCTTCCCAGTAACAAAATTTTGAGGCCATTCATCTATTATTTGTGCCACATTTTTTCTCATGTGCTTTTGTTGCTTTTGCTAATGTAGTGGCAATGCCACACTGTGATCCAACAATACCTAATATCTGTATGTTTTCTTCCTCAGGAGCTAATTTTCAGAAACAAATACAAAACAGACATACAAAAGTGAAATTAACAATTTAATCAGGTAAAAGAATGACTGTGTAGATGAAGGAGAAATATGTCAAAAGGTTTAATTATCTGTTTGTAGATATGCCACTTGATTGTATAAATGGCAGTGATAGAGTTTATCACACTGATAACCATATGTAAAAAAAATTATGATAGGAATCACACAAATTGTTTTAGAGGAAAGAATAAAGAGAAAATAGAAGACTAAGAAGACAAAAAAGAGAAGCTGGAAAATAGGAAAGGGTGGTAGATGAGGGGTAATAACATTAGGGAGGTTGGAATGGAATGAATGACAGGAAAGAGACAGAATAAGACAGAAATACTAGCCTAAGATTTGGCATTCAGCTTATTAGGTTTTCCTACTATACTGTAATGCAAAAATCTTCTAACGTAAATAATTCTTGTGGCATCCTAAATATCAATTTACTATGTTGTGGTAATAATGGAATATATCATTGTCTGAAATCATTAAATGAGAAATCACAATAAAAATTCCATCAAATTCATAATGCTTCTCCCTCCCAAAGTGTTTGGCTATACACTACCTTCTTTTTTCCTCACAACATCCATAATTTGTAAAGGGTGGAAAAGGTAAAAAGAAGAGGAGCAGATCATAGCAAAAAAAGGCTACAAGAAGTCTAGGTTGGCCTGGGGAATAAGTGATAAAATAAAGTACCAGAGAACCCTGATATTGAGATGTCTGTGACAAGTTGGGTCGGTTGGTTAGGGCACTCTGCTAACAAGGTCATAAGAAAGATTCCCATGTGAGCCAATTAACTAGGCTTGGTTCCATGGTCACATACCATACCCCTAACCCTAGCTAGACACATTGAAAATGTATGCCACTAATCATAGGGGAAAGCGCATGAGAAGTTGAGGCTGAATCACTGAAAATCCAAAATCTCCATCTGAAAAGCAGAGCAGAATAAATGATCATCTTTAAAAGGATATGCATGGAGGGCAATACATTGCTCTGAGTTAAGGGCTATCTCATCGCCATGAAAGAATATTGGATTACCTAATGCCTTGTGGTACCAAAGCACTGTATCATTATAAAATGTGCATTGTTCCATTATACATTGTCAGTATTATTATTATTATATTATGTTACAGTAATTCAATAAATATTTGTTGAATGAATGAATATACTAGGCTAGAGAGAAGACTTGATATCCTCTCCTTCTTCCACCCCACTTGTTTCCCATCTCATTTTTAATACCATCTTCTAGGGGGGGAAATCCTTCCCAGCCCATTTCAATGTTAGTGACTCCCTTCTGAGATTTCCTCTAATTTATCCTGTGTGTGTGTATGTATACACATATGTATGTATGTATGTGAGAGTAGGGCCAATATCTTCCTTTTCCTTTTGACCATTCTTTGAATCCCCAGAAACTAGCATAATTCTTTGCACATGATAAATACTCAATACATATTTGTTCATTTATTTGACCAGAGTTTGAATTCCAGTTCTTTCACTTGCTGTTTCTGTGACCTTGGGAAGTTCCTTATTTCTTCATGTTTGCATTGAGAAATTTGGATTACATGATCTTCAACTTATTTTCCAGCTTTAATATGATGATCTTATATATCAATTTAACATTTCAGACTTTTGATAATAGACTAAAAGGAGTATTAAATATGTTAGTAAATAGAAGTAAAAATAATAGTGCATAGTAAAAAGAAAACTCTTGGAGTCAGAAAGAATAGCCTTTAAGAAATGTGTATAACTCCTCCTGGTTGTAAGTTCTTGAGCAAGTTATTCAACCTCTAAGGAAATTCTTCCAGATGACTATACATTATAGAAACAGTTGCTGATCCATTTGAATAAAAGGAATGTCCTCACAAAGAAGTTCCCCACATAAATGAATTTTAAAATAGTTTGCTAAATGAAAAGCATTGCACTAAATAATGGAAACACAAATAGAAAAGTGAAACATACTCCTCTCAGGAATCTCAAATTGTAATCCAAGAGAAAATATATATGGATGGTTTCTATGGAAAGTTATGTGAAAAGGTCCCATGGTCCTAATGATGCCAAAGATTAGGATAAAAAATCATAATTGAAAAATAATGGGGATATTAGTTAGAGAATGTGGTTTATTTTTGTACCATTAGTTTATTGTATAACTAAAAAGAAGCTGGACTGGAACTGTTAAATATATATCAATATATTGCCAACCTTATGGGATATGATTATGAAAAACTATACCTTTTTGCCCTCTGGGAATTTGAATTTAATGTTGTATCACATCAAAGCTTCAATAGGCAAGAACAATGTTTTTGTGTTTGTTTTTTGCTTTTATCACTTGGAAAAGTTTTGCTTTCTTTTAATGTTACTCAAACCCCTGAATAGATTAAGATGTATTTAATTTTATTGAACTAAGCTGTTACAAAATAATTTTGACTGACTTTTGCTATGTGATGTTGTTTAAAATACATCATTTAAAAACTAGGTGCCCATTTAAATAGGAAGTTATAAATTATTAAATTAATTTGCTTCAAAGCCTAAAAATATTAACATATAATAATTTTAGAATTAGAAGGACTCTTAGTGACCCCTTGAATTTTTGGTACAAGGAAAGTGAAATTCAAAGGAGATGAGTTACTTTCCCAAGGTCATAAATTGAATTAGTGACATACCAGGGACTCAAATTTATATCTCTTGGGTCTCTGTTCAGTTCACTTTCTACTTTCTGCTGCCTCCAAAAATTAATAAATAATAGATCTTTAAATTATTATTAGAAGTTTTTACAAAGGATAACGAACCAATTATTTAGTATTATGGAAGGCAGTTTATACTATGTTCTCAAATTTCCACAGTTCCATTGTTGATAGAGATAATTGGTTACTTTCTCCTAAGATCAATTGATTTTCTTTTCTTTTTTTTAAACTCTTACCTTCCATCCTAGAATCAATACTGTGTGTTGGTTCCAAGGAAGAAGAGAGGTAAGGGTGAGGCAAAGGTGATTAAATGACTTGCCCAGGATCACACAAGTGGGAAGTATCTGCAGCACTGAATCTGTCTCTCAGCCTGGATCCCAATCACCTTCATTTTCTTAAAAGTTCTACTTCTTATTGTTCTTCAGTGATCTTGGCCATGTCTATATTTTCATGACCCCATTTCAGATTTTCTTGGCAAAGATAATTGAAATGATTTGCCATTTCCTTCTTCAGTTTATTTTACATAGGAGAAACTAAAATAAGCAGGGTTAAGTGAGTTGCCCAGGGTCATACAGCTACTAAAGATGCAAGGTCAGGTCTGAACTCAGGAAGATGTCTTCCTGGACTCAGCCTTGGTATTCTATCTGTGCCACCTGGCTGCCCACAAAATTTTTACTTACACATTTTCAAAATCATGTTGACTGAACATTTTTGAGTCAAACTTTCAAATGGCTCTCTAAGCTCATTGAGAAATTCCCTCCAAAAATGCATACCACACCAATGGAGTAATGGAGCATATATGGCCAGGCCACCTTCCATTTTACATATCTTTGATAAGAACATTGTGAAAACAAACAATATTGAAAGACCTAAATTCTCTAAGTCAAATGATCAGCAATGATTCCAGAAGACTTTTAATTAAATATTATGCGTACTTGGTCATAGAGGGATGATGGGCTCAAGATACAGAATAAGAATTTTTTTTTGCATCTGGCCATTGTGAGGATTTATGACTATGCATTTTGTTACAAAAGTTTCAGAAAATTCAGTTTTCCTCACAATTAATCACCTTTTTCCTCAATGTCACATAAAAGAAAGAAACATATTAGTTGGAAGAATTGTATGGCATATGTACTGAAAGAAAATTCAACCAAAGAATCAAGGAATAGAGGAGAAAAGTAAAATATGGTTATGTGGTTCTCCACTAAGTCTGAAAGAAAGAACTCCAGCTAACATGAATTTTTACTCTACAAAAGTCACCTGGGCAAAGAGTGAGATATGGAAAATATGGATTGCCTGGCTTCATAGGAGGCTCAATAGACAGGGTGCTTCTGAACACAACTAAAGTCTTCCATAGTTTGCCTCCAAAAATATGTAAATGATGAATAAAAATAAATAAAATGTAATCTTATTATGTAAACTCCAAGACAAATAAGGGTCAAATTTAATAATCCCTGTGATGAACAATAAATTCTACAAATGACAGTGTGAAAGACATTTGAGTATGAAGAAAAAGAAAAAGATAATTCTGTAAAAAACAGAAACTTCAGATTATAATGGGACAATATGGTCCAGAGTGTGAAGGAGATTAAACCAGATGACAGACCATGTAAACCAGAGCCTAATCATTAAGTTAAAAAGATGAACATTTAATAAGAAATAGTTCATTTAATAAAGATAGACATCTAATAAGAAAGTCAGAATTGAACAAAATGTTTGCTTTGCAAATACCTCAGATAACAAAAATACAAGAAAGGTAAATAAATATAGCAACAAAGAACAACAAAAACAAAATAGCAACCCAAAGACCAGTAAGAGATTTCTTGCATAAAAGGGCACCATAGAGAAAGCATAAGTCAGCAGAAGTGGTGGAGAAATAGGGGAGACATTTCATGTACTTACGTCATAATAACCTACCTGTAGGTGAATCAATGTATTCCATAGGACTAAATGAGAGAATGGGAGGCTGAATATAGGGGAGAAAGGTGAATATGTAATGTATTCTAATCAAGACCAAGATTAATAATGAAAGAAAGTAACTCTTGAGTTTTAGGAGGGGGAAAAGAGCTTTAAGAGAATGAATTAAGATGTGAAGAAAAGAATTGAATCATAGAAAAAGAAAGGAAAAACTATTGATTCAGTGGTGGAAGGGGATATCACTGATGAATGTTCTCATTAAGGAAGAAAGATTTTCTGTAAGGGAGATGGAAACCTTATAATGAATATAATCTGCAGGAATGTGGTACTTAGAGAGAATAAGATTTCATGAAGGTAGATGATGCCCAGGAAAGTAGGAGGTTATGGACCCAGACAGGTAAATGTGGGGAAGCAAAACTTAATAATAAATTACATAGGCAGGGACATAGGAAGATCCTACTATCTGACAACTTCTCCACCGCTTGCAAGAATTAGTATTTCTAAGAGTAATGTTCAACCAAGAGAAGATTGTACACAGAGACTGATATACTGTGACACAATCATACATAATGGATTTGTCTACTAGCAGCAATGCAATAATCCAGGACAATCCAGAGGAATTTATGAGAAAGAACGCTATCCATATCCAGAGAAAGAACTGTGAGAATAGAAACACAGAAGAAAGAAATTTCCCTTATCACATGATTCAATGTTGAAATGATTGGGGTTTTGGCATTTAAAGATCCCCCTATTGCAAATATGAACAAAATGGAAATAGGTTTTGAACATTGATACATATATAACCCAGTGGAATTGCTTGTCAGCTCCAGGAGGGGGAAGGAAGAGGGAGGGGTAGAGAAATCATGAGTCATATAACCAAGGAAAAATGTTCTAAATAAAAAATAAGAATAATGTTCAATTGAAAAAAGAGAGGTCAGGGACAAAAATCTATAAATGAAATCCAAAAACATAGAAAGGAAAATTTAAAAGGGTTACTTGTAAGATTTGATTCCATGAGAAATAAAGAGGAAAAAAAAGAAACAAATAAGTATGAAAGCCATGAATCAAAGAATAACAGTCCAGAAGATAGAGAAAGAAATGATCAGTAATGAAGAGAATGAGAGACATATTTTATGGGAGCTGAAAATTAACTTTTAATAACATATATAAAACAATTTGAAAGGGAAGAGAAGAATGCGAATTGTACTTATTTACTTAACTGGATAAGGGGAAAGAGACAAAGAATTAAATACCTGAGTAAAAGGAAGAATATACATAAAAATACACATTTCTCCATAGTACAAGAAAGTTTGCAAAAACCGACTTGCCATAGCACAGAGATATTACAAATAAATATAAAAAAGTAAAAATAGCAAACACAGCTGTTGTGGATGATAACAGTAAAAATAATAATCAATTTAATGAGCACTAAAAGAAAATTGAACAACAAAATCCTAAATAATTAATAGGTCAAAAATGAATCATTAAAACAGTAATTATCTGAAAGAAAATAACAATGGTGAAGCAAGAAACCAATGATTTCAATATGTAGTTAAAGTAGTCTTTATGAGAAAAAAATAGTATCCTTATAAACATATCTAAACAAGATAGAAAAGTAGGGAAAGTAGGGACTTGAACAAATTTTGAAACATCACCAAAATCTCCTAAAAGGGAATTTTTAAATTATAGAACTGGCAACCCAAAATAGTCCAGAAAGCATAAATAATACCAAAGTTATTTTTGAAAATAAATAAAAGATTCTTAAGCTGATCCCAATAATAAGGAAAAAATCAAACCAACAAAAAACAAGGTAAAATCATCACAAACTCAAGAAAAAAGTAATTATTAAGAGTTACTAAAGACAACTATATTCTAATAAAACTGAGAACCTGAAATAAAAAGAATGCCTTCAAAATATAATGTAAACACACTAGTCTAAGAACAAATAGAAACCTGAAATGGTTCAATTCAAAAAACAAAATACAATAGGTTGTAGAGGAAATAGAAAAGAAAAAAAAACTGTTCCTGACAAATTCAGAAAAATTCTATCAAACTTTTAAATAATAATTAGTAACAAATTCTACACAAATTATTTTCAAAAGTTGAAAAAGAAAACACTCTACCACTTTCCTTTTATGAACTAAATATAATGCAAATACCTAAAGAACAGAATGATGAGGACCAGAATTAGAACATCATATCATTAGTGAACATCACTTCAAAATATTTCAAGTACAAGATTGTTAAACAGATTAGAGCAATTTATGCAAGAAAGTTGCTAATCATGAAGATCAAATTAATTTAAACCAGAGATAATGAGATGGATCAATAATAGGGAAAAGACACAAATAATCATATTAAAAGTAAAAGACATTCAAGGCCACATAATTGTCTGAATAGATGAAGAAAAAGTTTTGACAAAGTACAATACTCAAATATGCAAAAGTCCTGCTATGTATTTGCAAAATGGCACTTTTATTAATTTCATAAATAGCATATATCTAAAACTAAAAGCAAGCATTATATACAATGGGGATATAGAATATTTTTTTCTAGTAAGTCAAGAGCAAAGTAAGTATGATCATTATTCCCCGTATTGTTTGATATGATTCTAGAGACACTACCAGTGACAATAAGAAAAAAGAAGGAAATTAAAGGAATGTCAGGAAAAGAAGATATAAAACTATTCCTAATTGCTGATGATTTGATAGGTTACTTAGGACATCCAAGAAAATCTGTAAAAATATTGAGAAAATACCATTACTTAAATTGAAAACTGTACAATAAATGTTCAAAAGTCAACTTCATTTTATAGAAAAATTCAGTATTCAATAATATAAAAGAAAATATTTCAAAAAACTACAAAATGCATAGTGTCTGGCTGTCTACAAAAGAACTTTAAATACTTACATAGATTAAATTCTAAACTTTTTTTAAAGAAATAAATAATTTAAATACCTGGAGAAACATTCCATACTTCTCTGGACTGTGTCAATATAATACTAAAAAAATGTACTCACACTTTTGATGCTATACCAATCAACTTATCATAGGAATACTTAAGAAAAACAATCAAATAACAACAAAATTCAGTCAGATAAATAAAAGATCTAGAATACCAAGACAAATATTAAAAAGAGGGAAGAATGATGTCATAATGGCACTTCTAAACCTCAAATCATATTATAGACTAGGAATCATGCAAAGCATCTGGTTTTGGTTTTTAAAATACAGAGAGGTCAATTGATGAAACGTACTAGACAGGAAAGAATCCAAAACAAGGGAATTCAATAACCTAGGGATCAATAAAGCAGGAAACATAAATTACTTGTGAAATGACTCTCTATTTAACAAAATTATTAGGAAAACTAAAAAATAAACTGGTAGAAATTAGGATTAAACCAACAATTTACACTGAATTTCATAATATATTATGAGAGATATATATATCCTACATATTAGAAATAATAATTTAAAATAAAAGATTAGTTACTTTTCATAAGCACAGGTATAAGATATATTTCTAGCCAAATAGGGAGAGTAGCAACTAGAAAAGACAAAATAAATAACCTTTATTACCTGAAACTGAAATGCTTCTGCACAACCAAAATTAATTGAGGTAGCTAGGTCTCCCAGGGTATAGAGTATCAGGCTTAAAGTCATAAAGACATGAATTAAAATTCAGCTAGAAACTGTGAATTAGGGCAAGTCATTTAACCTCTTTGCCACAGTTTCTGCATCTGTAAAAAAAAATTAATAGCACCTATAAAGATCAAATGAGATAATAAATGTAAAGAACTTATCAGAGTCAGTTCCTGACACATACTATGTGTTATAAAAACAGGAGTGATTGTTACTACTACTATTAATGTGTCTAGAATAAGAAAAGCTGTAGTAAGAGGGTGGTATTGGTGGTGGTGGTGGTCGGAACTGTATTAATTTCTCTTATAAGAGATTTATAAGCAAGATATATAATTAATAGATATATGTAGACATATGTACATAAACATATGCATATAGATATAGGTATGTGCATATATATGTATATATAACAAATGTAAAATATATACTCCGAATGTATATTCTAAACATATATAGCAAAACCTTTCTCTAACAGATAAGTGGAAAAATATATAAGCGAATAATTCTTGAAACAATTGTAAACAATTTAAATTTTATTTTTTTCATTTTTTTCAATTACACGTAGAAATACTATTTGATGATGATTTTTTGACTTTTTAAAATTCAGATTTTCTCTCTCCACTACCCTCCTCCCTCAACCCCACCGATATGGGTTATAGCTGTAATTTCATTTAATATATATTTCCATTTTACAGATGTCATGATAGAAAGTATCACAAAAGCAATAGAATTCACATAAAGGAAATATAGTGGAAGATGGCATGCTTTGATCTACACTCAGATACAATTCTCTCTTTGTCCTTGTGCAGCATTTTTATCATGTACACCTGATGATCATCTAGAAGACTTGATTTGCTTGTAATAATTTAGTCCTTTATAGTTGATTATCATATACTATTCTTTTTTCTGTGTTTCTTGTTCTCTTGGTTCTGCTCCTTTGACTTTGCATCAGTTCATATACATCTTTTGAGATTTTTTTAACTCATCCTCTTCATTGTTTCTCATAGTACAATAATTTCCAATAATAACCATATATCATGACTTGCTTATCTGTTTCCAAGTGATGGAAGACTCCTCAGTTTCCAATTCTTTGTCACTTCAAAAAGAGCTGCTGAAAATATATTGGTACAAGCAGGTCCTTTTCCTTTATCTATAATATCTTTGGGATATGGACCTACTAGTGGTATTGCTGAATCAAAACATATGCATAGTTTTATGACCCTGTTCCATATTGCTCTCCAGAATGGTTGTATCAGTTCACAATTCTACCCACAGTGTATTAGTGTACTGATTTTCCCACATTCCCTATAATATTTATCATTTTCCATTTTAGTCACATTAGTCAATCTGGTAGGTTGTGTTATCTCAGAAGTTTTTTTCTTTAATTTGTTACTCTAATCAATAGTGTTTTTTAATGTTTTTTTCCATAAGATTATAGATAATTCTAGTTTCTTCCTCTGTGAACTGCCTGTTCATATCCATCAACCATTTTTCAATTAGGGAATGCTTTGTATTCTTGTTAATTTGACTTAATACTCTATATATTCGAGAAATGAGATTTTTGTCAGAGACACATCTATTTTTTACCCAAATATGTTATTTCCCTTATAATCTTGGTGGCATTGATTTTATTCATACCAAAATTTTAAATTTAACATGGTTTTATCTACCTCATTTTTATAATGTTCCCTATATCATTTTGGTCATAAATGTCTCTTATCCATAATTCTGATAGGTAAACTTTTCCATATTCTCCTAATTTATTTATGGTGTCACACTTTATTTCGAGATCAATTATCCATTGCAACTTTGTCACGGTATATGGTGTGAGATATTGGTCCATATCTAATTTATGCCATACTACTTTTCAGGTCTCCCAGCAATTTTTATCTAATAGTAAATTTTCATTTTTCCCAAAAGTTAGATCTTTGGCTTTATCAAATATTAAGATGCTATGGGCATTATTATTTCTTTGATTCACCACTCTATTTCTTGCCCTATACCAGACTGTTTTTATGATAATCACTTTATAGTATAATTTGATATCTGGTATAACCAGGCATTCTTTCTTCATGTTTTCCCCATTAATGCCCTGGATATTGTTGGCCTTCTGTTCTTCTAGATGAACTCTGTTGTAATATTTTTCAGTTCTATGAAATAATTTTTGGTAGTCTGATTGGTATGGCACTGAATAGGGAAATTAATTTGGTATGATTGTCATTTTCACTATATTGGCTCAGCCTTTGAGCAATTAATGTTTTCCAGTTATTTAGGTGTAATTGTATTTGTATATACAATGTTTTGTAATAATATTCATATTTTTCTGGGTTTATATCGAGGTGTTTTATATATTCTAGTTATTATTTTGAATGGGATTTTCCTTTTCTATCTCTTTTTGTTGGATTTTTTTTCTATTGGAATCTGTTGATGGAAAAGAGAAATGCTGATGATTTGTGTGGACTTACTTTGTATCATGCAACTTAGCTGAAACTGTTAATTATTTCTATCAGTTTTTTGGTTGGTTCTCTAGGATTTTTTATATATACTTCCCTGTCATCTGCAAAGAGTGACAGTTTGGTTCCTTCATTGACGATTCTAATTCCTTCACATTCTTTTCTTTCTTTAATCAGTATAACTAGCATTTCTATTACAATATGAAAAAAGAAAGGTGATTTTGGGTACCCTGATCTTACTGGGAAGGGTTTTAGTTTGTCCCCATTATAGATACAAATTGCTAATGGTTTTAGACAGATGTTGTTTATCACTTAGAGGAATGTGCCATTTATTTGAATGTTTTCTAATGTTTTCATAAGGAATGGATATTGTATTTTGTCAAATGCTTTTTCTGCCTACACTGAAATAATCATGTGATTTCGGGTGCCTTTGTTATTGATGTGTTCAATTATACTGATGATGGCTTTCCTAATATTGAACCACCCCAACATTCCTAGCATAAAACCCATCTGATTGTGATGCATGATTTCATGTGATATAATTTTGTAATCTCCATTTAGTATCTTATTTAAAATTTTGCTTCAAAATTCATTTGGGAGATAGGTCTATAGTTTTCTTTCTCTGTTTTGGCTCTTCTTGGTTTAGGTATCAATTACATATTTGTATCATAAAAAGAGTCTGACAGGACTCTCTTTGGCAGGTTTGTTCAATTTCTTTTTTTCTGTAATGGGGTTGTTTACACATTTTATTTCATCTTTTGTCAATCTGGGTAGTTTATATATTTGTAAGTACTCATCTATTTCACTTAAATGATCAGTTTTACTGGCATGTAATTTGACTCAATAACCAACAATAATTGCTTTAATTTCTTCTTCCTTGGTAATGACATCACCTTTTTCATTTTTGATATTTTTAATTTGACTTTCTTCTTTTTTAAAATCAAGTTCATATCCTTTGCTTTTTAGAATATCATATTCCATGACTCTCAGTCTTTTAAGGTATAAATTGCTATCTCCTGTGTGGCTCCTCAATATTTTAAGCATTTCCTTCTGGGATCATGTAGTGTTTTATCTTTGGCCAGGGAGTTCTGGAATTTGACTACAATAGTACTAGGTTATTTTATGTGAGGAGGGTCTTTTTTGGGGGGTGATGGATAGATTCTCTCAATTTCAATCTTTGTCTTTCTCTTCCATTTGGACAACCCTATCTGTTGTTTTCTTCAGTTATTTTCCCCTCAATTCCATGAGCTCCTTTCTCTTCCTTGGGTATTTGTTTTGTTCAAAGAATTTTTGTGCCTCACTTTTCTTTTGACCTGTTCTAGTTTTAAGGGAATTGATTTGTTGGTGGTTTTCCCCCAACTATTGAGTTTTTCTGTCAATTCTCTTATAATTTGTTTTTTTTTAACTTCTTTTCAAGTTCTTCCAAGAGTTCTTTTAATGCTTGACATCCTTTCATTTTTTTCCTTTGAGTTTTCACGTGTTTCCTTCTTGACACTGTTGTCCTCTTCTGAGTTCATATTTTGGTCTTCCTTGTCACTAAAATAATTTTCTAAGGTCAGGGTTTTTTTTGTCTTTTGTTAATTTTTTAGTTGTTTCCCCCCATTTATCTAACCTCTCTTTTGAGGTTCTCCAACTTTTTTTCTGGTACTTGGGATAGCAGGAGCTGTCCTTGTCCCTTATGGTGTATCTATTGAGGAGGAAGCCCTGCTGCCTTGCTCTGAAGAAGTTTCCATAGGTTTTGTTTTACTATATTCAGTACCTTGAGCTACCAGTTCTCCCATTATTTCATGAGCTGAGTTGGTCCCCACTCTGCAGCTTCTTATCCCCTACTAAGAGGCCAGGGCTGGGTAGGTCCCCTGCTCCTGTCCCCCTCTCTTCTACCTCAGGGACTCTGCTGCCATGTGGGAGTGAGTAGGTTCCTGAAGTTCCAGTTCTTTCTCTCTGCTTCCTTGTGATCTTAGGGTTCCACTGCTATGTGAGAGTTTGTAGTTTTTCTTCCTTCTCTACCTGTGTGGAGTGGCTCAGCCTGTGTTCATTCCTGTTCTGCAGCTTCATTTCCTCTGTCAGGGCCACTGCCTATTGGTTGGCTCCAATTCTGCTGGTTCTCACTGATGCTTTGCTGTCTAGGCTGCTCTCTCTTCTTGTCCCAGTAAGACATATTCCTCCAGCTCTCCTTTATTTTCAGGCAATGTGTTTTCTTGTGTTTGTGTATGTATGTGTATAAGAATCAGGGGAGCAGTGTTCTTTATTCTGCCATCTTACCTCCCAGCAAGCAACTGAAATTGTAAACTATTAACATAAGAAATAATTCTCTGAATTGTTTTTCTCTAGGTTTTAGAATTCTGTTCTCTCCTGGTTTTCTTATCTCCCCATTCCTTCTTAGTAACCTCTGTAAGATCTTCATCCAAGTCATTCCCCATAAACATGGTTGTGAAACATTGAACATTCTTGGATTTGAAAGAAGAGATATGAGAAGACATCCCTAGTCCCTTTGCAGAGATAAGTGATTCACAAATATGAGACTTCAGACAGATTTTCAGAATGTAGATTTATTGATTGTAGCTGCTGATTTTTTTCTTTTCCATTTCTTTTTTCATTCTCTTTACAAAATAGTATTTGATACATGGGATGACTTTGTGGGATTGGAAGAAAAAAAGAATAATGAGGGAATAATGATAGTATTAAAATAAAGATTTATTTAATAAAAATAGAAAAATGTGCTGAGAAAAGAAATATCTAACAAATGATTGTCCTCCACATAATCCTAATATTTGAATTTTCTAATTTTTGCTTTCCTCTATTTACATTGTTGTTATAAATATTAAGTCCCAAAATATGCACTAGGATCTACAGCTTGGTACACTTTTTTTAATAAAAAGTACAATATTTCTATTATCAGGAGATTCTCAGAAGATTAGCTCTTAGACTTTCACCTCTAGTCCAAATGAGCCAAGAAGAATTCATCATTTTTCTCAATCCCTGGGGAAAAACTTTGTAAAGAAAGGAGGAAGTTAAGGACTCCTTAATCAATTGAAAAGATGTTGTTTGGTGAACTGTAAAAAGAATTTTTGTTTTGTTCCCCAGCCCAGAGTGGATTATTTGTAGGATGTGACTTTTGCTCTTCATACATGTATAGGAAAACCTCATATATTTACATATATATGTGCATATATATTTAAAGAAGGGTGAGGAGTGTGATAGTTTGGAAGAATAAAAATATATAATTTGACATGTGAATCAAAAGTATCTACCTCGTACATCCCATCATTGAGAGGTTAATAAAAACTTCAAGGATTCTACAAACTCGGAATTTTCAGGGTATATCTCCTGAAAGGAAAAGCTAGTTTGCTTTGTGGTGCTACCAGGGGGTGAAGATTTCCAAATCACACTCCAAGCTCAGACTTTAAGAGAATATTTGGTAGTTAAAGTGAAGGAAAAAATTAATGATTCAGAAAACTTCAGAGTTCTCATAGGTAACTCTTAAAACACTGTTGACCTTTTTAGATGTAGCTACTGCATACCATGTATCTTTTAAAAATTTTCCCTTGAAGAAGTGAAGCTCAGCATCATAAAATATAAAAATATGGATCAATTCTATTTCAGGGAATGTTTCACAATGAGGTAATATTCCTATGTTCCACCCAAATCTAAAATATTTTAGTCTGACTTCCTCACAAAAGGTTTGTTTCCTCTCCATTCTCTTATCCTGTCACCATATTTCCCCTTTATTGCTCTACAATCTAACATTACATGCCAATGTAAATAAATACACTTGGGTTGTTGGCCCTCAGGAAGTATTGATTTCCCCATATCAATTAAATCAGCAAATTGTTACTTATTAGGCAGAGTAATTCACATTTTAAACTTTATTGAAGGACTTTTCATTGCAATCTAGAAAATGAAACCCCTTTAGCCAGGAGACATTTTGCATTTTATGTTGTCCACTCAGATGGTCTCCCATGAGAAAATGAAAGGGGACCAGGGAGCTTGTTCTCCAGCTGTTAGCAGCAATCTTGGCTTACAGAGGAGTTTCTAGTCCAACTGTTGCACACTGGGAAAGCCTGAGCATTTTCAGTGAGGCAAGTGCATAGTAAGCTAAATTCCCAAGTGGGATAGACTTTTCATCAACAATTTTCATTGTTCTTTCTCAGTTCAGGGGTTTCCCTTCAGCAAGACTAGGGATTTATACACAGAATATAATGTCAACAACAGCTGAGGTGGACTATTATTATCTCTCTTCCAGCCAGCTCTCTGTCTTATTTTCTTATGACCAGAGGTAAAGAATCCATTATTCACCACCTAATGGCATTTTATTTGTATTCAAATAAGTGATTTTCTTCACTTTTCTATTTATTTTATTATTAGTAGTATTGTTCCAGATGTAAGATTCTAGAAGGTATATCAGACCTTCAAAGTCTGACTTTGTTACCCTGAAATCCCAGGTGAACACCATAAAAAAGAGTAAAGTTTTCATTGTTTTTTTTTCTTGAAATGTAAACTACTCTTTGGTTCTGTTTTTGCTATTTTTGTTGTTTTGTTGGAGGGTTTTGGTTGTTTTTGCATGTGTGCTGTCCCTCCCCTCCCCAGATGGTGAAGGAATCTCTGCCAATGGCTGATTGAATTACATGTTCTATTTCTTTCTATCCAAATTTTAAAAAAAAATTGTTAGGCAACAGAGTGCACGTGTTTAACGTCATTTCACAGATTTAGTCATCCTCTTGATTTCACTCTCACTTCTGTAATAACTACCATAACAACGGAGTGTCTCCTGGGTTGCCTAGTTTCTGGAGTTAGAGGAAGAGACTTTATTGAATGGGTGCCAAACACTGTAGGAGTCAACCGGAAGAGATGCACCTTCTTGGCTCTGAAGTTACATGGACAAGCAGATGCAAAAGTCATCTCATTTACCCTCGGGTCCATGGAAGAGAGCAAATCCTTCTATAATCCCAGTCGTTTTTCACAGCACATGTCACTGAGTTCCCATGAACAGTGGTGTCACTAGGGAGGGCATTTCTCTTTCTTATTCTTGCCTAAAGTAGGACAGTGAAAAGAGAACAGAATTTGGGGGCACAGGAGCTGAGGTCAAATCCTATATCTATCACTCAACACCAGGGTGACATATAAGCTTTCTTGTCTGTAAATTGAAAGAGTTGCTTGGGGAGGCAGTGGTCTGATGCCTTTTAAGTTCCTTTCCAATTCTAGAATGATGATCTCACATGCGGCAGAGATGATTGGTCACAAAGAGGATCAGAGATCTGGAGCAGGAAGGGACCTCAGGCAACATTTATTGTTACTTCATTGTTTTATAGCTGAAGAAAATGAATCCCAGAGATGAAGAACCTTGCCCAAGTTCATAAAGGGCTAAATGGTAGAGCAGACACATGAATTTAGGTTTCCAATACTACGCTCTGTGTTCCAAACACAGAGTCCTTTCCATTTTACCTGCTTCTGAGAGTAGAAAATTAAATTCCAGAAATTCAAGCAAGCTATCAGCAGGCACCAAGAGACTGCCTAGATTATATAAATGTGGTGAGGACTTTTCCCTCACATTTATTATGGTGGTGCCATTGTATGGCTTGAAGTGGGTAGAATAGGCATCTAGAGTCTCTTTGCTCCCAATCTCCTTTTGAGTTCCTCCAAGAGAGGGAAGCTGGGGTGAGATGCTTGGCTACTCTGCTTTCCTTAGCAGGGAGTGGTACAAGGATAGAATCTATTTCCTTAAATAACACTAGTTTAGGAACTTTTGTTTTCAATTTTCATCTAATTTCTGATTGTTGTTTTATTAAATGGAGAATAAGAACTATGCTGATGAGATTCCAGGATATTGTCTTTTTTGCTGTTATTAGTTAGAAAAGTAATTTCAAAGAAGAACCAAATAAAGTCTTATTAAGAGATGAAGATTTAATTGAAACTGAGGAATAATGTTCTAAATTGACTAAATAAACTAATTCAAATGGAAAAAATTTAAAAAAGAATTGAAGATTTAAGAAGATTCAGTGAAAGCTGAGATCTGAAGGGTATGATTTTGTGGACAATCACGTATCTAGGGAATAAAAATGGGGATAAGGGCAATTCCTTTCAGACTTAAGAAACATATTAAGAAAGAAGGTGGCAGGATAATAATGGGGCTGGAAGGAGGGAAGAGTAAAAGGAACATACACTAATTATTTACTATGTACCAGGTACTGTGCTAAACACTTTAAAGTTTTATCTAAAAATTATTATCCCTACCCTATATTTGGGGAAACTGGAGTTGACAGAGATTATGTCATTTTCCTAGGGTTACACAATTATTAAATATCTGAATTAAGAAAGGTACTCAGGTCTTCCTGTCTCTAGGCCTCATATTCTCTCTAATATATCATCTAGCTGCATTAAAGTAGTAAAGGGAAGGAATCTAGTTTGCTTGAATATGTGTTGTTCAATCATTTCAGTTGTATTTGACTCTTCATAACCATATTTGAGGTTTTCTTTGCAAAGGCACTGACATGGTTTGTCATTTCCTTTTCCAGCTCATTTTACAGATGAGAAAACTAAAGTAAACAGGGGTATGTGACTTACCCAGGGTCACACAGCTAGCAAGTGTCTGAGGCCAGATTGAACTCAGGAAAATGAGTCTTTCTGACACCAGGCTTGATGCTCTATCCATTGGGTCACCCAACTGCCTTTTGGCTAGAATGTAAAGTATACAATATGAATAATGCAAGGTAAAACAAATCAATTATAGGAGTATAGATACAAGACTGGAAAGAACTTTAAAAGACTATATATAGACTTTAAAAGACTATATATAGACTAGTCCCATTGTGTCACAGATGAGTCAACCAAGACCCAAAGAAATTAATTAGGTGCTTTGCTGAGGGTCACATATATAGTAAAGAATAGAAGGCAAGATCCCAAGGTATTTTGGACCTTCAAGTTTAAGAAGAGATAGACAAATCTGAAGTGAGACATTGATGTCCAGGAGAAGAGAGATAATTATAGGGAATGATACATTCTTCTCCACTAGGGACTTATTAGAATTATTTACAAGAACAAAAATTTGCCAATTTCAAGTTTTTTCTCCATTCTTGTTTCTTTTCTATATTTAGGTATAGGTGATGGTGAGAAGGAAAAACAACTTAAGGAAGAAAAATAAGAATGAAAATACCCAGATAATAAGAATAATACAAGCCTCAGAATAACTAAGTTGACTCAAGTTCAGGTAGTTCTATCTTTAAACTGGGGGTGTGTTTTCCAAGACATGTCATAACAGCAGAGAAACAAATATGATACCATGATTGTAAAGTGGATCCATGGACGCCAAAATAAAGGGAAATAACTGAAGGAATATTAAAAACAAGACAAGTCATTGTCTAAGAGATATAACCAGAATAACAAAATGGAGGTCCTAGAAAAAGTAAACCAACATCCTTCAATACTAAAAACCACAAAATGAAAAAGATAACAACATGAAAAACAGAAATCAGATTTCTAAAAGAACTTAACCTGCCAAAAGGTGGATCAGATCTGATAAGATTGTAGTTTACACTTAGATTGGGAATGATAATTGCACCAGTTTATAAGATGGTGGGGCCATGGCTAGACAGTTATTCATATGAAAAAAGATCTAGAATTTATTTTTTTAAATAAAGATGCACTATTAGCCAAAAGCATGACATGGTAGACAAAACAAAAACAAACAAAAGAAAAAGCTTAATCCTGTTTTAGACTATATAAACACAGACATAATACTCCAGACCAGAAAGGTGCTAGTCATTCTCTGCTTTATTCTGACCAGATCATATTTGAAGAACTATTTTCAGTTCTGGATAGAATATTGTCATATTTATGGATGGCTATTGATAAGCTGTTAGGCATTCAGAGTGGGGTGACTAAATGATGAGGGTCCTGGAGATCATGTCTTATGAGAATCTTTTGAAGGAAATAAGGATGAATAGTCTGAAGAAGAGACCAGTCATGAGAACTATACTCAAAATTTCCTACCAGTTGGAACTATACATACATAATCCAAGGCCAAGTAGATGACTATCTGTGATGTTTACTGAAGAGGAAATAGTTCTGTTTTCATAGGGGTAGTACTAGATAATCTCAAAAGTCTCTTCGAATTCTGAGATTCTATTTTTTTGGGGAGTGGCATATCAGTCATTCCCTTTTCTGAAACAAATACTGTTGTCTAGATAACATAAATTATTGAGGTATTATTAAATGGATTCTCCAAGTAAGTGGGGAAGGGAAGAATACTTTATTTTTATGAAAAAACTCTTTCAAAATGGAGAGATCAGAAAATGTACTAATCAATATTGTGTGGAAGCCAAATGGAAGTAAATCATTTTCATTCCAAGGTCAGACAAATGTTGATTAGCAACAGATGCAAAGACAAATGTAAAGAAAAGGGATTGTATGCATTCTTTTAGTTCTGAGACCAGAGAAGAGCCAACGTGATAGTCCACAGTGCATCCAACCACCAATCCAACAGGGAGACCAGGAATCCAGGACTGAGTCCCAGAATATGCTGTCTTTGGGAAACATTGTATTCTAGAGCTAAATATGACTGAAATACAGGTTTGAGTTTCCCTGCTTTTTTTTGATGTTTTATGTTCCCATTTTTACATCCTACCATGGCACAATTTTTCTGATTGCTAATTATTCAGAGGTGAAAAATATTAAAAGAGGAGAGGAATTATCTGTGTACCAGCTGACCTCTGGCTAGATAAGCAATAATAATGGGACTTATAATTTTACAAACTGACAGTCAGAAATGAACAATGAAGGAGAGGGGAAACTGTGCCATGAAAAATGGAAATAAAAAAGAAAACAAAATAGAGAGCAGATACAAAAGAGCTGGCCCTGAAAGAGAACTGGCATCCAGGAGCGCATTTTACTTGCCCTATTTCACCATAACCCTGGGATACTTTTAATTACTTCGCTCTTTTACAAACAGTGTTTGACTATTTTGTCAGAGGGTCAAGGATAACAGCAGGACGTGCCCTTTTCTTCGGCTTAAAGGGACACCACCCTCACTATACTTTCAGAGGTACCCAACCTAGAGTTACTTATCAAGAATGATACTCATTTTTCCTGAGAGACCTTTCCTAAAAAAAGAATCTCCTGATTTCTTTGCTTTCTGAGCTCATGAGAGCAGATCTGCATTATCAGATAATGTCTAATATTCTTGGAAGAAGATTTTGTTTGAGACACAGAAAAGGTCTAGTTGATATCATGCCAGTCACACTGTGATACGCCCATTTTTTTTATAGAAGATGGAAGTAGAGACCAAAAAAGAGAGGAAAAAATACATAGAAATAGCTGATGATTTTAAAATACATGTTTTTAGACAAAAAGTATGATGTGATTTTTATTTTCTCATTTCCTTAGGAGAAATGCCTTTGCCATTAAGTGATTCTAATTATATTTTATTTCTCATGACGATTAAAACATTCACTAAATTGCCTCTTTAAGAGTTAATGTGGGAATCTAGCGATTTATTATAATATATTACAGCTGAATAAAGAATCACTTTGGTACAAAACTGGATTTTTTAATCAAGAAATTAAAATTTGGTATCACATGGTTTGGTATTCAATGGTTAGAAGATTTATTTTATTTTCAACTTTGACCACCTTTTAATTGTCCCTGATTCCACCTAACACTGCCCCCCCACCTCTATCCTTACTTCTTCTGATTTTCCTGAACTGGAAATCTTTTAAATATTGTTTCATTTCAATTAAGAAAAATAAAAGACAAATTTAGATACCAGTATCCATAAAGGAATGCCTCTGGCTGAGGCCCCAGAAATATATATTTATCTCTGGTGAATAGCCTGTAACAGATCCAGGAAGTTTGGGGCAAGTTGCACTGACATCATGCAGCAAACCTTAGAAGAGCTTTTACCATGGGAAAGACTTGAGACTTACTTCTCTATCCTGGGTAAACCAGGTCTTGGGTCTATCTACAGACTTATTCGGTGATAATGGATTTTGCAGATATCTTCTGCTGTTAACCTCTATCTTCTTCTAACTTTACCACTGCCCCAGGGTTTCTTAGTCATTTTTACTGAGGGATATTTATAATTTGACTCTGTTTTGTTTTTGCCTTAACTCTGTTTCTTTTTAAAGCTTCCTTTATGTCTCTGTGAAAAAAAAAAAAAAGCTTTTAAGTCATGTTATGGAAAAGTACTTAAAACACATCTCCTTCCCCCCCCCCCCCATAAAAAAGTAGATCTATTATCAGTTGGAAGAATTGAGAGTTGTATTCTAAAAATATCATAGCTAATTTTCCTTTTTTAATGGTTTTCTAATTTTTGTTGATGGGGGTATGAATATAATTTATGAAGGATGACCTAATTGTTCATTTTTCTAGAGTCTCTGCTACCACCACCTTCCCTCCTTTCATTTTTGTTGAATGCAGAGTAAAACAGCACTCTACATTGTACCATCTGAGCAGTAATCTTATAGTCTAACCCTAAAGTGTCCTAAGTATCAAAATGCTTAAATGTGCTACAAAAATGTTTTAAAGGGAAACAACAACAACATAATAGAGTTAAATTTGAGAGAGATTTCATTTTATGTTACTTTTTATCCACACTAAAAATAAGCAAACAAAGCCCTTATAGCATCTTAATGGGTAATGATAATGATTAACTTCTACGTGGCAGTTACTATATACAAAGCATTTTACAATTATCATCTCATTTTATCATCACAATAGCCCTGGGAGGTAGATGCTATTATTATCCCTGTTTAACAGATGAAGAAAATGAGGCAAACACAGGTCAAGTGAATGGCCTAGAATAATGCTGCTAGTCAGTGTCTGAGACTAATTTTCTCAGATCTTCCTAATTTTATACATAGAGAATTACTCACTGTACCATTTAGATGAGTAACAATTATACATTGAATTTTTTAAAGTAAAGGAATATTGTATCGATAACATTTCTATTTTTCTTACAATAAAAAAGGTCTTTCAATTTCACTTTATTTTCAATTATTACAAAGCATTTTCACATTCACTTCTCTATTGCTTATCACTTCTGTAATATGGGGTAATTCACGTAAGGTTTTTGACTTCAGTTTCTTCATCTATAAGATGTTGGAGTAAATGAGTTCTAAGATTACTTCTATCTCTAGAGCCATGATTGCAGAGTGATGCATTATATCAATTAGTTGGCACAATAATGAGGATCTGGCAGAGGTGCTTTCCATTTTTAAGATGTGAAAAATACACCTCAGAGGTGATCAATGTTTTGTCCAAGATTAAATGGTTAGAACAGCAGAAATCACACTCAATC